>NW_027271587.1:1277500-1877500 GCF_040938485.1 Diadema antillarum | reverse complement strand
ACGACCTCTTTTAGATTCTGAACTCAGAAGGGAATATTTGTCACATATTGTGTGTATCTGAGTTAAGAAAGTTGCGTGATTTAAGGTTGTTATGTCATGAAGATTATGTCAAGTGGCAAGGGATTTTGTTGTGTCACAATCAGTGATATAACGCCACAAGCATTTTACTGTCGAGAAATTAGGATAATCATAGAATTTGGAATAATTTTACAGGGTCTATACCGTACATTATCAAAGTGTTGAAGTACAAGTATAGCTAACATGTCTCTTTAATTTCACTTGAGGTGGGGATAAACGCACATGCACCAGTAAAAAAAAAAACAAACAAACATAAGTAGCTGGGGAAGAAGCAAAAAAAGTAGATTCAATCTAGAGTATTGTAGTGTTATGGAAGAGGCAGTATACAATAGGTTAAGTGCTGCTATAGAAGTCGCAGTTCCAGTACTATGTACCAGTATCAACACTAGTCAACGTTTTGCATATACTTTGAGGTCAAAATTAAGAGGTTTGCTGCCGATGGATTAGGATTTATAGAAATTTAGGTCGAAGCCCAAGTACACGCAGTGCCATGGGGTCAGCACCACTGCCCTTTATTATCACACCCACAGTGAAACGCATTAATGCAAATGCAATACATTCATATTTTGCCCATCAAAAACAATATGGATGCCTCAATGCCGTGGATGCGCTGTCAAGTGCGAAGCCAGATCAAGGGAAATCAATTTGGGACGATAACGTGATGGTCTTCTCGTGTGGCCAGCGTCGGCCCTTGCTGATCGATCCTCGTCGTGCGTCAGAAATCAATTGATAGACAGGTTGATAATGGCGCACCTGCATTGGTGCTGGTTTCGGCCTTTGGAGGCATGACATTTCCATCCCCCCGCTCCTGACCCGACCGGCGCCCAGTGATCCTCCCGCCAAGTCGTAGCCCGTGAAAATACTTCCCGGCAGTCGGCCTGACCTACACTCGTCTTATTAATTAACGCCGAGTTATTTTTAGCCCCCCTCTTCTTGCCCCAACCATCGCAGCAGCCTTAGAGGAGACAAGGAAGAAACAATAAGTAACAAAATGTAAATATATGAATGATCATATGCTAAACTCATCATACTTGCACCATGCTAAGCAATCTGATAAGATTATCTGGCATTTCACATTGAGTTGAAAACAAACGACTCTGATGTACTGCAGTAAGAATATCGACTCTCGTAGACTATGTAATGATGTGTAACAAGCGTGACATCTTGTAGAGTGCACAAGGACATCATTTGTGGTAAGATGGTGGAAGATTACGTTGCAACTCATTGAAACAATAGATATCAAAGTTACAATCTTCTCCTTGTTTATATGAGCAGAATAAAAAATATTCGCAAAAAATGCTGAAGAAGTTCAATTGAAATGGATCATTTAAGTCATGAAGTGTTTGAATGTTCGCACGAATCAATGGAACAGCGATATCTGATGCAATTAAATGGGCAGTGTAGATGGTCACGTGAAGATGTTATCATCAAATGTCATTACGTCATCACCACACCTCTCTCATAGCCAACCTTCCTCTGAACAGACACGCTTCCAGGTCAGTCAGCCTTTAACACTGATCCCAGGACAGCCTTATCCTCAAAGGGAATAGACCTGTCACCAGTTACATCACACATTAGTTGCGAAATCATTCTTCCACCGGGATGACAGTCCGAAAGGGAATTGACCCGAGAGGATCGTTATGTAGGTCATTTTTAGGATGCAGGATAACGTTCATTGTGTTTATGATGTAAAACGGGCCTTAAAGGACTATATCGTCTGTTGAGAATGATAAGGGCGTTAAGTGACCACAAAACCCATAGTGTTCGAGAAGACGTAAAGCCCTTCTTATTCTCAACAGACGATATGTTTGCATCCCTACACCTCTGCAACATTTTCCATACTGTCAAAATGACACAGTGTATTCATTTTCATAACGCACAGTTCACTGAAGGAGAGACGGCTTCGATATGCACGCAGTCATTTATGTTAAGAGTTTTCCCCTTTTGTTTCTTTCAGTTCAATGGTCGCTAAACGACGGTTAAGAGACATATGAAAGGCCATACACATTAGTTGTAGTGCCCACACTTTGCACTTAAGTTGTCCAGTATGTTGTGAATGTTCAGAATTTCAAGCAGCGAAGTATTGTGTTCGTACACCCACGCTTGTGGCGCGGATTTACAAATGCTAACTGCTCATCTTTTGTGTCCAGGAATATTTCTGTCTCATACTGCGATCCATTTGTTTGATCCATCTTGCATTTCTTCTCAACCTCTGTGCGCATGCAGGATAATGTATCGACAAAGCCCTTTTTTTCGGATGAAATCTGTGGGAGTCGAACGAGGAATTACGTGCGACCAATCCGACGTGCTACCCCCCTAGGCCATACTCCCTTCCACTCCTGTCAATTATAATCACCGAGGATAATTCCGTGCCAGAAGGTCAAGTGCGGGTCTGATATTCAAGCCAAGTGGTTTGTCGTAAATTGCCGCCTGTCATAGAGCTGCACACACAAGCACGGGAACGTTTAGCGCCCTGTCCCGACACAGAGGGCTGCCCTGTCGATATTTCGTCATTACTCTCCTGAGGCTCGTGTCGGGCTAATTACCTTCTCTTGTCAGTCTTTTACAGCCTGGTGATAGTTTTGTCAGGCAGGCTCAGGTCACGAGCTTGTAAAGGTTTCACCCACACCATTTTGATGACAGTTCTGTATTTCAGGCAGATCTCCCAGATGATGGTGTCATATAGGGTCAGGGGAACACCTAAGGGCCCCACCTGCATCATAATATAAAGGTTAACTAACTGTATTGAACGAAATTTTGTTTTCTTTTCAAGCGCTATCTCGGCCTAGTGAAATAGACCGCTGACTCTCGTTCTTGAGATCGAACCCGTGGCAATGGCAATCTCAGGCAAGGCGCTTTACCTACATTGCCTGTATGGTCCTTCTTAGGGGACATGACGCAATTCCCTTGTTTCCTCTCATGAGCATGTAATTGATCAGTCAGTGGTCATGTGGAATAAATCAAGGCTCAACTCCGAAAAAGGTGATAATGACGATCGATAGTGAAAATATCACCTTTATACACATAAATTTGCGGCATGGCTGTAGATCTTACATGCAGTTTTGTGATTACTAAAAATAAGATGAATTTATAAGTTCTGTCAGTACAAATATAATAGCATATTGCCTGCGCTTGAATCGAAATGGGAAATAAACTCGTTTAAAACAGTGATGACTTGATACGACGGCCATTGCAATGACAGCACTAAGCAAATTAATCGAAACGTTGTATTTGCAGCACTTTTCATGTATGACGATATGTTCACATCTAACGCTGATGAGATACCATGTCAGTATTAACACATTTTCTTAAGTTCAATTGTGTGCTTACTACTACTCTTCTACGTTTTTTTTTTTTTTGTCTGCATGTTCGCACTTCTTCGTCACAATTTCTCTCCCTCTTACTCGATCTCTTGACGTAAGCATACTGTTATATGCATATAATCTTTTTCCAGTCCCATCTACGTCCTCATGGGATATTACACTTGCACTCGTCTGGCTCCTGCAATACTCATTTCTTCTTTTACGCAAACCCCACACCCTGTGTACTGTATGTCGTTGTCAGATTATAAGTTTATCTCACCCTCATATATATCTCTCTCTTGTTCTGTCAATGTTTTTGACTGTGTTTCTTCTGTCACCTCTGTTTATCTCTCGCTCAGAAGTCCCGATATTTCCGCAGGTTTTTTTTCTTCTTACTCTTAGTGAATACTAGTAGCTGCTCGCATATGTGTATGCGTGTGCGTGTGTGTGTAAATCTATGTGTGTCATTTGCGTAAACGTATGTCTATGTACTATAATGTGTATGTGTGAGTAGATTTCTCTTCCTCTCTCTCTCTCTCTCTCTCTCTCTCTTCCGCTTCATGTATTCATCTCTCCCCTACTCTTCTCTCCCCCCCCTCTCTCTCTCTCTCTCTCTACACCACTGACGTTATGAATGTATCGTTGTGTGTCTGGTCGATCTACTCTAAGGAGACATAGCTGACATTCTGCCTCCCTTGTCTAAGCCAAGATATTGCATATCCCTTCTATGACATATATTTGTTTGCATGCGACAAGCAGGAAGGAAGGAGGGGGTAAGCGTGTGTGGTATCGTTTCCGCCTTACCCAACCTTCTGCGTCAATGATATTATGTACTCGATTTCTCTTGTGTGATTTATGAGCTTGAACACGCCATGAACGTTCAAGTACGCCAATGACAATAATTCAAATTGAGAGCAATAAGTAGAAAAATATGAATGTGATCTATTTTCAAATCAAACAGCTTGGTGTATGGCAGGCAGCGAACATGTAACTATACGCTTACGAGAGAGAGAAAGAAATAGAGAGAAAGAGAGAGGGATAGAGTGGAAGAGAGAAGAGAGGAGAGAATAGGGAGATACCGCTCATTGAATCATAATGACTTACCTTCTGAGATAACGACCCACTTTTTATGACCAATCTGTCCGATATTGACTGCTTTCATGTAGATCGTAAAGCGCATAATTTGTCCCAATGTCAAAATGTATTCACCTTTCCGTGATGGGGATTATTACTCGTATAGATGCCGAAGAGAGCCCTATTGAAAACGACCTTGCCACTGCTTATGAAGAGCATTTTGAATACATTGGGTGAATAATCAGTTTTGATTGAGCGTAGACTGAGGTCTCGTAGGGCACTATACAATGGAACGCGCTTTATATTACTATCATAATGGTATCCATTGTGTGTAGCCGAAATGTCTGCATTCTTCGTCCCACGGGATGAACATGGCATTATACGTACCTTGGAACATACTTGGATTTGTTCTTTTTTTATCAAACAATAGCTGGTGAATCAAAATTGAGTTTTGATTTTTGATCGATGTTGGTCTGAATTCATGCAAAATGATATATGTCTCATTATGAAGACATCACTCTCTAGAGAAGGGATTTTTTTTTTTTTTTGTTGCACGATTATTGTATATGATTCGGTCTCATTCAGCACTCTTCTTCTGTTGAAAGAACAGTTAACAATGGCAAGGGGAAAAATCATCTTTGTGACATTCATTGAAACCAAATTTGGTGAATTTATATTCCATGCGTGTAGAAGCTTTTGACCTCGGGTTCGAGACGCTGATCTGATAGGGAGGGTCACGAGTCCCTTGCCTACGTCTTCAGTGGTCTTGGGGCTCGTGTGAATACCCAAAATGGGGCTTCAAATTTCGCATCAGTGTTAACATTAAAATGCGACACGTTCCTTCTTCGCTTGCGTTGTTATGTATGTGTCGTAGCAGTCAGCACATGACAATCATACGCAAGTAATATCACTCTAGCTGTGATTGTTCACCGAAGAGAAGGTAACTGTAAGGACAGAAGGTGGGGGGGGGGGGGGGAGGGGGCAACTTCTATCAGCAGTACGTTCCCTCAACAATAAGAAAGAAAACACTACGCCCTCGCCAGAGGAAAACATTCATTTCACAACACGTACACACACTATCAAACGAGAAAGGTTTTTGTTTAAACATAGTTAAATAACTATTGCCAAGACAACTCAAATGAGATTATTAAAGGATGTAGTCCTAAGAAGGACATTTTCATATCAATAAGATTGTCAGTTGTTGTAGACGTCTCTTGTGTCATTTTCCAATTAGAATACAAAAATAGTGACTTACATAGTGACAATGGGCATTACGTGATATTAGTTTTTTTTTCACAGTAAAACGTCTTGCAAGACCATTATGAACTTGTAAATTCAATATGAATATATATTCATACGCTAATGCGTAATTATCCCTCGTTACACGATATTTTTAAAAATACTGTACAGCACTAATCTTGTAATCATCACGAATGGAAAACTAATGTTTTTAGAAACGTCAGTATGAAGCGCCATATAAATGCAATTATTATTATTATCATTATTATTAATGTAGGCAAGAATCTACATACATGCCTATAAACAATCTAAAACTGAGACAGAAAAAATAACAAACATGATTTATGGATTAAGGAAGTGCGATATTAGCATATACTTTATCATTATTATTTTCTGGTGTGGATAATTGAGGCAAAGGCCGGGTGCAATTTGAAACTAATGAAATAAAATATGTTAATATATGTCTATTAGTCTGTTATTTATCCATTAGTAGCCAGTGGAGGGTTAGTCTAGGCGGCTTTGTGCAGCGCTTGTCGGCGTTTGTCATAGAAGTTGATGCTCAGATTAGCTATGCGCTGACGTAGATATATTTCCAATAACAAGCCAAATTACCGAACATGGCTACTTTTTGAACAACCTTTGAAGAATCAATGCTCTCCCAAGTCTCCTGTGTTAAGTGAGAGAGAATCAACAATACTGACGCTTATCAATTCTGATCTGCCCTCCCTCAACATTGACGGAGTTTTCAGAGTCGGATGATTCGCCATTTTAGAGCTGCCGAGGTTTTGGATCTGAAAAGCTCCTCTAAAATTTTTGGAGAGTATTATCCCTATCTCGAAATCTTTCGCTGATTCTTCTCCCGAATAATATGACCACAAGTTTAAACTGTAGTAAGTTAAACTAAGTTTTATCTTTTTCATCCAGTGACATAATGAGAGCTTCCATATCCAGTGTAAACTGCTTTTCTTTATGCAATATTTCCACCACGTGGGAGGCATCTGACAGATGCTGAGTGTAGGTCAGGTTAGACCATTGGACAGTGAAGATGTCGGAGAATGACATTATCATAATCAAGGTGACCACTCGAGAACAGCCGCCGAGTTCTCGCGTCAATCATCAATTCCAGAGACCCTGGATGTTCACAGTGTACCATACCCTGGCACGGTTTGAGTGTGTGTATGTGTATGTGTGTGTGTGGGGGGGGGGGACGGAGGGGGTGATGAGATACGATAAAGATTTATTCATAGAGTGAACAAAACTTTTCAAACATCAAAATGACCTTTCATGTAAGTTCCTAAGCGTATTCTTCTTGTGCATTATGTTTATAAGCAGGCTGCCAAATAATATACATCGCTTGTGCTCTCCGTTAAGATCTTGCATCAAAGCATTTGGATTTTTATGCCCAGATGTGTTTGGATTCTTAAAAGCAAGAAGCATGTGAGGTAATATGAGATTGAGTAAATTGGTGCAACATCGAGAGTAAATGTCACACAAATCATCGCGATTATCAGTCGATGGCTCTGTACAATTATATGCACTTGGAAATCATTTACAGCTTTATCGTCTGTCCTTGACCCCAAGCGATGTTGATAGTAAAGCATGTAGAAGATTTTCAAAATTTGGCTCATGTGTCCTCTTTGGACGTGATATGACGACTAGTCAATAGGAATTGTTTTTATAAATGAACTTGATAATACTATACCATAACAACAACAAAAAAGTCGCCCTAACCCGACCAATCCTCACTAACAAAATAACCATATCAGCTAAGAAAAAAGAAGAAGATAAAAACTATGTAGGGACCTACGTTCAAAACTTTAGTCATTGACCGACATGCAGTTGCTTTGTCCTTGAAATATGAAATATTTTGATTTGACTTCTCATGTAACGTGAAACATTCCCACACATCAATCAGAGTAAAATACAAATAGAAAAAAATGCGTAGAGTTCAAAGATGAAACATTTGCTCAGGGTCTTCTTTTTTTTTGTTCTCTCTCGCTCTTTGCGACGGGTTTCGGGCACAGAAATTATTGGCACCTGTTCGCCCAGCCTTTTCTACTCTCTCTCTCTCTCTCTCTCTCTCTCTCTCTTCCTGACGTGTCTATTCATTTGTTAAGTGTTTTCTCATATATCTATCCATCTATCTATATATTTCAGTGTATTTATCAGTCGTTTATCTCTATCTGTCTATCTATCTATCTATCTATCTATCTATCTATCTGTCTGTCTATTTCTTGTTATATGTATCTATCATGTCTATATCTTTATTTCACGAATCTATTAGTGAGGATATTCATCATCCCGTATGTTATACATAACGGAGGCTATAATCATGCTCTAAAATATAACAAAGAGGGGGGGGGGGAGTGACTGAGCTGTGAAAAGAAAAAAAACGGTACCGCCTGGAGATTCTCCGCATCGAAACGGCGGGGGAGGGGGGGGAGGGGGAGTCGGTTACATTGACCCATGCTATGACCACTTCATGACGCCTCCCTCCCCCCCCCCGCCCCGCCAGCAGCCCCCTCCCACCCCATCCACACACACACAGATTAAAAAACGTTCCGCAGTCCCTCTACATGAGTTGAATGTGGATGATAACGCAATATGCTCATTGTTTGTTATGCTGTTTATTTTGATTCGGCCGTCCATGCTGAGCTTGTAGAAAAGCCATTAGAATCTGATTAACGACTGAGGAGACGAAGTGTGGAGGTCTACGGCTCGTCAGCCATGCTTTAATTTACTATCTACGTCAACCATGACAGAACATAAACTCAATATCAACCATGTGAACTCTCCGGAACATGACGCTTCTCAACATAAGATCAAATACGGAAGCTTGACTAGTCAAGCTGTCTAAATCGAAACTAATTGCTATTTTTAGAGAGAAAAGAAAAAAACTCAAGCATTTCTCACAAAACATAATGTTTGCATACGATTTATCACATTCTTCTAATACTTGTGATTCCAGCTAGAGTCAAGGGAAGTGATGTAATAGTGATGGTCATAGTTATTTTTTGTCCTCATTCATTTTCCTTCTTTTTTTAATTTCAATTTCTTGCCTGTAATTCTTTCTTTTTTTGTTGTATTTTTTACTTGTCATTCATTGCCACCCCCTAAATTGGTCATCTCTCAAAGATCTATTTCTAAACATGCTATTTGTATCGGTAGTGCTCTACATACTCTTTTGGATTAGTACAAGCCGGAAGTAGTTTCTTGTTATGTCAGTTTGGTTATTACGTCGATTCAACGGCACTATTGGTTAAAAAAGTGACACAATATATCTATTTCTTCTATGTTATACATAATTCCATTCATTTTAGTTTATGTTCCCCGGTATATGGACGGTTTCACGCTCTTTGGTGTTTTTCATGGTAGTCTTTGTTGGGTTGTTGTTTCCGTTCTATTTTACCTTTTTTTACTATCTTGAGTAACTGAAAATTCTTTTATGGCCATCATTCGTATCTTTGTGATAATAGCTCGTTATCCTATGTTATGGTTTATAAATAAAGTCATTAAGATAATGATAATGGAGGCGATTGCTTGCGGTACATGTGTCATTAGTTTTACTGCCACCATATTCTTTGTGAAAAACGCCATCATTATATTCTCCACTGGCTCCTTCTACTTAGTCACGGCCATGCCGAGATTTTAAAGGAAGAGCGCTTGGAAACGTATTTCCATGTATGAATGAAATGAACGAAGAATGACAGAAAGACAGCATCAGACATCAAGATTATCGTTTTTGTCATCATCATCGTCGTCGTCGCAACTGACCACAATGATCACAGTTTCCGTTGCCCGATTGTCGCTGCTAGTTAAATGATGGAGACAACTGATATACAGCAAACAAACTGTACTTGTCTGTCACTGTTCATGCATAGGCTAGGCTTCCCTCCCATGCTGGTTGCGAATAACGTCTCTCTTTTGCCTCGTTCGTGACTCAAGTGCATGTAATTTGAACATCAGATCGTCTAGGGCACCATTATAACATGTAATCATGGACTGCGGGTCGCTCTGTGTTGCGGCTTGAATCAAACGGCCGGCAGTCTAGGAGAGATTTGTTCCCCCTTACAAAATCATGCTTCAAACTATTCTAGCAGGCCTGGAGAAAAAAAAATCAAAGAGGAGGTTAGTTGGAAATGTCATCGTATTGCCAGAAAATGTTGACGTTCAAACTATGGCGTGTGTATCATTATATTGCGGAATATTTGTTGTGAAACTTGCGCATGAAGTGCGTGTGCAGAGAGTATCGAGGCGCTGCCAACGTTAAGACACACACCAGCCCGCTACGTTTGCTATGAATGTTCGTTCCATGTACAGTCCGAGCGTCGCATAATAATATCACGAGCTATTTTGGGCCTCTTCGACCGGGCACGATCCTGTGAAGAGGCGCGTGTTGGGTACTCCCCAGACAGCTCATACCATCAAACTCTGTTCATCTGATGTCTTGCCCACCATCCACACTCGGATAAACAGAGTCTCGCTTAAACACACAAAATATAAGGTAGAGGCACACCAAAAGCAATACCCCCTTGACCAACTTCATATCTTAGTTCGATAGGAAAACGCACAACACATCATTATCTCTTTGCTGCCAGCATAAAAAAGGTCCTTAGTTATTCTTTGTCATCTTCTGAAGTACCGACGGCATTTGACAGCACTCTGCATGTTGTTTGCATTAAGATGTCATTTCGAACTTGGATGTTTAATTGATGCGCCCAACGAATCTGTGCATTTTAGTTAAATTCCGGGGTTGTTTTCTCCAGAATTATTGCTTCGTGAAACTTCGTCATTAGACATGCTGTAGATAGTAAACTGTTTTGATGATTTATATTAGCGCTGGCGTATCTGGAACTGTTGGCCTATAACGTCATCAAACTTCCATTTTGATTCATCTCGGCAAGTTATGGCTAATGTGAACATGATTGAAACAAAAGCTTTTTACATTTTCTCTTTGGCGAGGGATGTAAGCCGACTTTGAGAGCTCCCCCCCCCCCCCCACACACACACGATCGCACACCATGCCTTCTTGGTTTGCTGACCACCCCGTCAAGTTTCCAGCCTGGTCCGTGGAAAAAGACCCTGGTCCTTGAGTGAGCTCGTACGATAGATAGATAGATAGATAGATAGATAGATAGATAGATAGATAGATAGATAGATAGATAGATAGAGAGATAGAGAGATAGATAGACAGATAGATAGAGAGATAGATGGATAGATAGATAGATAGACAGAGAAGAGAGAGAAATGGAGAGAAAGAAATGGTCGGAGAGTTTGAGGGAGATGTGGAGGGGAGTGGAAAGAAGGAGGTTTTTAATCAGTAGTCACAGTGGTAGTTAATGCTCTCCCTCTCTGACGGGACACAATAAGTTAATGTCCCCTTTGGGAAAGAAGATGCTGTGTGACATGTCTGAGTTAACAAACACAGCAAAGGAAAGGCAGCACTCTGCAGACACACTGACACACATGTGGGTCCCTCTTTCGCTTCAGTAATAAAAGGGATCCAACGTGCCAGTGTCATCACATGGTCATAGGGACGCAATGTCCAATGAGCCTTACCTCTTTCCTTATGCATTCTGCATTAACACGTCCACAATCCCACAATCGGGAGCTGTTGATAGAAATCAAATGACTTTGATGTTATTGTGAAGACATATCCCAGGTTGTGCGACTGACATGCAGGGGCGAACAGATTTGTGTGTTACACAACTATTGATGACGATATTTTGTTCTCTAATTGTCTGTCGTCAAGTGAAATGACATAATGTGAAAACACACCGCCTCGTCATTTCCACCTGCCCTGTTGTATTCCGACCCTAACAATTTACCGAAAACCAATACCAATTTCATCACATTCGGCCACAAAGGTCAAGATTCAATGCAAGGAATGGTTGTTATATGAATTACCATGTAAGAACTTAAATTGAAACTCTCTTAATCGACTTTGCGAAAGGCACTGTTTTGTTCTTCAAAGTATCATATCTTCAATCTCTTATTTGGAAAATCTTTACTCTCATTTAAGTCTGTCGATTGCAATAAATCTTCATTGATCTTCATCAATTTTCATCAGTCTTCAGAAACTGTGGATGAATCTGTGCAGAATTGATATGATCTGTCTCAATTTTTCTCCCTACCATAATGAAATCCGTTTCTTCAATCCCTCTTAATACTTTATCTTCTTATGACATATTCCTCTTAAAAATCAAGGAAGGATTTCTTTTAAACCGAGTATCGATTGTGTAATTTTACTTTTAAATTACATAAACGTATAATCTCAGCGATATCTTAACGATAGCTATCCTCTCCATCATAGTAAATTCTTATTTCAAGAAAATGTCATTCGAGTGAAAGAAGCTCGAATCAAGATGTTTACATAGAATCTTCCGGAATTGATAAGGAGCCCTCAGTGTATCAAATTGTTTTAACAAAGACGCGACTTTCTTTGCAATTTAGAGACCTGCTAAAACAATTCAACTGCGATCAGCCCTACCTTCCACTCGATTTTCCGCGAGTCTGTGCAAATTTTGTTCGCCTTGCGAGCCTGCAATCTTTGCCTTTAATATTTGACCAGGTCTGTGAATCTTTCATAAGCCTTGCATCGCTGGCGTGTGCCTGCAATTGCGTTTTATTTCGACGTTTCTAAATCCACCTCGTATGGTGAGGATGCTTCCCCATCGATTTTACGCATTTACTGGAGGCACACAGCATGAATTATTCCTGTATAATCTTTGGCGACATCTCGCTTTTTACTACCGTGTTTTGGTTTCATTTATATCGTAAAATCGGAAGATCGACATACAGCGGCTTAAAAGAGATGTTTGCACTAATATTTATCCATTGCATATTTGAAGAGGAAGGAAAGAGAGGGAAAAAACGTCTTTACGAGCTTATGAGCGTAATGAATCTTCTCACTTATCTTCCTGTTTTCTGCTGGTTTATGGTGGAAAGTGAGATAGGATACCGCAAACCTCAAAGCCCTGAGGGAGATTGTCAATACGAGGCAGAATGCGAGCAAACCTGCGATACTCTGCTTATTGGCTTCAAAGATTGAAGTAGTCATTATCATAAAGTCTTCGTCTTTCTTAATATTGCTATCACTTTTACTGTAATGGCGTTTGACAAGGACTTCATAATGTACCCTATCAAATGTATACGCATCTATACGCTTTGAACATTACAGATTATATAAACCCCCAGCTGTATTCTAAAGAAACAAAAAACAACAACAACACATGGATACACATACACACAAACCTCTATAGTTTCATCCATGCTGCCAACAATGTGCAGTAAAAATGATTCCTATTTGCTTTATACTGTCGGCATGGGCATACTGTAGTCTTTTCGGCATACGAGTCATTCGTTCTGCTTCTGTTCTAACATTGTCTGATGTTCCAATATGATATCATACAAAGTTACACTGTAAACATGCGTGTCTCAAAATTTTTAATTTTTGTAAAATAATGCAAATCCTCATAGTGGAGGTGGGGTATGAAAAAAAAAATTGCTGATAGACCAGCACTTCTACAGACCTATATACCCGGGTATATATGTTGACGTCAATGAAAGGAATATCCCCAAGTCCTTCTACATGCAAACTGTACGACTCTTCTACTCCTGTTTTCTAATGAAATTTGGTCCAGTGAGACTACAAGCTGATGTAGATATCCTGTGTGAGCCATCAGTGAGCTAAAGAGAAAAACAGCTCGTGAAGACACAAACATTGGATATCATGGTAGAATTATCAGACTGTGCAGTGATAAATTATCAGCAATTCTTGGGGAACGATTCCATGGCTAGTGGTCCCTTAGGTATTGAAAATGCGCTCCAGCTCGTACCCATTTTGAGCGCGGATATAGCTGAGAAATGAGATCTACCTTCCTAATGAATGTTGATTGGGTGCAATGCCAGAAGATTGTCGTGTTTATATTGATCTGGGAAGCCTTCTAATTGTTTAGTAACAAGCGAATCAGGATGACAGAGGGCAATAACTCAGGCTTGCATGGAGTCGGATTAATTTGGACTTCCGACATGGGGACACGAGTCTAGACGGTCGAATTCAGAGGGGCCTACATTAGGCAAAGAAATAACTATGGAGAGAGGTTATTAAGGTCATTCGAAGAAGAACTGGCATATGACAAAAGACGAATTGTTAAGAGACAGAACATTGTAGTAAGTCTTTAGGAAGTGTTTGAATGTTACCATTTTTCCGTCCTGCACATAATGTTGAAGATGGCACGGAGGTATCACACGTGTGTAATGATATAACTCCCTGGAGATACAATGTATACCCTACAGTGCAAACTCCTGACTTTGCTCATGTAGAGGATGTTGGTGTTTGTGTCATTCACTTCATTAAGCATCCTGCAAAGTTGTTGGTAGTGTAGTCGATGGATAACGGATTAATGTAGGAGGGACATGGTGTCCATCTTAATTTGCGATTAGTTGTTATAGGTCACCTGTCTTCTTCAGCTGACTCATTTCTCCTACAAGCCTATAAAGAAGACGCTGACAAATTTAGTGGCAAACCTACCAACTTAGACTTCTGTATTATTATTTTTTTTGTGCTTAATATATACGTGTGCGTGAATGTGTGTGTTCCACAAACTTTTTCGCTTTTCAAATCTTGTTCCCTGCTTTACTGATATGCTTTGGACAACATGTTGGAGTATGTTAATTGAAAAAAAAAATGTAAGCTACTTCGTAGTAAGAGATTGCCTATTAAAATCATACTTCGACACGCCTTCTGATACATGGCGAACAATCACAGGTCGAGACGAAAGTGTTGTAGCGACAGAAAAAAAAAGGGGGGGGGGGAGGGACCGGAGACTTGCATGGAGAGATTTTCTTTCAGTCGGAAATTCTCTCGACCGATTGTTTTACATCCTGGGCCCCGCTTCATAAAGCTGTTCGTAAAGTTACGCATGACTTTGCGAGCGACTGGAATATGAAGTGCCAATATGTGTGCCCAAATTTTTTTCATTACGTTTTAACAAAGTACGACTGTATGTCAATATTTCATCTACATTGGGGCCAAAATACATTTTCAACTAAAAACGTGTGTTGAAATGCAAGAATAATCATTATTATCTGCAAATTTCAACTTTAGCTATTGAAATTAACAATGATTAGGAAACCCACTTGGCTTGCCATATCTAAGTTGTTCGTTAAGTCATGCGTAACTTTACGAACAGCTTTATGAAACAGGGCCCGGCTCTACCCGTAAATATACGGTACATGATGGAGATGACTTAAGGTCAAGATAAGATGGAGCCGGTGTCCTCTCCACACCACCAGACCCTGAGATCCTCCTGAGGGGCCACTCCTCGGGGCTGCCGGCTAATTGCTGTCTCGGTGGACAATCATAGATCCCTACTCAGTCCGCCGTTGCGGTCGGCGAAAAAACTGCACAGTTCTGATTGCTTGCCAGGACGGCCCTTTTCTTCCTTTATTTACCAGATCATCTGCCTCTTGTTGAACCCACTGGGGATGACTGGGCACAGGGAGTTTTTTAAAGGTTACACGTTTCGTCGGCGTCTTTTGTGCACACCACATAACTCTTCCCTTGAAGCCACCGAAATGATGCACTGTAAATCAAGAGGCACAAAATGCATTATTATCCCATCGAGCCTATTCCAGAGCGGCTCTCACGAGGTGAATCTCGTATTCGAGGTCTCCCACACATGGAGCTATTTTAAGACACCGTCAGAACGCCTGCATGGGCTCATTTAGAGTCACCTTTAGTGACCTCCAAGCTCGAAATTACTTAATTAATTTCATCAAGAAGCCGTTATACTCGGCGCATATGCCACGCTTAGAAGTGAAAGATGCCCAAGTAACAATCAAGGGATAGTGTGTGATGCTACGAATAGCAAAACTTGGATAGATGCTCGCTTCCTCAAGTTATACGCGCGTACAAGACCCAAAGGTAATCTTTTCGATCACACAGTGGTTTTCTTCTTTTTTATTGTTCAAACGAACTGAACGTTGATTCTTTACGTACTTGGTAAGCTTCCTAAAATGTATGCCTGATATTTACAAAAAAAGAAAAAAAAATGATGCTGTGCGGGTTGGTATCATCCAACAATCGGACGAATATTATTATGGCGTCCTACAACCAGACAACGAACGATTTCACCAGAATAGAGTGGATAACAATAATAATCATCATAGCAACCCAAAAGTTAGTACACCCGCGTTGCATGATTCTGTGCGCCCGTTTATTAGGCTCGTCCTCGTTCTGTACCCAGAACAAAATCACATATTTTAAGTCATTCCTGCACAAGTCCTACTTTCTCCTCAGTTCTTGGAGGAGGCTGTGGTAACCATGGCAACCAAGGATGAGGACGCATTTTGCACGCCACTATAGTCCTTCGAGACAAACCACGTGGTGACATAAATTAGCCTCCTTCACTGTTCTTGGAGCAGGCATGCAGGCACATCATGGTCAAGTATTCTTTCTCCCGCGCATTATTGCAATTGCAATAATGGGCACAATTTACTCGCCCACTGACCAATGGCCCTGGGCGTCTTCCTTTTCCCCCCGTTTCCCATCACGAAGGATTGCATGTGAAGCAATAGGCGGAAACAGCAGTGGCGTCACGATTCACTTTGGGAGGGATTCGATATTGAGCGTTCACGACTCATGAGTACACAGACGGTAATTATAACTCAAGGGAATTTTGTCCTTATTTCTGAGAAAACTCTAGAAGGCAATGTGATCTTTAGTAGATTTTGTTTCATAAACAACAACAACAACAACAACAACAACAACAACAACAACAACAACAACAACAACAACAACAAATCGTTGAAATGATGCATGTTTGTGGTTTCAGTGTCGTAATGGTATTGGTATACTGAACGACCAGCATTCCGAGGCAATGGCATATTTTAGAGTGGCAAACTTATCGTTTAGAGTTATGGACGTACGATATATGATTACCAAAACCATCAAAAACAGTCAAAAAGACTGTACTTACAATCGTGATTATATTTCTATATTTTAAACCAAGGATTTGTATTCCATCATTACAGAACAATCAACATGTTCGTGTTTTGTTTTGTTTTTTTGGTGTGTTTTGTGTCCAGGTAAAAATGAACGATTTAACATATTCATGTTAATGTGCTTCTGCTCTGATTTTTTGGTTTCTTCTAAACTTCTGCTCTAATTACTCCAAGGTCACTCAAGACATTTTTTGGTTTGTTTGTTTGTTTTTGTTTTTGTTTTTGTTTTGTGTGTGTGTGTGTTTTTGTTTTTGTTTGTTTGGGGGGGGGGGGTTCAATCTTAAGAATGGTTTCTGCTCCTTTATCTCGTTTAAAGCTTTAAAAAATACCCAAAACCCCTGCCCCCTCCTCCATCCCATCCCCGCACACACACATAACAAAACACGTGTATCGCGATTATTGCAAAATAGTTTGTACTGTTAAAAATCTGCGCCTTATCGCAAGTCAGCGCTTGATATTGTGCTATGCAGAATAGATGATCAAAATTTTGCTTTATTTCTTTTTCAAAGTTATACGCACAATTTTGAAGTCATTTCACATACCCCTCTTTATCCCTATACCCTTGTCCTCTCCTCCACACTCCCTTTCCCCTCATCCCCTTAACCCCCTATCCCCTCCTCTTCCCCCCGCCCACGCCCATCTTACTTCTTTCCTTCTTTCTACCCCCTCCCTTTATACTGCAGTCATATTTCTCTCAGTCCTACGTAGGACTGTCTCCCCGCGGCGCCTTGTCGGAGCTCTGCGCTCGTTTGCGTTGTGTGGCGTCCCCATGTCACCTTACAATGTATTCTTGGCCGCGCTGTGACGACACAACGTCCAGTGTCCCGAGCTCATTATGGGTGTATTTCCGGCCGACAACTGTTTCGCGCTTGCGGGGATCGCACGAAGTCGTAATTGGACATGTCGAGGCTTTTAAAGGGAGAAGAAGGGGATCACGCATGGATTCTGGAATGATATTCGATTAAGGTCCTTTAGATTTTGAATGTCAATCGCTGAATACAAATGTAAGTGGGTTTGGGCGTATGAGATCTTTACCACTAAGTATAAAAATATCTGAGAAATGGTACTTTCCATTTTTTTTTATATCAACGGCCTATGTAAAGGAATGACTTCATTGACTTCTAACAATGCGTAACAACGCAATACTTGATGATAATAACACCATTATAAGATATATATATATATATATATATATATATATATATATATATATATATATTTTTTTTTTTTTTTTTTTTAATATTAAGGCACATGATACTTTTCTTTTCGCATGATGAATATGATTCTGCAGTTCTGGGCCCCGTTTCATAAAAAGTTGATATGATAGCAACTCTTGCTCTAGCAAATCCAGCTTCCTGATTAGCTGTTGCTATTGGAAGTTGCCATTTCAGCAAGATTTGATTTCCTAAAACCTTTTATGAAACGGTGCCCTGAAATCTCCCAGATACAAATTTGAAAAACAGGAGGAAGATTCATTAATATTTTCCATCACCCATTTCACTTTGGCCACACAGGAATACAGACACAAGAACAAAATATTTGAAACGATCACTGTTAATATGTATCAAATGTGAGTATTATGTAGGTCTGCACGTTAGGCTTTCAAGGAATCATCAGAAATCGTGCGATTGGGCGCAGTGTACCTTGTTGATCTTTCCGTTTCCCCTACACTTTTCAATATCAAATCGATCAAACTGAGCAGAAAGCGAAATCTAATTTCATTTTCACACTTTAGCGTTTGCTGAATGTCGATGCCAATCGCCCTTACGACAATCAGAGACGCTATTAAAGCAAACCTTCTCTACATGTAATCTTGAACTTGGAAACACATTTAAAAGCAATCAAATCTAATATCTACCAAGCAGTATTGCTGAAACGGAGGAATATGACTTAAAGGAGGTGTCATAACATGAAGACAAAGCAATAATGATAATGAGTCATTTTGTCATTACATCCTTATCATTTTTAGTGAGTTGGAAACGATACTATAAGAATATTATGAATTTTAATCTTATGACTTCGAAATGGAGTTGTTAAAGCTCTGATACTTGCACGGTATCAAGGGAATTGATCGAGCACGGCATTGGCCATCAGGCTAGGGAAAGTTTCGTGCAAAGACGTGACTAGCTGTTTTATCTTTTTTTTTTAAAATTCTTCTGATGATTTTCTGTATACATGAAAATATTATGACATTCGAATATGCAACAATCCTTATCATACCATTGCAGGCCCTACTTTTTCGCAAACTGTATTTGATATCTAAAGAAAAATCTGATCCAAACTTATAGTTGGAGAGATTTCTTTTTCCTATATGCTAGAAACAGCAACAGCAAAACGGCATGAAGAGTGCTACTCAGCATTATGAGATTTGTATGTATAAATCTGTATTTATTGTGGGTTACTTTCTTTTCAATTCGTTCAAGTGAAAAACAGTGATAACGCATAGACAACTTCCAGTGAAACAAGGGTAGTCAGATAAGTTAACTCCAATTTTCAATAATGAAAATGTGGGTCAGGTTCCCTCAATATTTGGCAAGCTGTCTCGGTTCTCAATTAAAAAAACAAAACCCCACAAAACTCCATGAATAACTAGAGTAGTGCGCATTTCCCCCTCAAATATTGACCTGTCTTAGATCTTGAAGTGTTTTCAAATATCTGACCGGTTCCAGTAAAGACGAGACATCCCATTTGATTTGGTCACGTCGTCGTTGAATTTGATGAGACTTATTCCGAGCAGGTTTCTCATCAGAATAAACTGAGCCGAACTTACATTCTAAAGCAATGCTTTATGCGATTTGAGTATTTCTGATGAAATATTGGTAATAATGCTTCCTCTTGACATGTCTTGTTCGCGTGTGTGAGAATAACAATATCCTCTACGTATAGATTCATGCGTGTGAACTCTTCGTACTTCTGGTCGGCTTGTAGGTTACTGGTCACAGTTATGATGTAAAGAGCATGTGTTTTATGACGTCATAAAATGCAGTTGGCCGGACGCGCAGTCTACCTTGTGTAGTCGGATCTTGAATAGACCCCCTCCCCTCCCCTGCTTCTATAAACACGAATGGGACTAAGGGGCCTGAAAAAGGCACCATGTGTACGGGGGCTCAAATTAAACACGACGCGTCTGTTACAAAGAATTCCGAATCGACGAGCCTTGCCTTTTAATTCGTTCTAACAAGCCAGAATGCCGGTAAAGCAATTGCACTTTACAATCCAGGTCTCCTAACAAGATGGCGCCACCACGGATAGATGGGTGAACCATTTACGTAGTCTTATCAGTCTCGTATAGTGTTGAAATAAAACGCCAAAAACAACAACAAAACAAAACAAAACAAAACGAAACAAAGCAAAGCAAAACAAAACAAAACAAAACAAAAACGAACAAAAACATCCCATCTTACGTCAGTTCGACAGTGGTAGAAAAATTCATGATAGAGTGCATTTCGTAATTGTCAAATGTAAAATAGTTTGCATGCTCTGTCTGGTTGGGTTTACCTTCCAAAGTATTGTAAACGTACTGCTACATCATGGATGTATAGGCCTACTATGTAACGCACAAATCTTTTAAATGGTTGAATATTAGATTATCATGACATTATTATCTCGTAATAGTCTTCTAGTTTTCTAACCTATTGTTTACCCATTCCGGTGGGTAATAGTGCATTGCTTTTCCAAATAATGAATACCGCCTAAAGCACATTATAACTTTTCAAGTAACGGATATTGTGCTGACGAGAGATTTAGCATTCCTGTTGAAAAACAATAGAAAAACGAAAAAAAAGGACCAGCAAAAAAAAAAAAACACCAAAACCTTGAACTGTGGGTTCAAAAGAAAAGGATAGAACAAATTAGGCTTCTTTGGAGCCAACATTAATAATATCATGCTTCAATAGACGATAACATGCGAGATGTCACAGCAAATGTCACGTGTCACAGTATATGAAAAAAAACCCACCAATGAGCATCATAATAGCGCTATATCGGGGAAAGATTGAGAAATAAAACCCAATTGGAGTACACTTCAGAAAAAAAAAAAGTTCTGGGAAAACAACTGAGCAGCGCTCACCGTGAACAGGCAGTACAAAACAAGAAATGAACAATATAAGTAAAAAGACAGAATGACTGTAATCACCAGCACACAATAAACATGATTTCACAAGTAGTTACGAATTAGGTGAAGAGAGTCTCTGAAATGACAGAAATGTAGGTAGTTGGAGGTGTTTTTTTGTAACTTTAACACCACCATTATTTTCGTTTAAGTGTAGGATTGAACACTTGTCGACCCGTACTATGTCGCACTGTACCAAGGTTATTATTTATACAAACTGTATGCGTGTGTGAAAACCGTAGAAATATTCATAGTATTATTATTCTTACATGTCTTACGGTCAAAACCTCGAGTTGAAACGTTGTATTGAAGGAAGAGTGCGAGTTAGCAGTGATTCTGTGGGGGATGTGTATTGAATGTATTAAATGAGTGTGTTTGTGTGTTGCTGTTTTTTTTTTTGTATGCGTAAGTGTGTTTGTTCATGATTGCCTGTGGTGATACGTGTATGTAAAAGCCGTACGTTGTATTGAGCAGTCATCAGTTCCGCCTCTAGATGAATGCATGATGGGCTTGAATACGAATCGTCACTCCATGTCAAAAAGAATAGAGCTTGTGATGTGCGATGGGAATTCCAAGGTCTGCATTTCTCTTCGCATTACCATTACTGTTTTTTTTTTGTATAGAAAAAATGCTTCATCTGAGAAATGCATTTTCGCTTTTAGATTACACTGATTTTTAATTTTTTTGCGTGTGTGTGTGCGTGTTTATTTCCAGTAAGAATGAGGTAGATCTTTGAGTTTTTTTTTGTCTTGGTTCCTCGATGACCGATCTTGTTAGATAATCTAGAATCAAAGTATCATTAAGTAAACTGTAAATGCAGTGCCTCGACGGTGTAGTGTCGCATATCACATTTCCAAAACGCATACATTGCTCGCCAACAATTCGAAGAAGGTATACGGCTTACAAAGGAGGTACTAGGCTGCTCCTCAAGGGGGTAAAAGCATCACCACCCCCGTGAAATTTACAGGTTGAAAAAAAGGGGTGGGGTCAGTTGCAACAAGAATCGAATGTGATACCAAAGACAATATTTTCACGTCTTGGACAACTCGTCGAGACTGTGACAGCGAAAAGCAACGGCTGAAAAATGAAATATTGAATGCTTAAACGGAAAAAAAAATGAGGATTGGTGAGTTATTGATGAATGTTTCCCCTTAGTCCTCCGTAACAAGTGGATTTTTTTTATGGCCTACTTTATCTTGTTTATCCAACGTTTCCCAGTCCCAAACCAACAGACTTATCCACAATTCATCGTAATCTTACCCAACAATCGAAAGAAGTCTTAAATGCGAGATTTTCAACGCTATGCCAAGATTTTGTACCTTGAAAGTAAAATATTATTAAAGCTTTATCTCTTGCTTTCATTTTGAATATGCCTCGTCCACCTTGGACTACTGAACATAACAATGCCGGAACTTCGGAGCTTGGCTATTTGTTCTAAGTTCACCGTGTCACTGCCGGCAACCTGGGACAGCGTGGTGATAGTGTGGCTGCCAGGAAAGCAGTAGACATGGTAGATGGCAGGTTCGAATCCTGCTGGTTTATTTTTTTTTCCGAAATGTTTGTTAAGAATTGCAGATCGGCAGTTGCAATCTTATGAATGCATTTGTTCACACTTAGACAAACTGAACAATGATATTTAATAGCATCTTTTATTTTCTTTTTAATGGGAACTCTCCAACTATCATCCCGCTTAAGACTTTTTGAATGCCTGCTATGCAAGGCGCATGGTAACCAAATAGCAATGTATTAAAAAAAAAGGAACATGATATACGTGTATATTTCTTTAACAGAAATGATAGATCCTCATGTATGATTGGTAATCAGCTACGGCATCCTTTTGTCCTTAAACGTCGTATTTTTCCACAAATAAAACTTTCCATTTTAGTGAAATGAAAATTGTTTAATTTGTATATTTTTCTCACGTTTTGAAGTAATCAATCAGGTGGAGGAACGCATATGTACGTCGCAAATTGAAATATGATGTGATCATTATTGGTGAGTGGCCAAAATGAGAACCTTTCACTCAAATTCCCAAATGCAGGTCGGGTCGATATCTAAAGGACAAATACCTTTATAAAAGGAGTAGTGTTTAATAAGGTAACTTAGTTTGATTAGGACATAAAGGGGAAATTAGTGAATGCGGGAACACTGAGGTGTACAAAATTATGTGCTTTTTTTTTTAATAACATCATAGCTTCAGTTTTATTATAACTAATGTAATATGGAATTATGACAAACTGGCCAAGGTAGTCATGATGGCCTTGGCGTCCTTTATTTTCGTCAAGACAGAAGAGAATATCTCGGGCGATTAGGCGAGCACTCATGATAATATCTGAGACTCTCTCCAAACGGTTCTCACGTCTGTGCCATCGCGTTGATCACGTGACGACAGACACTCAAGGACGAGCACGAGAGGCTGAAGCCCCGGGACAGCAGCGGGGAGGATATAGCTGGGAATGGATTTAGAATGGCTTGTCATCAGGACGTGTGATAAATGCAAAATGAGGTCACATAAAGTCTCTCATCGCCGGGGCGCCAATACAGTTACGTATCGAGAACGAGATACGTGTGAGACGGAGGGAGAGATAAAACTTGAACGCTCTGGAATCTACAGACACTGATGTAAGCAAGGAAATCCTCTGCTCTCATCGTGTCGTGAAAGAAGTGCATCTTGCGGGTAGTACTATAGGAACACAAACGTTCCAAAAGCTTAAGATGAAAGTAAAAACACACTATATTGAGAAATACTTATGAACGTAGCTGGAAAACAAGAAGTTCGCAAGCATCCAAATCAAGCTAAAACGGTCGTTTGATTTATGATAATAACGGATGTCCTCTATCTGTCACGAAAGAAAAAAAATATTGTGAGGTGTTATTTTAGTTGTATTCAAGTCAGTTTCACCCCCCCCCCTTTGTCTCTCTCCTTGGTCTTCTACACATATGATTATATCTATGGCTGTCACTGCAGGAGAGTCATACAGCCTACTTTTCACGGAGTGAAATCATTATGTGTATTGTCTGTGGCAGGCAAGGTCAGTCAAGGCGCCTTCGTATACTGACGTACTGATGTATGGCAGCAGTTCGCGCAGCGCGACATTGCAGAGCTCTCTTTGAATTGGGTCACACTAATGAACATAAGGCACGTTCTCCTTATTCCGTTCAGAGCTCATTTTCTTTACCTTATGAATATGTGATACCCGAGTAATTCATAGAAGGTAATTGTGCATAGTGTATGGTGAACACTTGGTTCAAGATGCATTATCTTCTAATTGGCTCGACGCTTTTACTAATTGACCTGGCAGACTATATACCTTATCGATTGGTCACTTGACTTATTTTAATTTCTTACTACAGAATGATATTCATATATGCAATTTTCCAGCCCTTTTATTTCTCGTATCTTCATACGAATAAATGGGCAGAAAATGGTGGAGAAAATGCAAGCTTCACTGTCATAGACCACAATGTACATAACAAAATAAGCATTGCTGCATGTTCATATAATTGTAGCGTAAGAAGCAAAATCATACAATACCAACATTACTTCAAGCCTTTGTATATCACATGTGCGTGCAGTGTTTGGGTATATTACAAATGGATATTAGATGTGAAAAGGAGAATAATAACACATTTTAACACCTTCCTCTCGAATTCTAGGCCGACGGTGGTTCTGATGCGATTTTATATTCTCAATTGTTTTGTGCTTACGATGTGTACGAAGGAAAAGGAGACGGTGCAGCGTTCTTCAAAATTGCACAATGCACGAAAAGAAGGAACTGATGATGATTAAGAAAAAAAAAAGTGTTAGAATGCATGAGTTCGGGCGAGCCAAGATGTCTGGCAATTCTCTGTTTTCGAGTGGATGAAGTGTCTTATGATAGAGACTTGTAATCCTCTTAAAGGAATTTATATTCGGCCAACTCGAGTCGTCTCTGTCTCGAAATTCGATTAATTCGGGGCATTGCATTACTACTTGCGAGCTGATAGATTTTCCTCCTCATCTCAGTAGCTTGTTGTCCTGGAAATTAACTTTTTTTCCTGTCTCTCTCTCTCTCTCTCTCTCTAAGTCCGGACTGTCGACGCCGATGTGCTTCTGACCATTATGTTTCCATTCCGTATTTATTATTTTCCTCGCTCTTTGCTTTGATCATGATTCCTGTTCCATTGGAAAGAGAAAATTAGTTGTAATTTATCATGAAGGTGGATGTGGAAGTAAACAGTGTAGTGGCTTTTGATACTGCAGCTTGAACTGAGTCGACTCTGCATTAAAACACTCCTTGCTTTGGTTTCATCATTAATTTTGGTTTAGTCCCATACATGTGGTTTGCTGTATGTGCGCAAAGAAAACCCGTGCACGACGTGACGTTATGTGTACTGTGAGTGCTCCCTCACCTAACCTAACACCAATTCCAGTGGCGCACAATATAATGATCTTGTTAATGTTGTTGAGTCTGCAAATTCCGAGAAGTAGCTCTGACCAGCTTTCCAGATGAAAATGTCATCTACCCCTTTAAAGCGCTGAAAATCATCGTGACGCCAACGTGGATGCGAAGTAAAGAGTAACTGCAGGCTAGGGGCCAAGAAGTCGGGCTGTGGTTCTAGTTACATCTTCACTCTTTTTCCTTCCCTGGTAAGCCATAGATTCTCTCCAACTCAAAACTCCCTGAAAAAGTATCAAAGACTTCACTTTGTGCATGCAATGAGAATAGAGCTTTGAATGTATCTTAATACCCAAAGGAGACAGACATTTTTTTTCTCCAGTCTCTCTCCCCCCCCCCCCCTTCCCAAGTCTGATCAAATCTTGCATCAACCTGTTACCCTATTTCCACCGGGAAATATGTCAAATGGTGGATGAAACGCATCGATGTAAAACACACGGGAGCACAATCTGTCTTTTCCGCAGTTTCATCAGGCCGACACTCGAAAGCTGTGCATGCATAATTCATTGCCTAAAGTCAATGCCTTCCTTTTGCACGGTGCGTTTGAGTGCCGCTCATACCGTCTCTGTATAAACTTGTTGATTCAGAGCACGTAGATCGCATGGAGAATGTTGAAGAAGGACACGAGTTCAATGAGCTCTAAATCGTCACCCAGGTGCCCATAGTGAATTCTTACACATTCTGGTATATACAGGTTTGCGGTTTTTGTTTTGTTTTGTTCTGTTTTTGTTTTGTTAGGTTTTATTTCGTTTTTAGGCGAGTTTGCCTTAAAGCAAACCAAAGCCCAAACACAAATGTGGATTGCGTGGCAGCATCAATAAAGTTGAACACATCAGTCTGTCAGTGAATGTTTTGGGGAAAATTATACAATCGATTCAAAAGTTATGAATTCTATTAAAAGTTTCGGTGCAGTTATCGCTGGCTAAGGAGACTTTATTATTACACTTCATGAGGTGATTATCTGGAAAACGATGAAAAGAAAATATGAAGACAATTGAAAATATTTTCACTTTTCTACCATAATGAAAGAGCACTTGACATACGTCTTTCAGAAAGTAGGGGGAATAATATTACCCCAAACAAGTTGATGGATCGTGTACTTTTTATGAATATGAAATTTTCTTGAATTCGCCCCATATTTTCTTTTTATTTTGTCCACAATGACATCATGAAGATAGAACTCCGCTTATCCACCGATGACGGCACTGGAAAATGAACAACTTTTGAATCGATTGTTCGACTTTCCTTAAACTTTCACTGATGTGTTCTACTGATAGTACAACTACTGATATTTCACTCAATCCGCATTTATGTTCCGGTTTCCTTTCAACTAATTGTTTCTTTGCTAAAGACACACAGACAGACACACACACAGACACACACACACGCACGCATACTCGAATATAGATATGCGTTACTAATTAAGGTAGAAAGAAAGATGCTTGCAGGGAAAATGTATCAGTAAGGTCAGTCGATTCAAGAGTTACATTTATTCCATTTTGACTATATTTTAATCATGCTGTTTCCTTGCGCAAAAGGAACACGTGAACGCTTCACGAAGGTCTGGTATCATATGATCATATATCGGTTTTCTTTTTTCTTTTTAGATTAATGTTTTACCAAAGATTCATCATGTAAAGTATAGAGGACCTTGACGGGCAGAAAGAAGGACACAACCATATTGATTAAGAGAGAGAGAGAGAGATAGAGAAGAGAGAAGAGAGAAGAGATGGAAGCTAGGAAGGGAGGAAGAGAGAAGAGGGAGAGAGCTAGGGAGAGAGGGGAGAGATACATATAATGACAGAGACAGATTTGGGTTGCTAGAGTGGCGGAGCGAAGCACATTGTATGTGAGATACAGAGTGAAAGTGACAGAAAGGGGTAGAGGCAGCGTGCAAGCACTCAATCTACACGAATCATCACGTTCATTTGCTAAATTGAACCGGCCCCTCCTCCTCCGTTTCGAAAGAAGAACATGCAATATGGAGACAAAAAGGAACGAAAATCCCGAACATCGCTTTCACACATTTACAGAAAAAAAAAAGCCACGAACACAACAATCAGTGAAATTCACTTCCCCTTTATTGAATTGACGGTGTGTGGACATAGCGTATGTACCTTATGGAAAACTATAAATGCGATCAGAGGTACTGGCACCGTAAAAAGGAATTATGTCTGAGTAAAACGCGTCCGACGTCAAACAAGAGGATCAAACAGGTTGAGGGATTCAACTCTGTCTCACGTGATCAGACCTACTGCTGACGGGGTTCTTGTGAGTGGATGGCTCTTGTACAAAGGCTCTGGGGAATTCATATTCTAGTAAGCACCAGGAGTTAATTTGTATGCCGTCACAGTTGTGCCTATTTTTCACCTGCTCAACCCAGATAAAATCGGTACTTTAGTGCTTACCCGAAACAAGGAGGTACTATAGTGAAATTGCGTTCACGAGCTTGCAGGAAAACTGCTCCCCGAAATGGCGAACATCCCGTGGGTGCACCCACGAACATTGACCAATAATGTAGTCCCTCCTCTGTCGTAACATGGCGTAAAGCAAAGCCGCGGGTAAGTCTGTCAAGTGTTTGGTATTAAGACGCGATTGCATCAGAACTGATGGAAAATGAAAGCGTCCAAACGGTCAACAGTCTCCACAGACGGGGTTGCCCAACGCAGTGGCCCATTAAGTAAGATAGATTCTATAATTCTGAAATGTTTCATTTGATAAGATTATCATACAGTTTGCCAGCAGGTCATCTGGAACATAGATTTTATGATATTTTCTATAACTTTATCAATGATTATTAGCTATTAAACTATTAGCTATGAGCTATTTTTCAATCATATTATAGCAAATAATCAAATGTTACATGTTGGGTATGCATAAGCAAATAAATGATTCAAAGCCAACACCTTGTAGTATCTTACGTTCAGTCAGAGCCATTTGAGGGTGCTTTGTTGTTGTTATTGCAGTTTCAGCGAGAAATGTTTCCATAATCAAAATCTCTAAGGGACCATGCAGTCATCGATAAACCTAGAATATCATGTGTATTATTATGATCAAAATGCAATTTGGCTGTGAGTGTGCAGCATGATGATCAGTTTCTTCTTAGGGTGAGTTGAAAGACGGCCTGCAGAATATAAAACTAGTTAAGAGGTATTCATGGCAAGTTTCCGTGCTGTCTCTGGACCGCCGGAAATTGCGTGCTTCGTGCATGACAATTTGGGTTCACAGACAGTATTGAACACACACACACACACACACACACACACACACACACACACACACACACAAAAAAAAACACCCCCAAGAAGCACGCACAGCCCCACTAAAAAATGTGATAAGAAACATTGAGACAGCAGAAAAAAAAGGTACAGGATTGTTACATGTCACAACATCTTTTTTTTTTTTTTTCATCGTTGATTCCACTTTCACGTATAAACACGGCACAATGTGAACACGCTACAGTTTGGAAAATAATGTAATTAAAACACTATACCGCTTCTGTAAAGAAGGCAAAACTATGCCATCCCTTTAACACATAATACCGCTATTATGAACAGGGCAATTACAAGTAGAGATTACCAATTTTAAAGCAAGTAGATATGCAACCTATAGGTACATGATGTTGGATAATGTTTGACATAATTACACGGGGGACAAAAACAGAAATATCTATGCAATAAGCTAAATCTTACCCATTCTAACGGGAGAAACCTACTACTTGCGCGGGATAAGTTCCTCTTAAGAGGTGGTAGAGATAGAATGAGAGAAACATAAGAACATAAAAACATGAAATTACATGCAAACGCACGCATGATTTTGTATAGGCAGATAGGAGTACGTGCATAAATATACTGGAACGAGCAAACTACACGGAATGACGGTGCTGTACGATGTACTGAGCTATACATTCATTGTATATTGAATTACACATTTCATTACACATTGACTTGTAACGTAGGCAAATAGACTTTGAAAGCAAAAATAACAACAACATATACTCCCTCCACATGTGTATGTGCTCATTTACTGTTTCACTTTAAATATATAGATTCATAGTGATCATTATGCGCATACTGTCGTGGGTAGGAAGACGGGGAAAGGAAGTAAACCCTGACTAAACCAAAACGAAAAGACTGCAGTGGTGCAATTATACATCTAGGAGAGTATACCTGGAAGTACCTACATCTGCGCGGAGAAATCAATAGTTTCATTTTTGTTTTGCTTTGTTTTTCACTTAATGAGGGCTAAGCGCAGACGATTCTGAATTTCTGTAACTTGTATCGAGCAAAAAATAGCGATAGAAGGATGGATTAGACCTCTGTGACCCACTGAATGATGATGAATAAAATGTGCCATATACAGTATCAACAGCTTTAGTGAATATGGATGGGAATCGGGTACACAATTAACAAATAATTACAGGATACCATTAGCATTCAATTTTGGTCATATCCTTTGTTGTGTTCAGATGATATGATATCAGTTCACGATTTACATGATTTATAAGGTGTCAAAACCTAAAGCATGTCGTTATTTTAGTGATTGTTTAAAACTGGGACTCGTAATCCCAAAGTATTGGGTCATTACAACAAGAATAATTTTGAGTGTTCGTAATCTCTCTGTAAATGGCGAATACGGCCCTAGGAGGGGGAGGGGGTGCCTCGGTACGCGCGAAATGACATGACGTGTGGATGGATATGTGTTCGCGACATCCAATAACAATTACGCCAATACATCGTTAACCCCGTGATTTCCAGCACCTCGGATGCACGGGCTTGAATAAACCATGCGCGTGACGCAAACGCCTTTGCCACCATAGCGTCTGCAAAGGTGAGAGTGTGCCAATGATATGCAGAGGCCCTCCTCTCTTTAAAGGGAAGCGAGTTGGAAATATTTTTTTCTTTTATTTTAAAGCAGAGTCTTTTTTATAACTTTTTCCATTTTTGGTGCTGATCCATATAGTGAGTACTTTAAAGGGGAAGGCTAGTAACCCATCAGTGGGAATCAGTGGGAATGCTGAGGGATGATTGTTCCAATCCTTGTGGGATTTATTTAAGAGTACATTATATATCTACTGTTGTGTGAAAATCATTTGCTTCAGAACGGTCTCATATTCAAGTAATGTGCAGATTAATGCCCCGTCACTGACCAGGGACGCTTACCTGGAAACATTAAACTGCACATTACTTGAATATGAGGCCATTTTGAAGCAAATAATTTTCACACAAGAATAGATATAGAGTGTACTCTTAAATGAATCCCACAAGGATTGGAACAATCATCCTCCAGCATTCCCACTGATTCCCACTGATCAGTTACTAGCCATCCCCTTTAAAACCGTAGTTTAGTTTAATAATAATAATAATAATAATAATAATAATAATAATCATAGTCTGTAAAGCGCACTGAGATACTAGCTATTATTATTGTTATAATCATCAGGTCCTGGACGGATTGTGCTGCAGTGATCTTGTCATCATTAAAATTTCGCCCGCCGTGAATTCATTACATAACCTTGTAATATTGTTGCAGAGAGAATGGAACTGCCATCATGAAATATGCACAAAATCAGGAGGAAATAAAAGTTTCATTGGTTTTTTTTTTTCTCTCTCTCTTTTTTTTTGGGGGGGGGGGGTGGTCAACTCTACATGATGAAACACAACCGATGAATAGTACATTTTTAATCATAACGACATGATACAGCACCAAACCCCCAGAAAGATGGTGCCTGGCACTTGACACGTTGCAATGTAAAGCTATCAGATCGTCTCAATATACTGGCTGTTCCGTTTAGTACCAATGCAGTGAATATTATGTGCAGAGATAAATCTTTGGTACAGATATTGCTACATACTGATGCCCGCGTTTAGTATGGAGGGATAAAGTAAGTGGAAGAAAATGACGAAAAAAAATCAACAACGAACAAAGATGCCCATGAAAAGCCCTGCAGGGAAGCCTTCTTATACTATAAAATTGAATAATATCAGCTAATTTGGTCATAATCCCAAGAAGGTGCTGCAACTAATATCGGTTATGTACAAGTAAGCCAACTTGCTAAATATAGTGAATGACATAGGAGATACAAAATCAATATTCTCGACATTAACAATGGGTAGACTCTGCATCTTGGAAACAGATACCATTTGAATTTTAACCACCTGTTATATACACTTAAAGCTTTAAAAACAGAGAACTAATTTCTTCAATGAGGTATATTATTCGTACGAGTAATTTCCCAACGAGTTTGTTCCTAACAACCAGAATGCTTGTCCGAGGCTTGCCTAACGAAGCAACAAGTATTACCAGGCAGAATGGGTTATATATACAAGAGTGTATATTACATGAATCGGGAAATAAGATAGCTCATCACAATGTCCTTATGTGATAAACTCTGTAAAAGTCAGCTCTTTTTTTTATTGGTCTACATTGTAGAACGCACACTGACATGGTGGAGTAAAATCTAGATACTCACACCCACAGACACATACGCACATACACACACACATTTCAACCACGCCCACACCCGTAATCTAGTATCCTCAAGCACGCATGTTACCAATCATTACGATTTCTTATCCCGAGGTGATTTTTGCTCGTTTTTTTGATGCTTCGATTTAGAAGCGTCGTGGAATTCATATTAAATCCCTGACATTTCAGACGATCTAAAAATATTTCTTCCAGAGTGGCACGCAATAACAACGAGCTCTGCAAAATGACCGCCGTCGACTGGCAAGACAAAATCCAATAAAGCGACATAGAGGTTGTGCACCTCAAATGCAAGCAAATCACATGGGAATAGTTCATGACGTTCATCCATGTGTAGCATTGTTAGGCAGTATCAGGAGTGATTTTTGCAATACTGCCTTGTTTGTGTTCATCATTTCAGTCTTTGGCAATGAAATGCTCTAGAAATTGAAAAAAAAAAACCAACGCAAGTCAAACTCGTCCATTCTTTTTTCCCCTACGTGCACACAATCAGTTATTCCAATATCATGAACTGAATTTCTTGTCTTCTCACCATGTACGGCCTGTTTATAGTGTTTCAAGCTTTAAGCAGGTTGAGAAGCGCAGTGTTCCGGTTGGTGACACGACATTTGCTCCTTCGACAATTGCTCCGGTCTTATTTTCTCCAAGGACTTATATATTAGGTTTATAAGGGTTAGGGCTGTAATAGGGTTTTAGGTTTAGTTTGATGTGAGGATTAGGATTAGGGTTTGGGTTATGCTTGTTGGGAGAATTTATGTTTGGTTTTGCGTGCAGATATTTCATAGAATTGTCGCAGGAGCATATTATGTCGTCCAGTAGATGGATAGATAGATAGATAGATAGAGAGAGAGAGAGAGAGAGAGAAAGAACGAAAAAAGAGAAAGTGAGTAGGAGAAAGAAGGGAAGTGTCTGTTGCACAATTTAAATTCAAATTCAAATCAAATTTTATTTCCAATATGGCATTTTTGACCAGGATTTTGACTTCAGTATTGAAATCAACTGTTCTGCTGATGGAAGAGGGAAAACTTATCAATATCCACCAAACAGATGTCTTCCCTTCCTCCATGGTCCCTACCGTGTGATGTCTTTTACAGTTGAGATTTAGAAAGAAAGAGCAGATTTAAAACCACGTGGTTTGTTTTGTGTGTAGGGCCTATATCTATGTGTTATATATATATATATATATATATATATATATATATATATATATATATATTTATTTATATACATATATGAGATAGAAGGAGAATATATATATATATATATATATATATATATATATATGTATATATATATTCTCCTTCTATCTAATATATCTATGTATACATAACGCCGAAAGCTCAGAAATAAAGTGCGGTTGGCAAAGCTACGTCACTGGATGATCTCTCCTTAATTTGTGCACTTATACGTATGGACATCCTACCTTCGAGTAAAAAAAAATGTTGTACCACTTAGTACTTACACATATACTAGTATACTATACAGTTATATTCCCACATACGCACACTTACAACAGAGTGGGCCAAGTGCGTGCGTATGTGTATAGTACGGGAAACACGAGCGAACATGTATAAGTGCGCAGCTTCAAGGCGCCAGCTTGTACGATGCTTCCACCTGAGAAAGCTGGCTTCACGACTGTATTGCCCTGCGAAGTGCATAGCGGTCAACAACATGAATGAGGCGACCCTATACGCCCACAAAACCACATTATCCCCTAATCGAGTTATATGCTCTTATTCCGTAAGAGCAGGAACTACGTACGTCTCTAGTCTTCTGCGACAGACCGTCCTCTCTCCTTTGGAAAAACAGAAATAGTGGCACTTCAGATATTTAGGATGATATTGCTTATCTGTAATTGTTTCTTCCCCCGACTGCTTCGCCCGACTGGGCATTAGAACCATTTTTAGAGTACTGTTTTCGATTGCCGATCCTGTGCTCTGGTATCAGCTTTTCGTCTTGTGATAGCTTTCTCAAAACATTTTCATGTCACCGTCATCTTATAGCCAAACAAATTTTCATGATATCACATTATTGCAGGCAAGTGAAAGCCTATGCATGCAGCCAGCAACTTTCTTATCTTGATTCACGATCTTTCTTACGTTGATGAAACCTATTAAAATTTCTGATCAATAAACTGAGTGTAGGATTCTGATGTATAGTCTAGCCCTTAACGTGGTATGTATTTTTTTTCATGATGATACACATACTATGAGCGTGTAGAATTTGCCACAGAAACTCTATTTCTACACTCCAAAACATTGTGTATCAAATACTTCACGTGTTTAACTTCGAGCAGGCACAGATGTTTATGGCCTCTGATAATTATAATGCATGTAATTTTCCTCCTCAAAAGAGTTTACAAAATCCAAGAGGAAGAAAGGAAAAAATAAAGATAAAGAGAGAGAGAGAGAGAGAGGGGGGGGGGGGAGAGGTCTCCGTGGAAATGATCCTGTGCCAGTGAAACGCTGTTACATTCTTCTCTTCCATGGAAGCAAAGACTAGCAGTGCCTCTCACAGGACCATGTGAACATACATCCAATGAACCGCTGTGCAAACGCCAAAGCAGTGTATGGTGTGTTTGTGTGTGAGTGTGTCCTGTACGCCCAATGCGCCTTTTACAACTCGGCGGGCATAGGGTTACTGTGGGATGTGGCCCGCTCCTGAAATAACCTCAGCAGCATGCATTATGCTGAAATGCCACGAGACGTTCGTAAATGAGGCGAAATAAACTTTAAAAGGTAATAACAGCGCGCAATACTAACAAACAAAAAACAAGCCACATACACGACAGAAAGATCTACAAGGGTCTCCACGGAATCTCTAATCATCGTTGGTCATTGTCAGTGCTTGCACAAAATTAGTGTTCTAACTCAATTTGTAGGGAATCGCCCATGGGGAAAAGCAAAAAAAAAGCTGGACCTCATTGCGCGCGCGCGCACACACACACACACACACAAAGAAGAGCGAGAAAGAATTTATATACATATCCACATTGGACATATTTCCCCCCTAAAATTTGATAGAGAAAGACCACACATCTACTATGTTTACTATCTACTACATCTACAATGTTGGAGCAGCAAACAGCTTTGTTTTTGTTTTTCTCATGTTCAGTATGTTCTTAGATATTGATTGCTATCTTTTGATAATCAGATCGATCCAGTCATAATTATAATTTTTCTCAATTTGCGGTACAATAATCTAACTAACGCAATTATATACTTTGCTCGAGACAGTACCACATCTTCGGTGTAGCTTTTGATGTATTGAATGCATTTCTTGAGCACATGTCCTGACGTGATAACCAGATTATCCATAGTCCTGACGTAGAGACTTGCAAGTACATTATTTTGTTTCAAAAGATGAAAAAAAAAAAGATTCAAAAGAAAGAAGAGTATTGAACATAAAAGTATTATCAACTCCTAAAAATAGAGAGTAGATTCAACGATCGTTCAGCGTCTGAAGGATCGGTTACGTTGTCAACTAAAACTTTAATTAGGTTCAAATGTTAGCGATTGTTTCATCCACATGAACCGTCCACGGTAGACAACGTTGAAAAATGATAACACAGTCTTTGAGAGTGTGTCGTAGGCAAGAGTGCCAGTGGAGCGAAAGGGCAAGTGGTGTATGGGATACCCTATGGTGTATACTGGACTCATACACTGTATTAGCATACAATGGCAGGTTGTATGGATGTGGATAGCGGATGTAAACGAGGTACCTGACATTATCTTCTCTCTGCTGCAAGTTAATAGATATCTGTTTTTTCCCCTGGAAAAGAAAAACAACAACAAACAAACAGGCATACAGTCATGTGCAACTCTTTCACTAGGCAAAAAAAAAGTGCAAGTAGCCGCGTGCCGTGAATGACATTGCTAGGTGAATGCAGTTTCATACTCCGATGTAATTTTTGACACTGCTCTTCTTTTGAATACTTCATGTATTCACGATAAACTGATAAAGTCGCTTAGAAGTTGAGAAAACTGCAAGGGAAAATGATTCTGCTGTAAAATTAAATAAGACGTTTGGAATTAATGAAAAACAGATTGAATGTTAGCTGCCACTTGTCCGGATATCACAGCATAAGAGAATAATCTATTCCAGTTTTATTACTTACGCTTGATTGCATCTAAGCTTTAAAGCCAATATTCTATCAAAAAATAAAAAATAAACAAACAATTGTATTTTTGGGTGGGGAGCTTTCTTACCGTTTATGTGATAGATTTTTGAAAACAATGTGTCAATCTATAAGCAGTTGGGGAAAAAAGGAGAGATAAAAAAGGAACCATTTGAGAATGAATTTTGGTAATTTAACTCTGGTATACATTTAATTGTATCAATGTAGGCCCCTAAAATGATTTAAAAAGATGATGAACTGACTAATGGTTTGTCAATCTTTTTTATTTGATATCTCATGCGATCTTTTCTTTCATCTAATTTATCTACCCTTTCTGTTCCATAGAGTCAAATATGCACAAAATTTGCACACAACCCTATGAACGGGTAATTAATGTGTTAAAACCACAGCTCCCATATTATGCCTGTTTGTGTACCTTTTTAAGTTTCAATTGATTACATCTACTATTTTTTTCTTTTTTCGTGAAATCCCGAACAATACTAGTAGTTACTTTCCGGCTTTCTTTAAATGAGACACAAAGTTATTGTGCATGGTAAATGATCACGGGCGTCAGGCTAATTTTAAAACACACTTTTGTCGCGATTTTTGCCTTCAAACAAAATTTCATGTTGCCAACTATCGGCTATATTGCATTGCGCCTTTAAACGAATCCATCCGCCTGACCCGCCGCGCATTCCGAAGAGGCCTCTTGTGTTTACTATGCATTCCATACAACGAAACTCCTTCTCCTATACACATACTACAGCTTGGCAGTGAACAGTTGCAAGCTTGGTTTACCCTGCGCACGAAAACGCCGTACATCAACAGTACACACTCATAATATATCGTGGCTTTATGACGCTGCACCCCATCTCCCAAACGAAAGGTCGGCGCGGGACGAAAACGAAATGTATTGGAGTCGCAGTGGGTGTGTATGTAGCTGCTTCCTACATCAACTGTAGAAGATCAAGTCAAGCTCATGTCTCCAAATGCTTTCTCCCCACCCCCACCCCTTTCACTCCTCCAACGGTTCGATTTTGAAGTTTGCATGGCGAGTTTGATTTCTTGTCGCATGTGTCAGTGAGTTTCAGTGCAAGCTGTATCAACAGATGAGGGGAAGCGATTATACGCCGGGGAAAGGCTGCTGGGACATTATTCTAAAACGAACATGCATTTGTGCTGTGTTGCATGAACGCATCTCCCTATACTTCTTCAGTAAACATTGGTATGAAAAAGAGTGTCCGAAAAACAGTCCATTTCCTTCATATTACCCTTTTCTTTTTATGACCTTCAAACTCAATATCATGGACATTTATTGTGAAAAAAAAACAACCCGTCTCACATATTAATATCTCCTGAATGATTTTTAAGACAAATATTACGAGACTTCTAGGACGGTCTTTATATGAAGAAAATAGAACTACACAAATTGTAGGACCACAGACAATGACGTAACTGCTGGTATGACGTCACTGAACCTGCTTCTTTGGTTATGGCTAACAACGTGTTCTGCTGGAGATTCGTTCGACTTAAAAGCTGCCAGCCATTGAATTTGATAAAACAGTCCTTTGCATGCATGTGTATGTGTGTGTGTGTGCGTGTGTCCATGCCTCTGTGGGTGTGTGTGTGTGTGTGTGTGTGTGTGTGTTCAATATTGTTTAAATCTCTCTTAAACCCACGGCATTAGGAGAAAACGCTATTAATAGTGATAGGCTGACACTCAATCTCCCCACAGATTTGGATAAACTTTGACAAATCACCTTATTGAGCTGATTAATTTAGACTCTCGTTTGGATATCTCCTCAACATAAAGTCGCCTATCGATAACAGTTACGCAGAACATCATATCCAAAATCCTTTGCTAGTTTTCCTATACTCGTTTAAGCGAAGGTCAGTTGCTATTGAGGTAATTCTTTTTTTTTTTTTCTTAATATCGATAATTTCATATTCACAATACTGGCTATGTGTTTTCACTTAGAATGTAACAATACTGACACTGTTATTTTACATTTTATATCTACGTAAGATTATTGAGTGTCGTGGAATAGCTGTTGTTTCCAGGTATGGTATATTGATGTTCTGTTCATTTCGTTTGCTATGTTTACATCCCACCCGTTTCCAAGTACTGACAAAAAATAACGAGAGGGCGTCGAAGCAATGATGTGGATTACGAAATCACATGATCGTAGTGTTGTACATCGAAAACCGTCACTAGTACACTGTATTGATGCATACCTTTCCCTCCCACGCGCCTCTCCTTATAGTCCCCGAGAAAACATGGGTAACACTGGTCGCATTATCAATGGTGTATTCAATCTGTGCAATAGAAGATTACGGTATCACACCATATGAGAGAAAATGACTTGCAATAGATTATCACAAAGATAAGCTAATCTGTAAACATTCGGGCATTGACACTTGGCACGAGCAGTGCGGTAAATGACAGGTATTACAGGATAATGTCGAGCCAATTTATATATTTCTACCTTTTTTTTTCTCTCTCCCTCTCTCTTACACAGGCACAAACACACATTACCCTGGAGAAAGTAGTAAAAAGGCATCTTAAAAAAAGTAAAGTTAATTATTTCAAAGTAAAATGAATTAAATATCGCTGTACAATTTGCATAGTCCCTATTCAGTTTCTGTTTGAATTATTAAAAAAAAAAGATTTAAGATTCGTACTTATATCAAGAGATAATTATCGTCATTCTGAAGTCTGGTATAAAACTTCATTTTAGGAGGAATACTTAATCCGTCTGAACAAATCTAACTTAACCAAGGTAGGAAAAGGCTCGTTTCCTGGCATTTTCTCTCCGAATCTCACTGATTTTGTTGTCATCGTTATGGAGCGCAAGGAGCTCTAAGCATCATGCTACAAAAGAAGAGCTCGATGAATTGACATGAAAGTCACGGTTCAAAATCTCCCATGGCGTGTTCAACTCAATTTTCCAAACACTGATTTGGCGCCGTATGTACTGGTGTGACTGTTGTGTCAAAGGTGAAAGTCTGTTTGGTAACCTTCCTTGTTACGTGTCCAATATTTCTTCTTATTTTCAGCAGTTTTGCAACGACATGTCGAAAGGGCTACTATGAATTTCATTAAAGGGGGAAGATATACATCAGTGCATGAAGTTTGTTCAAAAGTAACGAGTTTTTACAGTTTCGCTGGAGGAGAAGTCTACAACAGTTCGCAACCTCAAGTATGGAAAACGATGAAAAGAAATTAAAACAACAATTCCACAAAATTTCTTTCTTTCAATGGAAATTACACATTCCCTTCTCTTGATATACTGGCATACCATATGTTATGGGCAATACAATTCACGCTGTTTTCTGAAAGACTAATATAAGTCAAATGCTTTTACATCTTGCTAGAAAAAATGATGGTATGTGGAATCCACATGAGTATTGTGTAGTTTATTTGGGTTTCATTCTCCTGTGAGTTGGTGCTTTCAAATTGCTTGCCTCTGATGTATTATCATGTCCATGATGATATAATGTCTGATCAATTTTGGTCACGACTTTTCTATTGCACAATAAAATTCATCATAAAGAATTGTCGAGAGCCCGAAACCGTAAAGCTGCATGTATCTGTAAGTATGATAATCGACAACAACAACAACAACAGCAATGAAACCTAAACCAAGAGCAGGGGGAGGGGTGCATTTCATGAACCGTTTATAACAGTTTGTCAGAAGACAAACTGTTTTAAGTTATATTGTTTATGCATTTACCACAGTGACATAACAGTTATTTGTATCTCTGTTGATAATTTACCTGTATCTCTTTACGATGTTATTCTGCTCATCGCATTATGGCACTGATTTCCTGACATCTGTGTATACGAGTGTTTCGTTGTATTTCTAATGATTTATTTGTTGGAAATGAAATAAATTAACTTGAAACTTGAAGGAAAAAAAATCTGACAAAGCACTTCACGAAATTCCCCTCTACCCGATTATTCGAAACAGCAATACAAAAGTAATGTTTTCACAGGGGTAAGCTTTTTTTTTTGTCTACGTGTTGGTGTGCGTGTGTGAGTAAAAAATATGGATGCCATATCACGATCAATATTGTCCTGAAATGACATTTTATTTCAACTTTTTGTAACAAAGGCATTCTGATTCTAGAAGGATCGTGACAATAATTTTTCTTTTGACATTTCAAAAGGACCATTTGAAATGTCTCCATGTTACAGTACGAAGAACTTCAATGTATTTTTTAGAAATACAATGTTCGTGCACTTAATTCTAGATTACAGGATATAAAGTTTGTACAGTGTGAGCTGTTAAGGTTTGCTTTCATAGCATTCTTTGTATATAGAGTAACTTTTTATCATTGATGAATAAGAAATCACACTATCATTAAAATTGGCAAGATACATCTTTGTCATTGCCGGTGATTGTGTCCTTTTTCTCAGACTAATAACATTATATTTTCCCCACACATTTCATGAAGATTTAGGCCTACACAAGAACAAAAGGTGTAACGGTTTTAGGCATTTGAGAAGAAATTGAGTAAGAAATATGTTTGCTTTTATAATTGTCACACAATGAGGCAGATGGTCATCCATCGTTCATATCCTTGCATCCATGGAATTATACTTTAGATATTACATTCACTGGATTTGTGTGGGCTCACTACCACCTTTAAGGCGCGCCTCCACATCGACTTCAAACTGGGCACTTTCTTATTTTCGTGTCAAGTCACGTACGGGGGGTCCCTGCATGTAATGCATCTTACATCGACGGCGCATAAGTCATATCACGTGTGATGACCCGCATGAAGAATGGGCAACACGCGTGCGGAGAGTCGCACTTTCTGAACTGTAATGGCGATGGGTTTCAGATCTTCGACGAACCCATCAGTCTTGGGTATGTTGAACAGTTCTCCTCGTTTATTTGGAAGTGTGTGTGTGTGTGGTGATGTGTGTGTGTGTTTACGAGAGTACATGTATAATACAATTGAAAGACTGAAGCCTCTATAGGTCTATCGATGAACATTTTTGTCCATCATTATTATCTTTTGATTCTTTTAGCTTTCCTTTGACGTTGAATTGGAGAGAATATTTTGTAAAATCAATTCGCTCATGTTGCGTAATAACTGCCCGTGCTCCATTTGGAGCCCAGATTAAAAATAATATAATGAGTACTGCAAAAGAGTGAAATAACAACTTTTTATATCTGCAACGGTCTGGGGTAACTGTGGAGGTGAAAGTGTATTTTAAAGAAAAAAAAAGGAAAAAAACGCATTCCGTCCTGACATTCCATTTCTGAGACGTATGAACCAGCAAAGTATCAATGGAAAGCGATGAGTGTAGCAATTTACATCGCTGAGTAAACGTTCGTGACTGACGAGTATATTTATGACTATTCATGCCGTCACCGCAAGCGAAGGTCAGAACTGAGACGAATGCTGTACCCGTGTTTGGGACTACAGCGCTTCTTGCGTGCGATCTATACTTCTATGAGATTATGATTGGCGTCGCAGCACTGGATTCCTTCTGACCCATACATATAGCAAGTATAAGTCTTTTAGAGTATAATTTGACCGGCTCTGTGTTTCTGAGAACCACCTGCAAACGGAACGTTATGGTGGCGATGTCATTGAGTGCAAATATTTGACACAATATCGTCGATGTTCACATCTGAGAGATAGATAGATATACCGATAGATATAGATAGATAGATAGATAGATAGATAGATAGATAGATAGATAGACAGACAGATACATAGATAGACAGACAGATATATAGATGAATATACTTATAGATAGATAGATAAATAGACAGACAGATACATAGATAGATATAGATAGATAGATAAAAAGATAGATAGATAGATAGATAGATAGATAGATAGATAGATAGATAGATAGAGAGAGAGAAAGATAGATAAATAAATAAATAGATAGAGGGTTGGGAGGGGGAGGTGCCCTCTATATTGGCCTTTAAGCAATCACAAATCCTGACAAAGAGAAAACCTCGACAAGGTTTGGCGCCTGCCGAATCAAACCGTTGACCCGCCCTATTAAAGCGTCAAATAAAGGCAGAGTGTGCAGATGTTTTTTTTATTGTGTTTAAGGAATCGTTGTGTGGGGGTGACATTTCGATTGTGATCAGCATTTATATGATGACACATTCCATAGATTAGGTACATGCTCGCTGCATTTTAGAGTCTTCCTCTATCTGGCAATGTGTATTACACACGTCCGTGTCATAAATAGCAACTCATGTCTACGTGAGACGCTCAAAGGAATACCTCTCATCATGAGCAGCTAGTATTCGCCTGCCAAGTCTCTCTCCTTCTTTCATCCTCTCCTCTCTCCCTCTCTCACTTGAAACCCCTCCCTCTCTCTCCCACTCCCCTTCTCTCTCTATTTCATTCTCTTCCTCCATCTCTCTATCTGTCTGTCTGTCACTCTGTCTGTCTCTCCCTCTCTCTCTAATGAGGCATGAAGAAATGAGCGTGGTATTTACTCTTCCCGGAATGAATCAGTGATAAGGAATGACCGGGCGGAAGTCAGCAGGACAATTATCTTCCGTGTCATAACAGGCCTGACAGACGTCATAGTCGCAGTGAGAATTAGGCGAAGATGCTAGTTTGTTTGGACAACATTCCCGTCCATTCGCGTCAGGAAATCGCAAGATAGGTCTCCTCGATGACGAAACGACATGTCTCCTTACCTTTGCATTGTGCTGTATGTTGTGACAAGACAGTAATTTTCGTGAATCCATGCACCCTTAGGCATGTCGTTATTATCTATGTCAACAGTAAAAGCGACGCAACCTTCATGAAACAATCTTTCATGAGGGCATACCTATCTCCAGTAATGACGTGTATGGTAAGCTATGGCGTTTTTCGGAATAGATACAAGCATAATCTAGACGAGTCCAACTGTTCAGTACTAAACCCATAATGGTGAGACTCTTCCTCTGTGCGTCTCAATTTAATCTTGATTCTACCTTCCAAATTTAAGGATGACTTTAATTAACAATCATTATCACCTCACAAGTACCTTATCAATCATGCTGTTTTCTTTTGTTGGATTTGCACGTTAGTTTTGTAATCGCGATTACAATGATTAGAGAGGGAAAAAGTGTTGAGGTTTCCAAAATTTTCAACATACGTCTATTAGTTTAATCTCGTAATTGGATTGGGAAAATATCATATTTGTGCGTTTGTAAATTGCAAGCGATATTAAAGAACGGTCTGATGAAACGGATTTATTCCTGTTTGAAACACGCGCATTATTGTTTGATGAATGGTACAGAATAGATTTTGCTGCAAACAAAGAAACCTTAAAACCTTCCCTGGAGCACAACATGTGATAAATGTATATCCTGCCAGTCAATAACACGAACATGGTGCAGAATTGGTCAGTTTTCACCACTGACTGCAGGTTGGGTTTTGCTGTGTACCTTGATATCATTCGAGAAATTACCCATTGCTTTCAAACCATGCTTTTCATTAATAATCTTTACCACAACGAGGCAAAATATATTTGGAAAATCTCTGAACTTTGAACAAATATCGGATCATTTATTCATACTTTTTCGGTTAGGCAAAGAATAAGGTCAACTGATGTCTAGTAGCTAATGGCGACCTCAACGAGCCGGTTGACCAATTACAAAAATATTTATAAACCTACGTGATCACCGGACAGAGATATACCGCCAGCTCGTCGTAAATCAGCCTCTACCTGACTCGGTCGAAGAGCTCTTCCTTCATGGTCGCGCTGGTGCCCCGCACGCGACGGACGGGCAAATAGATACATAAATAAAATTCTAGCGGGATTACACTGACCATGGCCGTGATCTGTTTTACGTTGACAGCCTACCCATCAATCTTCGCTCCATGGCCCTCCTTCGTGACAGATCCGCCATCATAGCATATCACAAGAGCCGCACCCCTCGAATTTGGGGTTTTGTTTTTGTTTGTTTTTATTGTTTTTTAAATCCCAGATCATGGAGCGTTCTCCGTAAATCAACACACAGAGGAAGAAAAAAACTATGCAGAGAAAGACAACGGTAAATCTTTGCCCCGTCAATTCTAAAATGCAAACTGATGCAACGACGGCTGATTGCGGATGTATGCAAGCAAGACCAAGTGAACTGATAGGCCGTTATATCCCTCGGAAGTGTGGTTTTAATGGTTCATGGATTTTTATCATGTCCAGCTCTTTAAGCGCTCGTTATTTGATTGTTGTTTTATTATCAGTAATCACGTCTTATTTATTTTTTGCTCTTTTTTTTTTTTTGCTACAGGTAGCGTATTCAAGTATTTAACCTTAATCCAAACAGTTTTGATTTTCCTTGTTTTCAACCATAAACTTAGTCACACTTTGTGACAGCTTGGTAATTTGAAAGTGCACTATCATCATGTACTCAAACGCTGCCCATTCGTGGAATTAACAACATTCTCTGATCGAGGCTAAACGGTAAAAATGTCAAAACAACATGCGCACGTGCCCCAACCGAAAAACAGATCGATAGACGTTGCTGTATTGAGCAGGAGTACATCCTCTCTTATTTTCAGTTTAGCCTGCCTCAGAAGAGACGAGGATATAATATCAAGCTTGTATATTGAAAAAAAGGAACAATTCATTCTTGTTTTCCCCCACAGAAGTAGAGCTGCCAAATATGCCTAAACTTGCGGTCGAAGCTAAGCCATGATTATTAAATCAACTCAGCAACTGCTTCTGAGGCGTCAAATATTGTACGTAAGCACGGAGTCAATGAAGTGGATGACATTAAATTGACAGCGTTTGTTTTTCTGTGCTGAGAATACTTGTACCATTGCCTGATGAACGTGTGACGCGAACGTAAACCGTGCATGTAGCTTCGGCGAAAAGTGCAGCTACCTGCGCCGTTTTTTGAAGGAAGGAGGGAGTAGGGTTTGCAACATAACCCCCTGAGGGGGGAGCATGGGATACATCTCAGAGGGAATTAGCGGAAAAGGGGACAAAGAGTGGAGTTACCTTGACAGCCTGGTTAGGGAGTGATGGCAGGATTATACCCCCTTTTTCACTTAAGTCCCCAGATGGGTCGCTCCTAAACACGGTGCATCAATGACTTTCACTGAAACATCTTCATGGCGCGTACGGAGGTTAACACATGTCTTTGTCATATGGAAGCTGCCATAATTCTTAAGGTTCCTTGAATTATCGCGGCTCTTCGGAGGTCAGTCGCAGCCTGCCACCTTTTATACCCGCAACCATTTCTCGCCAATGACGTCAGATTCCCGTCCACAGAAAATGCTGTTAAAGGAAGAAGCCCTCATAAAATGTCAAGAATCGGGGCGCCTGAAATAAAGATTAAGTCAAATAGTAGTTTGAATGTACACCTTGAATTATATGATGGGGTTATGAATGATTCTTCTACAAAGTCCTTGTAATATCAAACATCAGATAATAAGGTAAGAAAAAAAAGTTAGCGTCTTTGTAGAAATAGAATCCATGTAAGGTACGTTGATTTAAAAAAAAAAGCTTTATCACTCCATGGACACTTCTGCCATCGCACGAATGACTACAAAGGTGTCGCGAAAGTGACGACCCTACCCTCGTAACTCTTCGTTAATTTTTACCTCACATACGCGTAATCATGAAGGCTTATTAAAAAAAGCGTGAGCCAACAAAAATCACCGTTTGTCGTCTTTAAAAATAAGATGGTATGAAATAATTGTCTACAAAGTTATTTTTTATGCTTGCTGGTCTGTTCGTTTTTGGCTTCGAACGCAAGGAGATCTAAAATGTGCTGCAAGTCATATTCAACAGGTTGCTATAGGTGTGCTATATGCTGGATTAATGCATATAGCACACCTGCTATATGATGTTGGCCTCAGCAATAAATTGAACTCGGGGAGGTTCAACTCCTCGTGAAGGTCTCGAGTATTATACTGAAATGCTTAAACTGATTTTTGTGCAAGACATAATAGCATGTATACAACGCCTGTCTCCATCACGCTTTCACCTTTTTAAAGACAGTAGAGAAGAGAAACTGTCCCGTCGGCGGCGATTATTAAGTCTATAACCAAACAAATCATGTAAAAAAAGGTCATCTGGTCTCATCGAATTGAAATCATAGAGATGACAAACCGATCTCATTTGTTAGCAATGGACATGGTCATGAATGAAAACAAAGTTAAAATCTACGGTATTTGATATGATCCATAACATTCACTGCATATCGCACTACCATGACTACCTTACGCCACGTTGGAAAGAAAAGAAAACAGTAAAATACTGGAGATGCCGCTAGGATCAATCAAGAAGAGAGATACAGACCAAGGCTTCCCACTAGAAGGCAAGAGTTGTTGAAATGCAGAAGCAAGTACATTCTATGCGGTTTAATTTTCGAAGATGTCACATCTTACATCATTTTTATGAGTATTTGGTTTCCTGTTAGTATCAGTAAGGCTGTTAGTATCCTTTCCTTCCATATTGGTGAACTAATGTCATTTCTATCCTGTTTCATTTGCATTTAGAATATCAATATTTGAATATTGTTAAATGTAGAACATGATCTTAATTTAATGGTCATAGTTAAAGCTATTGCTGCACATATGGATAAACAACACCGACTGATTTGAAATCCCCCCTTATGGCTGTGAGGCAGGTTGATAATTCCTAGTGACCATTAAATCGTCAAGTATCAAGAAGAAGACCAGCAGAGATGTAATTTTGTGGCGGTCAAGGTTTTTTGGACCCTTCCCGCAGAGAGTCATTCTGTCGTCGACAAGTCGAGAACGACTGGCGTGATCCTATCAAAATTCCCTTTTATGGCTCATCAGTTTTTTCGGCCTTCCTTTCCAAATGGCTCCCGTGCAACGACCTGTGATGTGTTACTTAAACCATATGTCTCTCGATGACCACTGACGATGGGAAACTTTACTTTTAATGAGGATAAGTTCAAAGATATGCTGTTAGAGTTCTCCGCCTTTCAAAAATCATCGAAAGACAAAGGAGGAGAATTTTTACAACGTTATTGCATCACTCTCGATACAGCGAATAAAATCTTACCTGCCATAATCTACTGTAAAAAAAATTGTAGTTACGTTGCCTAAATTACCATAGAGGCTTCGAACAGTTCCTCCTAGAATGTCGTTCGTATTGCTTTTATGGTCCCCCAAGTTCGATGCCACATGATGTTAGTTCTCTTCATCAGCGAGGCTTCTTGTAGAGGAGATGCACTGATTTGATAGGGTGCAGACCCCCAGTAATAGTATTGATGCTAGCTACCAACACACTGGGAATGCTATTGACATCCGCATGTTGTTACATCGATGTGTACATTAACTTTCCAGTGAGTTTAGCTTCTACATCGGCATTGCTCATCAGTTGAATTATTTCTGCTAATTTCAGTTTACTCATATTCAATCTTATTTGTTTCTTCTTCTATGTCATGGTCTGTAAGTATTTGTCAGTTCAATTTCATCTTGTTGGAAATTGATGGTCGAATACCATGAATATAGACAACCAAATAATTTCACCAATAACAAAAGCACCTGTCTTATACAAACGGACAAGTATTTGCAACACAACGCCAAGTTACATAAATGATGAGTTACAAAGACACCATCACCATAAGTGTTTGATTTATGCATGATCCGGCAATAAATCCCCAGCACAGATCCATACGAACCCGTCTCGATTACAGACACCAAAAAAATCCAGTTCACTGCATGCATAAAACGGAATACAGAACTCGAGGTACAAATCAAATTGGTGTCATCTGCTCGCAATAACGTCGTACATTTCAAGTAGCCCTGCAAATTTCAATTTTCCCACGGAAACAAGACGCAGTAAACGATATGCTATGTTTGCTCCTGTGTTGTAACTTACAGACTAGTAGGTGATTTCAAGATAAACTACTGATAACTTGATTCTGTTGTCGGTCATTTCTAAAGACGTTATTTCGACAGCGCAACATTTTAAGCTCATGCTTAAAGGGGATGGCTAGTAACTGATCAGTGGGAATCAGTGGGAATGCTTGGGGATGATTGTTCCAATCCTTGTGGGATTCATTTAAGAGTACATTATTATATCTATTGTTGTGTTGAAAAATATTTGCTTCAGAATAGTCTCATATTCAAGCAATGTGCAGTTTAATGTTTCCAGGTAATAGCATGCCTGTACAGCGACGGGGCGATTAAACTGCACATTACTTGAATATGAGACCATTCTGAAGCAAATAATTTTCACACAACAAGAGATATATAATGTACTCTTAAATGAATCCCACAAGGATTGGAGCAATCATTCCCAAGCATTCCCACTGATTCCCACTGATCAGCTACTAGCCATCCCCTTTAAGATCACAATATGCTAAAATTTGGGAACACCAATTCGAGTGCGTTGGCACATACAATTGTTTTTCGTAATTGAAAACTTCATAGTTGATAATATATTATAAAAGAAAAGACATCATCGGTTGTTAGCCAGTTTTAATGCAAGGACTCGTGCGCACAAGTCTTTGTGCTATAGTAGCAGATAAAGGTATCACGACCAAAGACCACCATCAAAGCTGAGCATGCATGTGTACCTTCCACCAAAATAAGTGTAATGACCTTTGGTTGAGAACATGACAGCTGCTGAAGGAGAACCTTCGTATATGCATAAGATTTTGTAAAAGGCCTAAATAAATGAAAAGAGCAAGGTTAAATGAAGTAAAGGCAAGGAGGGATGGGGGTTGGTAGCAGTTCTTATGGCGTTTCGTCATACCTTCAGTCGCATCCCACGGATTGGTTTATTTCCAAAGAACGAGTTATGTATTGGGGCCATCTACTTATCAATAACACCAATTGTAGTAATCTACCGAAGATGTGAATTTCGTAAATTATGATTTGCTGGTTCTCTTTTCATGCCGTTGACAAACTCTTCACGTCAAGATATTAGATAACAATACGTATTTCCACGTTGAAACATGTGTCACAACTTCGGAAAAAAACCCCCAATACGATATACTAATGCGTGAACGAATGTGTCACAATCAAATGAAGGCACGAATTATCTTATATAGCATCTGTCTGTTAGTATATATTGTCTCATAAAGACACTAACATACATACGCAAACACAATAATGTTCAAATAAGGAAGATATATTTTCTTAAAACTTTATTTCAAGAAAGAACGACAACATTTTATGATTTGCTCTTTGCGACAGAGGTCGATGAACACCCCACTCTAGGCCACTCAAGGTTTATTTCTTTCTATCTTTTTCTTTCGTTCTTCCTTTTATTTTTTTCTTTCAGTCCCCCTGTAGGGTGTCATTTTGTTGTCCTGGCGCTGCTAGCAAACGATGCGGAACAAAGAATATCCGATCATTTCCGCCGTTACGACCCATCGACTTCGTGGCCCTGCTGGCCAAATTGAGTTCCGTACAGTGAGCAGCGATCGAAGCATCCTGCAGTGTGTCGTCACGCACAAGTCACCTGGGCGAGATAGCGATACATTATAGTCTAATAACGAGTCTTTCTTAGCAGTGGTCTAACAACGGTCTTGTCAATGTTGTCTAGGAAACTTGCGATTACTGAATTTCATTTGACAGCCACCTTGTCGGGAGACTAGCAATTACCACGATTTCTTTTCCCTTTACGAGGGATATACCAAATAATATATTACTTCCTCAATCTAAACGTTCTTTCCTGTAGTAAATGGTAAAAAAGCAAAAGATCTGACACGGACTGTCGGGTGATGTCCAGTTTGAACACAAAAATACGAAACTTCTTTTTTACTTTTGTTTTCAAGGAAGACAAATGTAGAAGAAATAAACGGGAGATACACACTTGGCTTGTCTGCAGTGCGTGCTTAAAGCTTGTCTTTGGGATTACTATAAGTATACTACTGTAGTATGCTGGCGAAATCGTGCTGTCTTTTTACAAGGAAACCGGATTATTATTTTTTTTTTTGGTGAATTACCACTAATTCTAATCTCGTAGAAAACTAATGTTTACCCTAGATCATTTTTTTATTTTCTTATATGACGTTCTGTGGAATAATATACATAAATTGAATTGAACTAAAGTGAATTTCATTGATATATCCGTGACATGTCATTGCCACTGACAAAAAGAAGAATGAAATAAAATACATGGGAATGTATCCCTTTAACTTTTAAGTTTGCAAGGTTCTGCTCAAAAGGTCAACAACCACCCTCGGCATAAGAGATCTGTGTTCCACGATGACGATCTCTCAGAGGTCAAGAAACTCTTTCCATTACCTTGGCAGATTAACTACCCTGGGATCCTTTGTATCAATCGAGGAAAATGTTCGCAGAACTTCCGTCCATGTGCATGAAGGCTGATGGCAAGTGACATTAAGATGCAATCCTAATTTCGCCGAAGAACACGCAAACTAATATCGGACGGTAAAGGTAGCATTGAGTGTGTGTTTGTTGCTTTTCTTTGCAGTCCATTAGGCAAGACATCCGGATAAAACACTTTAATCTCAGTATGTTAGAATACTTATCATGTTTATCATGTGTTGAATGTGAAAAAAAAGCAACAACAACCATTCGACAGCAGTCCCTTGACACACGACTTTATATATTTCTGCAACCTGGAAACTTCTGCAGCTGGCAGATTTCTCTCTTCTATCCGCTTCAATCTTTATGCATCATTTACTAGTATCATTTTTAAAAAAATCATATACAGGGTGTTTTCAAAGCATGTTGCAATGGTATAGCTTACAGGGAATTTTCCGTACAGTGACATGTTTGAGGCCAGATGACGATGTGGTCTAAGCGTGGAAGACATGACTGTGAGGGTGAAAATGATCCCATTTCACACAATGTAGTAACTATACGAGATATTGGGACATTTTATAGAATCCCAACAGCGTGACACAGAGTGTGACTGTGTGTTTCTTCCATAAGGGTTACGCTTTGCTGTTTAATAAAAGCGTTATCTATCCGTCCTTCCGACTATACCATTTTCCCAGTAATATTAATCTAATACATTGAATATTTACCCCGCCGATTGTTCATATAAGGTGATCAAATATTAACATAAAGGAGATGGCTATATCTATACCTTTAATAACTACTTATCTACACCTTTAATAACTACTTATCTACAATGCAATGCATTCAGAAAGAAATAGCCATTGGCAACTTGAAACTCTCCCTGACTCCCCTTCTTACGCATGATGCTCAAGAAAGTGCTCTGAGTTTCATAGGCCACTGCTTGTAGCAGTGACATGGGCTATAGTACATCTACATCTTCAGTAGATATAGAAACACTGCGTAGATCTCGATCCAGCACAGAAGTAGCAAATGATGAATCGGTGCCAATTTATCAGGTATTACGTCAATAACCAGCCCCAGCTGAGGAAATAGTGAGTAAACGCATGAATGTGCTATTTAGGCTCGATTTAATGTGAACGAGGCTGCATTTATGGCGGTTACGTACACGCAATATATCACGTATTGATAACTCTTTCAATCAGGTTAATAGCCCGTGTCATGAACAACGCTACAGCCAGTTCTCTCTTCTCGTGCGAACTCTAAAACGTAACAAACCAATCGAATCAGAAACATGCAACCCATAAAACAAAATAAAGAGCAAGAGCAAAACTAAAACAAGATTCGGGTAAAAGTGAAGACCATTATTCGTTTTTTTCAACGTGAATTTTAAAGGTGGTGAGAACTTTATTCCCCCTTTCTGACGAACTGCTCCCACATGTAGGAAATAATGTCAGCGAATGATTTCAATCCAATCTTGTAAAAGCATCTTTCATTCCAAAAACAAAAGCAAAAACAAAACAAAACAAAAACACGAAATGCGATATAAAACTTTGAAAGGCATTGTTGACATTTAGAGTGACATGAGCCCCAATGCAGAGCATTGTGGACTTCATCATTTTGAATGCATTGCTTTTACACACAAGGTGTGTTTCTCACTAATGTGATTGTTCGACTGTACCTTGTCTACGTGACTCAATGTTATTTCTGACCATTGCCCTTTGCACCACGATCACGCATTCATAGCGCGATGATACCGCGGAACACCTGCTCACCACTAAGGACGATGAGGGGAATGAGTTTATGATTGAGCTCTCATTTCATTTGGTGACATCAAAAAACGGCAGATGACTCCTGTTAGATCAAAAGTCACCTACAAAAAAACAACAACCCCAATACATGCCTGCTGTAAATTTCTTGTGACGTCATAATGTCATGCGATAAATTATTGATTGTCAATCGGTTGCCGAACTCTGCCATTCTTCTGGCAGTAGTGGCCACTGGTATGTAAATAGCGAGAACAGCTTGCATATGATGTATATAACATAATATAGTTAAACATACGCACACACACACACACACATTATATGTATATATATATATATATATAATACATACATACACTGGCAAGAGGCAATAATTCGAAATGTCCTTTAGAATTAGAATCAATAGTCCCACTGCATTTGTTACCACGAAATCACCTCAAGTTTTACCATATCGATGCTTTCTAAAGATGTAGCAGGGGGGCTCTTGAAAATATTTGGACAGCCTTAGCAGATTTCCTCTGGCTTTCTTTCTGTCTGTCCTATTTATTCAAGGCACATTGGATGGCTTGGGATCCTTGAAAACAAATGACTCAACTCCCCTCTTTTCATCGTCTCACACGTGCTAACAAGATTCCACTTTACTCTACGGCACTTTACCGAGTTTAGCTGTTCCTTCTTACGTTGTTGTGATGGAACCCCGATAGTATTTCGTCCCACTAGCAGTGACTAGTGATACTACAAAATCAAGCAGGCTCCCCTCATCCCTACCCCCCATCCCTCCTTCGACCTTCCCCCTCCTCCCGCCGTCCCCCAAACTGACGCACCGACTCTCGTTTGCACCTACATAGAAAAGGCAGGTATAGCATGGCATACCCATCGATCACCAATTTTGGCTGAATAATTGATTCCTCCATTAAAAGTGAATGGCTTACTCATTATGCAAAAACGATATTGCGGGAACGGGTGAAAATAGTGCGCTGTATTATCTTTCATTCAGTAATAATGATAACGCAGTAAACAGGGAAAGATAGGGAGAGAGAGACAGAGGGAGAGAGAGACATTTAGATAAAGAAAAAGAAGGTGCGAGGAAGAGAAAGACAGAGAAAAGAGGGTAGGTAAGAAACGGGGACATCGAGGAAGAGAGAGAATTTGTGAAAACAGAAAACAAAACTTTAATGAGGATGAGAGATGTAGAGAGAAAAAGAGTGGGGGGGGGGGGCATACAGACACAGACAGGGGAAAAGGATAGAGATAGCGATACCAGACCCTGCTGATAAGAGTAATGATACGTCTTATGTGTATCTCAGCAGCCACAGACACAGACACAGACACGCACACACATACACAAAAAAAAACACACACAGAAAACTTTCATTGCTTCGGGAAAGATACATCACATCATTTTATTTAGATTTCATGCAGTGATTGTGACAAGACATACGTCGGAGAAAACTGGGAGAAAACAAACTGATTAAAAGAACACAACTGACAACAGAACATTAGACTCTACTTTGCCAGCTACTAGTATTGCCGTTGCTGAGTATGCTATTGACACTGGCCATAACACAGGATGGGATGATGCCCAAATGCTTCATTTAGAATCCTACTAGTGGAAAATGAAAGTCAAAGAAGCGATCTTGGTCAGGGGAAAATAGTCCTGCGTTGGGACAGGGATTCTGACATGACTGATCCCAACGCATCACCAGACAGGTCGCAAAGGTGTGAGGGAATAATCCGGCTGGAGAAAGTCAACGGTGTACTATACTGGATAAAAGCTAGCTAGTGTAGTAATAATAAAGGTTGACGGAAGCTTGATGTTGTTGTATTACTCACACACATAAAGCACACTCACACACACACACACACACACACACACACACACACACACACACACACACTTTCTCTCTTTCTCTCTCCCCATCCCTCTCTCCATAATATTATGTCTTTGGGGTATCTTGATATAGCAGCACACCCCACAATGGTGGAACCGTCCTGTACGATTCTCCTCTACAGGTTTATTTCGGGGCAGAGTTATTTGTTTCAGTCTACAAACTATGTAGACGCCTCAACCTCTTCCTTTAAAAAATCTTGTGAGTTGAGAATCGTTTCAGAACTATCTGGCAGGAAAAGGCACTCTTTATCAACAAGATATATACATGAGTTTCGTTTTCTCGGCATATTAGATATTACTAGTAGTAGAGTGAATATCAGCTGAAATCGTGACTTTGTCTAGTTCCAAGCTTATTTGCTTGTTTTGTGGTTTATCACTGTCACGTGATACATCAGTTTTATTCCTATGTCTCCGTGAGATCCTTTCATGCCTCATGAGAAGAAGCCCTGAATCCAGCGAGCCCAGCCGATCCCCGACTCATAACATACATTCTGCAGGTCGATGAATAGTGATGGGGCGGTGATAAAAGCATCTTGTCACTTGGCATCTATCACACGCTAAGTTATTGATGGGGCTAATGCAGAGTACGATTCGAGCAATGCTAGAAACAAAGAGAGAGAGAAAAAAAAAAGAGAAATGGGAAGACAAGGGAAAAAAGACTCGCTTGATAGACATAGAAAGGAACACAGAGGAAGAGAGATGGGGCGGGAAAGGGAAGGAAGAGAGATTAAAGGGAAATGCGAGGAGCGAATTTGACAACATTCACTGGCATTCCCCACAGGGAACCCCACGAAATGGTGAGGATGTCACGCGTATACTGGCAGGAAACGGCATGGCCTCTTATAAGATTAAGTTGATATCGATCAATCTGGTGTGACATGGTCCGGGGCGATCCTTTGCAAGCGCAGGGAAGGCCCTCCACATTATTAGTCTCGTGAACAAACGTTTACTTTCCTCTTTCAACGCATATATAGGTAGGAGAGAAAACTTGTGAATTCGTAAACGTCGTCTCCAAACAAAATCAACGTGCAAAGACATACTGTGATATTTTACTGGAATACACACCAACTATTACTACCAATACTGCTCACGACATGCTGTATATCAATTTCTTAGTGAATCTGGACGATCGAGTCTGTATACTTATGTGTTGAAGCCTGTAAGGCGATTTCAACCCCTGGATTTATTCATTACGTAAAATTTCTACTTGTTTGAGTGCCTTGGCAAGAAGACAGAATGGATCAGAATTAAAGTGAACCACTTAGCATGCATATGACGATCGAGCTCCCATGCAGTTCGGCATTGTTCGACAAGACACGATAATTATTCATTTCATTTGTAAAATATTAATGCTTTTAAAGGTGTTGAAGTTCTAATGTAATGCGGTATAAAACTACATATTTTGATTCTGATAAAGAGTTGCTAGAAGCTGTCAGGTTTTTATATTGGAAGATTTTTTTTCTTTCCTCCAAGGAACATTACGTAAAACAGCTTCTAACGTCTCCATGAGAAAGCAAACCGAGCGACGGTCCTTGTGTTCTGACTGTAAGGACTTTCTCTAAACGGTTTCTTGAATTTCCAGGCCTGTTCATCATCAGCGACCCCAGGCCAATTCGGCCTAACTCGTTCTACCGAATCGTGTCGAACAGACAGTCACGCCCTGATTAGCCCTGTGGCCCAGTTTTCAGGCCCCTCTATCTTGCGTAATGACATCGCGTCGCTCGCAAAGCAGTTAAACTGGTCACACGATTTCGTTGGATTAAGTTGTGTTTCTTCAGGTGTCTAACACATACTAAGAGGAGCCCAAGCGCAACGCAGCGGCACTGTACCTTCCACCCTTTGCTACATCTATCGAGAGAGCTCGATGTGGCGATGATGGAGGGATACCACGCTCAAAATAAATATTTAGCTGGACTTACGATCATGTTGAGTGGGTAAAATAGGTACGGTTAAGAAGAATTGCATGGAGTTTTATGTCGATTTGTTTATGTCTTTCCTAATTGTTAGTTGGTATTTGTAACCTTTGTGTAATTTTGATTTATTCATTCATTTATTCATTCATACAGTCAGTCAGTCATTGATTTATTCATTTGTTGCACCACTGGTACTCACGACAGAAATTCATAAACATTGAAAATTCAGAAACATTCAATTTTTCGTGTAGTTTGTCACATTCATTCACGAGAAAGCTTGCGGACTAAATCGTGTGATGTGATGTGTAGTTTGCTCTTTTGCCTCGCTAGTGCTCAACATTTATGTACTAAGCTTCGGCATGGAGGCCAACAGGATCATGAGACCAGCATCAGCTGCGATGGTCGGATCCCAGAATTAAAGCAATCCTCTTGACCAGAGCATGGGTAGAATAAAAGATCTGCCTCACTCTTCAGCCACGTCCCACATCAGGTGTTCATCTGTCTGTTTAAATGAAGAATTGACGGTTAGATGGTCTTTATCTTGCAAAGGTGTTTAAACCCTGTCGGACTTATGACTCCAATATACAAAACATAACCCGTGTAGCAGGGAAAACGAAGATTTGTTTTTCTGTCTGTCCGCCTGTTTGTTTGTTTGTTTGTTTTCATTTTCCACTTTGCTGGATAGCCAATATTCAGCTGCACTATCATAGTGCTTGTGGTCTTCCATGGGGTCAATTTGAGAGTACTTGTGACTCTCTCACGCACAGGGACCTCCATTGTACGTCCATCAGAGGGACAGAGCTTTTTGCCTCTACTGGAAAGGACGACATGATAACACACATTTAGATTTGATTTGATTTTATATGATTGATAGGTAGATTAATAATACGCTACCGACGGATCCACCTAGCCACTTCTGCTTGCAGCGGGCTTACATTTCAGACTGTCTAAGTAGCAGGTTACTCCAGGTAGAAGGATGCTGCAGAATAAAGGGTACCCGGGGTAGCTGTATGCCCAGGGAAATAGGGTGTCCCTGGAAGAGTGCCCATGTATCAAGGTACCCCAGGCAGTAAGGTGCCCCAGGTAGAAAGATGCTTATGTAGCTGTGTGTCCCAGGTATTATGATGCATCACATAGCAGGGTGCTGGGGATGCAGGTCACTTGTCGTTGCTCGTGATGGTTCAACATCAAATTTCTCCGATGTTTCACCTCCAAGAAAAAATGAAATTACTTTCGTCTAACCGAGCCAGCTATTTAGAGATTTTAATGTACTGTCCACAGTCACCATGCTTGCAACAAATCGTCCGTGATATGTCGATTGAGATGGCGACGCAGACTCATTTTAACACTTTTAATGTCAGCCTGTTGAAAGTCCTGCGCAACATTTTATGTTGTTTAGGGAGCCCGCTAATGTGGCGCTAAGTGCCTGAAAGGGGGGAAAGACGAGGTTGGCTGATGAAGGTCAAGTGGAAGATGAAACTTTCGCATATATCGTCTCGAGGGAGGCTTAACTCTAGTCCATTCGTTGAGACTTCAAAGAGCTACCGACATGAGACATTTTTAGTATAAAGACATTTTGTCATGTTCATATTGGCGAGCACTGGGTCTTTATCTTCTTTTGTTCTATAGAAAACTTTCATGTACATTAACGGGCATGTTGCTGCAGAAACGTCGATATCGATCTGTCTTTGCACATTTTTTTTTTTCAGTTTGAGTAGTCAGTTTATAGCTTTACACAGAATCGTCGTCCCTCACTCAGATTTTTAATGCATAGCAATTATGTCATCATAATTATGTCATTACTTGAAAGTTATGTCATTACTTGAAAGTATCACGTGATATGTTATTATTGCTGTCACAAAACTGCTCTGAGTCAAAACACTCATTTCCATCATCATTCCTTCGTCAGTTTTGATGATTAACACGGTTCACAGAGCATGTTAAACGCATGTGCAACCCGTGGCAAAGGGAAGTGCACGATAAACCAGATCGGTCTCTCTTTGAGCCCGTAGAGGTAATTACTCATTCTGGTTGCACTCATGCGTTTGGCGTGTGATGTCATCGGGCTGTGTGTGATGACATCAGTAATCATCAAGTATCATCTAGTTTCTTGTTACACTCCGAGTATATGGCTGCCCGTATGACTCCTCGTCTGAATCTCTCCTCTCAGTAAGAAAAAAAAAGGGTGAGGAATAATGTAAACATTCATCAGAGTGTATGTGAACATGATCTACGACTTTACTAATGGATCATACGCCTTTGATGAGTGAACGCATCAAGCAGGGTGACGACATTGACGAAAATTTGGTTTATTCGATCAACTTTCATTCCGCACTTTCCGCTTCCTTACTGGCATAAATCCATCAAGGAGAGTCTGTGCACGGAAAAGGTATTATAACTAATCCGTTCACACCATACAATTATACACCATACAGGCCTACATAAAAATTGTAGTTACGGTATATGAAGACTGGTTAGGCATAGACATGAGCTCAAAGCGCCCTAAAGTGACAGCTTAGGTGGTAATGTTCTAAACAGAGAAAAAAAAGAAGGGATAAAGATATAAAGAGTGCCTTTCAGACACACCAAGTTATCCTAAATCCATACACCAGTAACGCCGAGTTATCGTATATTCATACGACGTTATAATGATATACGACGTCTCGATAAATGTAAAAGCCAGGCTTTAGTTCTCAGAAGGGCTCAAAATTCACCTTCCACCATTAGGAATTTGCTTGCATCGAAAGGGTCTACCAAGAAACTTACCTTACTGACGCGATTTTCCAGGATGATGAGTTATATTTGGAGTATTTTGAGATCAGAGGTGTGAAATGATTTCGATCGTATGCATACGACTTTTATTCCAGAAGAGCCCTTCCGTTAAGCATTGTGGGTAGGTAGAATGTTACATGACGATCGATAGTGCCCTAGCAATCGTATTTTCCAACAAGCTCCATCAAATTACTCTGGCACGGAAGTTCGGTAAGTACTGCAGTTGCCCGATTTGTCGCTAATCGATAATCGACTGTAACAAAGAATTACGTACAACCACGATAGGATACGCTTTGAGACTGTCCTTCCGGCGAACCTTTGTGGCTAATAATTACATTTCGCATTTTCGTCGTTACCCAACCGAAATCGTGTCTAATACAGCGTAATTTCGCACATTTCTTATTCATCTGTTTACGTTTCAGAGCGAAAATCGCAGTCCTGCAGGCATATGAGAACTATGCTTTCACATTATTTAATTGTATGGCAGTATCAGATCTCGTGCATTGTCATGTTTCATTGGAAGGTCATGAATATGTTTAAGTCTTTCCCTTGCGCAGTACGAACTTTGCGCGAGCTTCGTGCATTGTGTTCATAATTTGCGGGGCATTCATACTTATGACGAATAGATATGAGAGCATTCAGACACAGATATGTCGTATGGATGTACGTGTATGTCAATACGTTGTATATCCATATGAGAACTTGTAGGCTGAAAGCAGATGTCAACACGCAAGATAGAGGGGACCTGAAAACTGGGCCACAGTGCTAATCAGGGCGTGACTATCTGTTCGACACGATTCGGTAGAACGAGTTAGGCCGAATTGGCCCATGGTACCTCACGACGAACAGACCTGGAAATTCTACAAACCTTTTAGAGAAAGTCCTTGCTGTTTGGTTTGTTCTCGTTGAGACATTGGAAGCTATTCTTTACGTAACATTCATTGTATTAACAATGATTGAAGACAAAAAAGAACAGGCAACCCGTCCTCTTCCTAATAAAAACATGGCAACTTCTAGCAGTCCTTTATCAGAAATAAAATAGTTTAATCCATTCATTAACATTTAAGCTCGAAATCATTGAAAGCATCTTACCTGAAGAAGAAGGCGAGAAAGAGATGGGGTATGAGGAGGGAAATAATGCTGGAAGGAGAAAACTGAGCAGTATGAAGCAAAAGGTAAGATAGTCAGTTACCGCCGTCACGTACGAAAATGGAATACAGTGTGCGGCGCGTGACGTAATGAGCCGAACCTTTTTTCGAAATGCGCTGCACGCTCCATGAATAAACAGTCGCAGATTAAATTCAGTCAAAATTTCGCAGAAAAAATAAAGTGTCCGAAGAATTATCTATAACTCTTTTAATAGTATGAATGTCCTTGATAGTGGGGTGGCTTAGTGAAATTATCGTGACACGGCGGACAAAAGCATGATTTTTTCACCAAAGGTACTTCATGATGTACCTTCTCAAAAAATAGGGTGCTCCAAGAAAATTGATGCTGGGAAGGAGGTTAGAGGTCAAAGGTCAATGACCTTTATTTGTGAAATAGGTTTTTTGGCTATTTCTCAGGTCAGGAATATCCAATCTGGATAAAACTTGGCAGGAAGAATATTGAGAACAAGTAAAATATTTTGATTGAATTTGGGGTGAAATTTCCAAAGGTCAAAGGTCAAAGGTCAATGAACTTTTTCTAAAAATCATGTTTTTGTTTATTTCTCCAGGTATGAAGATTCAATTTTCACAAAATTTGATATGAACGTTGTATAGAAGGTACCAAGAGTATAAACCAGGGGTCAAATATAATTGTTGATTTGTGCGTTGCCATGGCAACCCAAAACTAGGGTTTTTAATTGAAGTTAGTTACAGGAGGCTATTTTCCAGTTTGGAAGAGATTCCATTTGAATAGGTACAACTGATCAACGGGATGTATAGAGGTTTGAAATACTTTTCATTAGTGTTAAGTGGTATGTTGCCATGGCAACTACATATATAGATTTTGGTTAAACTTAAAGGAGACTTCAGAACTTATGAATTTGAAGAGATTTCCATCAGGGTTGGTATTATTGATCAACAAAAAAGTCGCCAGACAAAGATTTGTCACCTTTATAGCATGTGGGTTGAGTGAATGCAGCAACAATAGTAGAACACATCAGTGAGAGTTTGAGGAAAATTGGACAATCCGTTCTAAAGTTATGAATTTTTGAAGTTTCTGCTCATGCAGTCGAGGCTGGATGAGAAGACTACTATACCTTGTAATATCACATGTGTACAACGATATAAAGAATGAATAAAGAAAATTCAACATAAATTATTTTCGCTTACAAAAGGATACTCGACTTCTCTTTCAGAAGGCAGGGGGAATAATATTACCCTTGACATACGTCACTAGCAAGTCAAAGAAACTATGTGAACTTTATTCAAAAAGTATGGTTTTGTGAAATTCTCATTTCATTTTCCTTAGAATGTGCGCATGTGACATCATACACTGTGGTAGTCTTTTCATCCAGCCGCGACTGTGCAGATACCTTAAAAAATCATAACTTTTGAACGGATTGTACGATTTTTTCCAAGCTTTCTGTGATGTGTCCTACTAATATTGTTGTATTCACTGAATCCACGTGCGCATGAAGGTGGACTTGTCCTTTAAGGACAGATTCTGAAAGAGCAGACTGTAAGCTTTAAAATGATGTATCACACAATTCAAAGGGATTCCCCTAACCTATCTAAATAATAATACCGGTACTGGAAAGAAAGCACACACTCTGGATAAGTATGAACTGAGAAAAGAGGCTGCATTGTCTATTTTAGCGTTTAATCTTTACCAAGCTGTCTCATGTCATTATGTTCATCTTTTCTTCCCCCCTCCAATTTTCATTTGAGTTTGTCATTATTAATTTTTGATGATAAGAACGATGCCACAAGGCATTGTTTCTTAAAAATGCTTCAACTGCTCCTTCAGGTCCAAAATCTACATCAATATATATTATTTTCCTGATCTCCTCAACATTTTCCAAAAATAAAGCATACACCTTTTATGCATTGAGTCCTCCTTTTTGTGGATAATTAAAGGCAAAAACCCAAAATTAGTGCTTGAAAATTATTCTTAAGTGTGAGTTACGGATAGAAAGAACCTCTGTAAAAAAAAAATGAATCTGTATAATCAATGTTAAGTATTGTTAATAACACAAAATGTGAACAATATTTCTATGATAACATGTTTCCAGACTAAACCGTCCGCATTTATGCTTTAATGAGAAAAATACTGATATCTCTTTATATGTTTGCTTTGATTGCAAAAACTGTATATGGTAGGATGTCTTGTGATACAACAGGGGGGCATTTCATGAAGCAGTTTGGTCAGATATTTTTCTGACAAACTGTTACAAACTACAGAAATCCTTGCATCTGATTGGCAGAGAGCAAATTTGTCCGACAACTTGTCGGACAAAATGCTTCATGAAATGCCCCCAGACCTACACGTATTATGCATAAAATGTGATATCCTGAACATTTTTTTCAAGTCACTCTCCCAAAAGTGTATATATAGGACCTTTAAGTTTTTCTTGTGTTTGTTCCTGGCAGATTACTAGTACACAAATGCTCCAATCCATGATGACCTAACGGAAATTAAGGAAATTAAAATGAATATACTGAAAACCAAAACTACAGATACTAATAACTTACTTCATTCTTCTCTCCCCACCCCACCCCTTCTTTTTGGTTTCTTGATATACTAGTAGATCTACCTGACTTTGATAATTGTCCTTATGTAACATCATCTTCAATTGACAAGGCGATAAAACTTAACAATCATTTCATTATGCTGCTGGACTAATGGGGTTAGTTGAACTATATTGTTTTTAATGTGCTATACTTTTTCCTCCTATCAATCACATGTATTTTTGGGTGGAATGTATTTTGACATAAAGCATCATAGAATCAACCGCCTTTGGGGTCGGGAATTTTGTCATATCATATTGTGATTTAGATTCTGCTCTATGCCGATTTTGTTTTATTTCTATCAACTTTTTAAACTTCCCCATAGACTTTGTTCACCAGCCAACTACATCCCACCCTCTTTGGATAATGTGAACCAATCAAACATTGCTTTTACTTTTTAATAACATGTCTATACATAGCTATCAGACCAAAAATATTCAAACCGCTTTAAGTCTTTATGAGTGAAATTACAAATATCAATATATCTTTAAAAATATTCAAATTGTCTAAATTCAACTTTATCTATGAAAGCAGACTTTTAACTTTTTTAAACATTTGAATAACCCCCATAAGAAATAAGAAACATATAAAGAGGGGAGGTGCGGACTATAAAAATTGCTTACGGGAACCAGGTAATCCCTGCGCTAAACCTATGGAATTCACACAATCTTGGAGGAAACGGGTTAAATTTGTTAGGAAATATGTAGGGCAATACCCAAAACCTTAAGTTCTCAATGGAATATGCAGCTCTTCTACTGGTAAACTAGTAGTTCTGGGAGAAAAAATGAACTGTGACATAGTCCTACACCTGGCTCAGTCATTGCCCAAGATTTAAAGTATCTGAGCCAGAGTCACATGTCACTCTTTGCCATTTCTCTACAGGAGGTAGACAGTACTAAAAAAATCCTTTACAAGAAATTATATGAAATTATTCAATGAAAAGGTGCTTAAGAAAACTGGACTATTCCAACACACCTCCCTCAGGTCTGCAACACAGACTAACCACCTGTTACCATAGGAAAACCAGTAAAAATGGTGTATTACTGTAAACATGCACATAATATGTCGTATTATGGGTCTGAATTTTAAGACTAGCAACCATGTACATTGCATTGCATTGTACAGAAACCTGGCGAATGCCCTGTGTATAGTCTTTGAATTCAGACATTATTGTTATGTACAAATTAAGGGCATTTTCTCATTTTTTCTGTTAGCGGATTTCTTGGAGCACCCCCTAATTTTGATCCTCATATATATACCAATGTCTGAGGAAAAAATGACACTTTTGTCCGGCGTGTCACGATTATCAGTATATTTGTCACTAAGCCACCCCACTATGATGAATGTTTCTTTATGTGATAGTGCGGAAATTCCTGTGATAGTAAACAAAGATCACTTATTTACATTTTGCGATTGCTATTTCCATATTATGCTCGTAAGATTCCTGGAATAATTACGTCATAGATTGTTGATGTTTGTGTCAACCGTTTGATATCGTTGTTTCTGGACATCACAATGTGGCATGTGCCATGTAATAAGATGCACATTTGCATCGCATCAGAAAAAGAATACTCCGTAGTCATTTTACATGGGCACATCATCATTATAGATGTAGGGATTCGAGCTGCCCGTTTCACTAGTCAACGACAAAATAATTCAAGATTGCTAGAAATTTAGCAATTTTCCTCCTTTTTTCTGCTTCTTCCTTAGGTGACGTTGCATAATGTTTTTAGACATTTTATTTTCTGTTAAGCTGTATGTCAGAGACGATGAAACTGTACTGACAAAGAATATCGGCAATGTTCGAGCTATGAGAACTACTACACTGTGGATTCCCGTGGGTGTCATTTTGAAGGGTTGAAATACGAAGCCACTGATCTCTGATTCCCTATATGTGACAATCAATTGTCTTGATTGTGATATGAACGTATCCTTACCCCAAATTTAAAAAAAAAGACACAAAAATACTTTAATGAGAAATTGCGCCTTACGATACAGCGTGGCATACAATACCTCATCCCAGATGGCAGAGCCGATAATGTCCTTCTGGATGGAAATGCCGCGGGCGTAATGAAACGCAACCGTCCTATCCACTTTCGTGCCCCTCGATTTGATCAAGGCATGATTGATAATGGATGTTCGATTTGCGACGTCTTAGTCCAAAGAAGACAGTGATACGTCAAATCTTCTGTGGATTCGTCGAAGCAATTTCTAATCTGGGGCGAACCTCACTGCAGAGTGGCATTGTACGAGGGAGGGATGGGGTTCACGTAGGGTTAGCGAATCGGGAGATGAGACCGTCTTGATGTCCAAGTGAAGCTAAAGGGATTTTATGCTGTAGCGGTAAACACGCAAATTATGAAATTACAAAACGGTTTTGTTGTTCGCCTGTATGATACTTTTTTGACGTATTAAAAAAAAAGAAGATGTTTTCGCTTGAAATTTCAACCATGTTTCCTCAAAAAGTTTATCTGTTAAAGCTAAAAAGAACAAATAACGAAAATGGAAGTGGATCGTGTAAACAGGGAAGTAAAGGGTGTTAAACATTGATTCAGGACTATGACAACGAACGAACCGTGAATACCACTATCATGCAACGATGTGAACAGCATGGTAGTAGGTATTGTGTGTGCCTTGAGTAGAGGAAGCACGGGTTCGAGACCAAGTGACTCCAGCTGAGCAATATCCTACGATATCAGCCTGTTCCCTAGGGTAAGGAACAAATCACTCTGTCCATTGGATAGGAACTCAAATAGATGTTCCTAGTGTGAGAGACTCACAACTATATATCCCTGTGAAAAATCCCACTTCACTTCTTGCAAGAAGCAGGATGCAAACCCTATGAAGTGATAATCCGTCCCATAGACACAGACAGGAAAATCCAGCCAAAATCAGGATTGATTTCAACACGAATAAAAACAACAAAAACAAGATGTCCAAAACAGAAGAAGAAGAAGACGAAGAAAAGAAAACAAAAACCGAAAAAAAACTCCGAAGGTGAAGAAGCAACCAGCATTTAAAAAATTGAATGTTTTTTTTTTTTCAAGCTTTCTGGTACTCGCTCAAACTCAATAGATGCTACCTCATAAGATAACGAAGTTAATGCGTTAAATGTAAAGGTATTATGTAGACGATTGAATTAGGCATTGTCTTATACCTGCAACTTCCTTGTATATTGGCCAGCGGGATGCTGGGTAGACACTGCCTTGCAAGTGGTGTAGGGACTTATTGTGCCAGTAAAGGAAAACAGGAGAAAAGAAGAGGAACATCTCCCCCCCCCCCCCCCCCCCCCCCCCACAAGGTCGATGAAAGACTTGGGTTCCCTTCGCAGTACTGTTCGGATCAATAACCAGCTTTCAGACTCGCTCAATACCCATCTCTTCCGCTGCTCCTCACCCTCATCCGTCTCGGACGAAATGTCAGGCAAGGGACTTTTAGTCGATCCCCCTCGATTCATCTGCCATTAATTTTGTCTTCGATGAGAGAAATTCATTTTCCATGACTCATTTGTACTTCTTGGTACGCTGAATTCTTCTCTTACTGGAGTGGATAGAGAGTCTTATTTTAGGGATGCAGATGAACATTATGTTTATGTTTGTCAAATTCTCTTTACTTACACAAACGCGCGCACAGACAAAGACACACATATAATTATATATGATATGTATATATATATATATATATATATATGTATATATATATGTGTGTATATATTCATATATATACCACCTGTTGGTTCTAGTAAACACAGAAAAATGGGAAGAGATTCGTAATGCCTCAGCATTTATTAGCTGAACCAAACTTTCAAGTCATTACGCGACTTCTTCAGGGTTTCAGACTGTAACAGGCTGTAACCTATAAAAAAAAATAACAATATTACGAACACGTACATATCATACACACATAGCAGAAATAGAGAGAGAGAGAGAGAGAGAGATAGATAGATAGACAGAGAGGGAGAGAGGGAAATGTGATCTCAAAAAGCCTGACGAGAGGTTTTCCAATTCGATGAATTATTCAAAGCGTTTTGGTCGCTAGTAAGGTAAACTGACTAACAACGAAAAGGGACAAAAGTCACCGTAGTTTATACCGCTCGCCATTATCATGTAATGTCAGGGACAAGGTTACGGCTAATGATCGAGAAGGGAAGGAGAGAGGCTCGGGAGACACAGCTCGTTATTTCGTGCCCTTGAATGTCAATGACGCGCAGCCTCGTTCAACAGTAGCTTGATGACGAACCCATAGGATACAGTGTGTGTAGAATACTAGCAGATACCTGGATCGCATTATGGTGACAGATTAAAACAACAATAAACAAAGTAGGTCATTGTCAATGTCATGTCATCAGCTGGATTCTCAAGTACCACCACCGAGAGGTCAGCGATAACGATCTACCTGTAATCGATCACGACCAAGTTCTTGATGTACATGCAGGCTTGGCCTACTCCGATGACCTTCTCGAGTTCCACTTCAGGCTCTCCGTTGAGCAGCTTGGAGATCTTTAGCCAGTCAAAGCAGAAGTTTGCGACCAGCCGGGCTCCAGCCTCTTAACTGACACCGTTGCGTGTACACAGTCAGACATTAGTCTGCTAGTTCGATATTCTCGTTGGCCAAGTCTCCTTTTGCTTTATCTATTTTTTTTTTGTAGTCCCAATCAATGACAGTTTTGTTACAGACTGTTTTAATGTTTCTGTTGCATAGTGTTCGAGAGTTGACAACAATGTTAGTTGGTAAAAACTGACTGGTAACTACAATTGAAGTTAGATGCTCAACGTCTTGAAGAAATATATCAACAGATCTGTTTCCTGACACATTCGTACCCGAAAAATAAAACTTAAACCCGACAACTAAGAATTTGTCCAAAACTTGCCTGACTTAGTTACAACGGGCAGATTCATTAACACCAATTGCATTAATTAGTTCGGTACTGGTCTTCATGGTAAACTAACCAAGGGTTGAAGTACAGGCTATGGGCGGACGGTCACCGACCCATTACCTTTGTTTTGTTTTGTTTTGTTTTGTTTTTTACACTGCCCTATTGTAACATTCTCATAACTATTGTACACTTTAGACAATGATACATCAATTAATTTACAGTAAGTGCCACAACCATTAACTGATTACGGATTACACTCCGGCACGGAACATGATCGAACGCACTGTACCGCACATAACAGACAAACGCATTGGCTTAACCATTCAATATTTTGTGACTTGTCACAGCGATATTGTTGAAATTTCCAGACTTTGTTTCAACGATTTATAATTGGTCTTTCAAATTTCCAAAGTGACCTATTGACCACCGGTGACCACAGAAACAGGAATAAAGCAAACCTCCAGATAGATGGCAGTGAAATTTATAGACAGTCAGGAATGCGATACTTTATGCTTTTAACATGTTTAAGAGCGTACAAAATTAAAGTAACCATAGAGACATGCTTCATGAAGACTATTGCCAAAAACTTTCGATTTCTAAAACATTCTTAGAATTCCAATTTTACAGACTTTGCAATTTGAGCTAGCTAAGATACCAAACCTTTGAAGTATGTACGAATATCACATATTTTTGTATGAGCCATCAGGAGTTTTTCTCGGTTTAAATATCTGCAACTGTATCATGGTAAAAAGTGACGACGATCAGACTTTAATACTATGCATGGAACTTGAACACCACAGACTTAGTCATGCGAGGCTTGGACCAAGCAGGTAAAGTTCGTCGCACTTTGGTATCTTTTTTTTTCACCAGTCTTCCTCTGATGAGAAATGCGATATCTCAGCAAATGAAGTCATCCCCTCCTTAATGCTCGATGTGTTTGTACAGTTAACCGTTAATGCAACGATGCCTAGGTATACCACGTGTCTAATCAGTCCACGAAATGATGTAGTCCAATCTAGAAGCACGTGCGGCATAGCTCCGGTTCGGATTCACACAGGTGACTGTTGTGGCCTCGGTAGTGTCACGAACGTTACCCAACCTCTATCGGGCGCCTCCTCTGATTTTAATAGGTGGTAGGCAAAAAGGTGCCATTCAAGAATTTCACAGGTATGCACTTCCGTTGCAGCCTAATATTTGATACGGCGGAGGACTAGGTAATAATTATGATGACAAGATACTTGCGGGAGTACTTTCTGGCAGGATTTTCCATGCAGCATCCTATGCAAATGTATCATGAGGAACAAATTGCATACCAAAACGACCTTGAATGATGTGCGAAAATGTAGCCGGTTGCGTACGACTAGTACTTTATCTTTTTTTTGTGCCGACGTCGCAGAACTAACATGGGGGTTGCAGAGTTTGAAAATACAGAGCTCACTTCCCTCGCGCCCTAATTTGTCTGATAGGGGGGGGGGGGGGGAGAGAGAGAGAGAGAGAGAGAGGAGAGAAAGAAAGGTCACAATGTCTAAGGAACTTACGCAGGACTTCTCAAGAGTTCATGCTGTTCTATCACTTTTCTGGAGTTCTGTGTCTGGCAAGGTGATTTTACCAACCTTACTACGTGACGACATGATTAACATGATTCAATAATGTACCAGGCAATTTGAGAATCCAACCGCACTGCTCAACTCTCTTGCGCGGTGTCATAATTCACAACGTGATTTGCCCCAGTCCAATTCCATGACGTCATCACCAAGGAGCCACACTCTCAACCTTTTTGTTAAGTGCACTTCGATGCTCCTCATCAGTCTTACTGCTGTCTCTCCCTACAATTGGAACAAGAAGGTAGTTGGTAGTGATTGAGGAGCAGCCAATTATTACTCCGAGAGCCTCGCAGCTAAGTGCTCACATGCTATCAGCTTCCAGTCGATCGCCTGATGGAATATGACTTGGGGGGCTACGCATGGAATGACCCTTCTTATCACTCGGATCCGCTAATCAAACCTACCCGAGGTTTGACCCGGATTCATTCAAACGGATCGTCTGTTTCCAGCACCCGATGGTAACGGAACTGATCCAAAGAGAGTATAGGGGAAAAACAGAAGTGTGAAAAACGTAGCGAAAAAAAAAGTCTTGAGGCAACACCAAAACGGTCACAACTCAGAGCGGCGACCGACCGATTTGTAGCCTACTCGGTCGCTGCTGAAATTTTGGCACCGCCCAGCAGTTTTTGGAGATGCTGAGCAGGCTGTAAAACCCTAGCGATGGCCGAGCAGTGCCATGTCGATTTCCCGTCGGTCACCGATCGATTTTCAGAAAAATTTTGGCGAAATATGGGGATCTGCAACGCGCAGAGCCCGAGCAGTCACCGAGCGATGCCCCATCGGCAACTGGACGATCTCCCACCGGTCACCGGCCGATTTTTACGAAATCGCTCAGCGACCGACAGGTGATCGATAGGTCATCTACCGGTGACCCGTAGGCGTACCGACGGCCACCCGCCGGTCTCTGTCGGAAATTTCTCATGAGCTACCTGTGTTTATTAATGTACCTATGTGATTTGTGATTTGTTAATTAATTAATCAATTAAGATAAAACTCGAGGCAAAAGATCTAAGAATTAGATTATCAACTAACAAACCTCAGCTATGTGATACCACAGATAACTAGAAATTAGGAAATAAAACAAAAGGGAGGAACACCCAAGATGGAACCAAGATTAGAATAGATTAGATTTTTCCAGAATATCTTCAAAAAATCTCCAAAATATGTTTTGTATTTTACAGTATTTTTCTATTTTCCCCATCTCTTGTCATTCATGTCTTCTTCAATCAATAGGCCTTAAATAAATGATAAGGTAACCAAACCATATTTTACTACGTCAACATATCCACATTAACTTTTAGCTTTTATCTCTTTTGCCCCAAAGTGGTTGCCTCTGATTTCCATGTCCCTCATGTTGGTTGCCGAGATGTTGAGATGCAGCTGAGATGTTGGTAGGGTTTCTTTGCCTTTTATTCCTCCCCCTGCTTCTTCCACATAGCGTCAGATTATCTTCTCCATCTAGTCCCTGGTTTCCTTCAGTGCTTCTGTCATCTTTTTCTTAACGTTTTTAGTCCCTAAGTCGCTCGGCGGCGACCGCTCGATCTATTCTCTTGGTTTTCTTCTGTACTGTTGTCATTTTTGTCTCTACTATTTTTGTTCCCTAAATCGCTCGGCAGCGACCGCTCGATTAGGTCAGTGCCTGGGCGGTTCCCGTCGGACACCGAGCGTATTTTGGGCAGCGAGTGAAAACGCTGAAAATTTAACTCCGCGCTAAAACTTCAGCGGCGACCGACCGATGCCCCCAAAATCAGTGGCGCCTGGTCGGTCACCGGTCGGTCACCGGTCGTTGTCCGACCGGTTTTGGCTAAAAACTCGCCGACCGGTCGCCGAGCAGGCTGATTTTGGGGGTTGTGACCGTAGCCTAGGAACATTTCGGTATTGGTTGTTAAGAAGGATTCGAATCGAAGAATTAAAATGACATCACCTACTATCATTATTACATGAACACTCACATTCAAGTTTGACTTCTTGTTATGGAAACAGAAGACATGAAAACACTAAAAATCAACGAAATAAAAAATGTTCTTTCCGAAACGGAAGGCAGTTTCATATCAGTGTAACGCATGCAACACTCACGCTCATCATAACGCAAAGATACGTCGTCGCAAAACACACAGTGATAGTAAACGTTCAAAGATTATGAAGATACTGTGGTGTTATGATAGTCTCAATCAGTTCGTCGATTTGGAGAAAATGGGTCGCATGCACCAATTCTTCCCTTCTATTTTCTTTGTAAAAAGCGTCTCTTCGAAAGGCGGAACAATTTCAATGCAGAGAAAAGTGCACAATGTAGTATGACTTTGCGTTCGCCCGTAACAGGTCGACAATCGATTGCTGATGATGAATGTGCGAATAATAAGCAAATCCAATTTTGCTTGACGGAGCGCGCCTCATGTTCAGATTTCAAGACATACTGTAGCGTTCGGATTTTTGTTTCTTTGCTTTTTCATGTGAGAGATAGAAATAATTATATCAGTTCTTGCAGTTAAATGAGAATCGGCTAACGACTGTTGTGAAACTGTTGAACGTTTAAAACGCCTACAAGATAGGACTACAATGGTTCGTTCATGCAACACCGAATGGTGCCAAACGCGTAATCTGTACTACTTCAATGAAATGTTCATTTCTAAGAACGGATCACTTACCTGTGTACTATCTGTTCATGCAACTATATCGACACTCAGGGCAATAACGCACAACTACGAAAATGTGTGAAAAAAAAGAACAATACAAAAAAGATTCACATCTGTAGTAGAATGGTGGAGGATGACATTCGAAACTGCATGAGACACTGGAATGCCAAGCATTTTCCTTTTTCATGAGCGCTTCCATCCCTTGTGGAAAACTGACAACGACAACAAGCAATCTTGCACTGGTTACAACCTTTGTAAAGGTTTCATGGTGCTGCCATGTAAAACATGCCTTTGGAGCGCCCGTCTTGTTTGATTAAGGTATACCAGTTCGATGCACTCTCTGTAGATAAATCATCGAATTCGTCTGATTTAGATTTCGTGGGGTACATCCCCGGGAATAACTGCCTTCCCGTATGTCCAGGGTATGAAACTGTTCCTCTCACAAAACATTTCGAATGCCTATTCGATTGCAATATTAGCCATGAATTGACTTAGTTGGTGCAGTCAGTCCCAAGGTTACCCGTAAAATGGCACGTGGTTGAATTAATGAAGCCGCACTAACTACACATATTTTCGAAATCATACGCAGTGTAATCACCCTTAATGAATGCCCTCGCCCGAATGACGGTGATCAGGACTTTCATCATTTGTTTTACTGATTGAATTCTCTAGTCGTTGAAATGTAACGGACATCTACGAGCATAATTTGGCGTGTAATATAGAATAATGTAGCATTATAATCTTGTGTATTGCTGCACATCGGATAATGGGCACTGTCATACAGCATTTAGAATGACGCATCATCCTCTTTTCCTTCTGTTTGTTTGTTTGTCTCTGCTGTGATTATAGGGTTAAATTGCAATGAAATGTGGAAAGAAAGAATGCACTGGTCATTATTCTTTTTAATAGACATGAGTACAAATCGAGAGAGCCAGAGAGTCGTGATTCCACTGCTCAGGATATTATCTAGAATTATATCTAGATATTATCTAGAATAAGATTTATCTCTTCATTAAAAAAAAATGCTGAGGAAATCGATGTTTCTCTGACAATGCCACGTAGCGACTTACTAAATTTAGTTCCGACTTAGTACAGTGGAAATTAACTCTTGAATCGTGGCATTCCCAAGGTAGCATTGAATCAAAATAAAACCCTGACAGTAGGTAATGTTTATTAGGAAACCGACTCTCGCTTTCATCAAGCTATCTTTTCTTGTTTCAATTTGTAGACAAACATGTTGTTGAGAAAACTGCTAAGAATCTCATGGGAAGCGCAACAGACAAATGGCTGAGTATAGTATAGAGCAGATTAAATCAGGATTAGTCATAAAGTACGGGGATAATCGCTCGAAGCTTAGGCTTCGACTTTTTGGACAAATCATGAGAAAAAATTGTATGATCGCATGAAAAAGACTCTCTTTGAAGGCAAAATGGAAGACAATTAAGAGGAGGCGAGGGAGACCAATAACAATCTGGACCGAAAACATTCAGAAATACACAAGCAGACATGGGCACTGAGTTATACGGCTGTATCCCATTGGGCAACAGATAGGGTTAGTTGGTGGGAGGTCATCCTTGTCCAAAGTAGTGTATAATGTTTGTGAATGATGATGAGGAGACCGATGAATATGACGCTTGCCAGGAAAATAGCTCTATCACTCTATTAATCAGCTTATGAGTGACGTAATACAAAATATTTCTTATAATATGATTTAAATCTCATTCAAAGTGACGAGAAGAGAGAAAAACAGGCATTTTCCTCTTGAAGTGATAGGGTGATTTTGCCGACGTATTCATGGTATAAGGACATTGCTAGATGCAATGGCAATGCCGCGACGTGTCTGTCATATCCTCAATGATTTTGTACAGTGTCATTTATTTTTGTCTGCAGTACTATGGATAATTATTATGTTATGGTATTCGGAATATGAATGCTTACATTTGTAGTGATGAATTTCAGTGAAAGGAAGATTTGTTTGCGTGACGAAATAAATGAAAAGACATCAATATCAATTTAAAGATTTTATATTAGTGAAAATTGAGTCAAGACTACTAGAAAAGCCAAAATCAGTGCAAATTACGTGTATTGTTATGACAAGTTTCCCTCACACTACCCGAATGAGTATTGCTAATGATTCCTCCTGCTAATTTGTGCATGGATTGTCGCTACTCCTATTACTCTTACTTTTCTTGTGTGTTGTGTGTGTGTGTGTGTGTGTGTGTGTGTGTGTCTGTGTGTGTGTGTCTGTGTGTCTGTGTCTGTGTCTGTGTGGTGTGTCTGTGTGTCTGTGTGAGGGACAGAGAGAAGGAGAGTCTATTCAATGATTACATCGAGGGCAGAGGAGGGTGAGATGGGAGGGAGGGAGAAGGATCGAGTCAAGCTCCCTGGATGTTTTCTTGGAAATGGATAACTCTCACTGCCCTTATCTCATCTGCCGTTGTTATGGTGACAATGCCCAATGTGCCTCGTCGCATTGAAGGTCAGTTACATATATTTTATTCGTTTATGCTGCCTGTATCCCCTATGCTATCACATGGTTTACAGTGTGTTTGTATTTGTTTGTTTTCTTTCTCTACAGCGGTCCTGCAGGGAGTGCCAGCTTTGCCCAGTCACGCCTTCCTAGCAGGTGAGATACGATTCTTATTGCTTACCACATGTCCTATGTACCCTTCGTGACTTCATTTAAAGGTATGGTTTACCATTGGGAGCAGTGATTTAAAAAAAAAAATGTTCGAGCTATCACGTATGATGCACATGTGTCGGTCAGTTTTATCACAAAAAATCCATATGTAATTATATAAAAAAATCGCAATGAAGCCTAAAATATCAAAGGAGATGTTATTGTTTTTCTCGAATAACTGTAGACGATTTATTCTAGAAACAATTTTATCAAAACTTTCGTTCACATGTTGTGTATTAAACAATAATTAACATTGGTTAAACCGATGAGCATTTGTACATTGGTTGTTTCTGTCCCTAACTCAAATTCTAGAACTGTTTTGGATCACCAAAGCTGGGTTTTTATTTTATCTGTGAATGGCAAATAATGCCTTTAAGGTGTAAGAAATACTGCTAGTTTATTGGCCTCATTTGCCAATTGTCAAGCACGTAAATAAATATCCCTAAAAGAGGGAAATAGATCAGTGTTTTACATGCAGATTTTTCGCGGGGTCTCTCCGTTCCTCTTTCTCTCTCTCTCTCTCTCTCTCTCTCTCTCTCTCTCTTAAACATACATGCACACACACACACACACACACACACACACACTAACACAACGATATTGGCGTAATAAGTACTTGAAAAGAAACGATTCATTCAGATCGACGCAAACTTCATGTTATACAGAAGACAGTGTAACATTGAAATGACAGAGCAGTACTTAAGATGTCAATATCGAGAGCAATTTCATTCGATTTTCTGGTAATTTCTTTTTGAAAACAATTTCTCAACTGCCACAGCTGCCAGCGAGCATATGTGGGGTAACCATTTTATCTCCTGACCAATTTACGCTACAGTTCTTGATCTCCGGTCCGATCCTTCATACGAGGCTATTAAACAATTTTCAAGTGTCAGGGTCACTCATTTTTACTCCATATGTATGCCAAGTCGACCCCCTACTCCTTCCCTCACCAATTGTTTTTTATTTTTGCAGGGACCTTACTCTCAATATTTTGAATAGGAAACGACCTTCATGTTACCGTGAAATTTCGTCTTCGATTTTGTTCAGATCCTCAAATAAGGGTGAAGAATAGTTTTAACCCGCCTTGTTTACTTCTTCAAAGTCCATTCATTCATACACCGCAATCACTCACCACTTCTTCTCGTCGGGTTCACGTGCACCTTTCTCTGCAGAGGCCGTCCTTATGGCAATCAGTTTCGAATCGGAAACGCGCTCCGATTGGCCAATTTTCGGCAAGGAAAGGCAAGACAACTAACAATCGTAAATGTACTCTGTCACTCGGGTCACTGATTTCGCTGCGACCAAGAGTGTGTTTTGAGCCATGGAGCGTGCATGACGGGCCGCGCCCGGTGTGTTAAGAAGCGCGATGATCGAAAATGCCACCAGCATGTATAATTTATGGTGGTGTAACATCAGCGAGCTCTCTGCTCCCCGGGCGAACATGTTGAGGAGACGTTGCCATTTTGATGATACTCGCTGATATTTTGAGGATGCATGCTTTCTCTGATGGTAGGCCTACTAATGAAACGACAATAACTCAATAGGACTATCAAAAGGTAAACGTATTGTTTCTGGTCATTGCATGATTTATTTATTTATTTATTTATTTATTTATTTATTTTTTTTTTGGGGGGGGGAGTTCCCCTCAGTAAATTTTGTACACATTGTATACGTAAAGAGATGTATCATGCTTCAAGTTAAAATAATATCATGCTACTCTAAAAAAGTCAAGTGGGGAGGGAGTGGTTATCGAGAACAGAAGTAGAATGATTGTTGTAATGTTGGCATAATTATATATCATGTACTTACATCTTACGTGAATAAAAAAAATTAATAGTTTTGTTGAAGATGGAAAAATGAATGAATAAATGAATGAATAAATGAATGAATGAATGAATGAATGAATGAACGAACAAATGAATAAAATATTTGTCAGAATGATGATCAACAAAAGCTCAAAAGAGGCTTCTCCGAATCATCTAATAAAGTGACACTAATATGAAGTCATTGTCAATCAAAAGGGCAGAAATTAAATCTCGAAACAAACTATGAAATAGATATCTGGCGAAGTGGCAAAACTCAGATACTTGTGATACTCTAGGTCCGTATTGAATAGATAAGGTTTGTTATATTCTCCTGTATACTTATCACGTGTTTCCGTCTTCCATAATGACCGTGATAGGAGAGCATTAAGTACTGATTTTGGTTTTGCTTCCCTCTTTTTTCATAGTATGTCATTGTAATCCTCCACCCTCTCATTCTTCTCTGTTCCTGTTGTCGTTTTGTATGCCTATAATGACGTCATTTCCATTACTTATTCAGTGGTTACTTGTCAGGGACTTTGTTAATGGAAAAGTGAGGATTTTTAAACCATGGGTATACCGCTTATTGGCGATCTTCACAATGGAGGTCTGCCCACAGTCACAATTATGTTATCGCCGCGCTGTTCTGCAGATTGCCACTGAGCCGTGGCATTGATGGCAGGCTGCCAACGACCAAAGGTATCTCTTGTCTTCGGCAGACGATGCTGTTCTCATACTTTCTATGAATAATTCAAAGCGTCGACTGTTGTAATGGATAATCATGGTCAGAATTGGCATGATGTTCTTGCTGACGTCATCATCGTGATTAGAATCAGATCTAAAGATTAACGAACCGATGGAGATCCACTGAATAATAGATTGATGTCAGAATTGCTTTCGCGCTGATAGGCATTCGTTTGCATTCTATTTGAGGGAATCAAATGAAAGCGACCCTCTTCCTTCACGGTCACAAAAAGAAGAGACAAAGAGAAAAAGAGACAAAAGTAAGACAGGGTGGTCGCGTGTGTATAGGTGTGTATGCTTGCCCGCTTCTTTATGCATATGTTGTTTGAAGTTGAATACACCGAACCAAACCAAATCGAACCAAAACAAAACAAAACGAAACAAATCAAACAAAGCACGAGTAATCCCAAAATAATGGTGACTCGTGCTTTCTCAAATAACTTTGGGGCATAACGACTACTGACAGCACGGTAAATACAAAAGGCGGACCTTTGTGGGTATACCATAGTGTCGATTTTTCCCCTAACATCTTCCCCCCTTAGCATTTTGATAGAAGAGGATGACTGTAACTTAACCCCACCCCCCCCCAAAAAAAAAGACAAAAAAGAAAAAGAAAAGCCATCTGAACTGTCTGTCAAAAATGGATATTCCATATCTATCACGTAGAAACAGTTTTAAACTATCTATCCATCTCCCCTGCCTACATGTAATTTTATTTACGTATTTCCATTATCCCTCTGTAGAGAGCCGAAGAGTAAGCATCTAGATGGGATCAGTTGAACCCCCCCCCCTTCTCGCCCCCCCCCCCCCCGCCCCCATTGTCACAGTCTGTGGACTGTTAGGCATACCACCTGTTATCATTGAAAAGCCCAGTCTAACCTGTATAGGGAACATCGTGAGGAAAGTCATTGGCTTGAGAGAACCTGACGTCACTCGAACACAGCATGACGTAATTACTGGGTGTTGCTTCAACATTCACTAACCCAACGCATCCGTCGCATGTCGAAAATAAAGTCTAGATTTTGATGACACTCCCGCTTCTAATACATGGTGTCATCATTTTGCTTTGAATCCCACTTATAACACGTACATCACGCAAAGAGATTACTGGTAGGTTTTCTGGTAAAACCTCCAAATAAAATCAAAGACACACCAGATGAACGCAATGATAACAAAAAAGAGACGCCAAGAAGTATTCATGGAACTTTTTCAGTTAACATTTCAAATGAAAGAGTCTACATTGGCCCAAATAACAGTGGTGTCGGCTTGGTTAACGAAAATGTAAAATGTGTAGTGGTATGTTAATTTCGTGGTTTTCAAATGAAGCACACCCATGGGTGGTATAGTTTTGGTTGAAATGGGATTCAGATTTTAACTTTTGTGAGGTAGTTAGAAAACACTTAAAAAATATCAAAGGGTATACATATCTAAGAGGTATTCAAAGTTTATTATTGAGGAAAATCGGTTTTGAAATGGCTGAGATATCCAAACACAAAGCAAAACAAAGTGATCCAGTGAAAGGTGGGTCTCACCTTTTATTAGGACCCCTTTGTTTCTGGATATTTCAGCCCTTTCAAAACCAATGTTCATCAAATAAACATTGAAACCTCTTAGAATTGTATGCTCTTTCATATTTCATGAGAGGTTTTTCATGTCACAAAAAAAGTTGGAAACCTGAAGAACGAGCCCCATCTCAACAAAAACTATACCACACTGTTAAAGAACGAGCGATAAATAAGCAAATAGATAAGTCTTGCTGAAAGCATTCTCCTCTAGGAAGTGATAATGAGAATGTATGTATTAGAGGTTATTCCTAAACCGACGCAAAGACTTTTATTCTAAACGGGCTAAAGAACTGGACTGTTTGCATCGCAGAGAAGCATATATCCAACCATGCCAACGGTAAAACGTATACACTATAATAATAATAACATTAGTCAAGAGGTGTATTCTATGCCACCAGAGCGCCTTCGTGATTACTTTTCATTTTTCCTCATAATAACAATTATGTCAATTTATACTTTTTGCTTTTATTTCTTGCAGTGTTTAGATAAATATGTCATTCAATTTATAGATGACAAATCAATTCATTGAGAGACTCAATAACAGAAAAAAAAACCGAACAAGAGCTCAAGCGAGAAGGCAAAAAGAAAATCGTTTTAAAGCCTCACACATTAGACAAATTGGCCTTCACATCAATTAGGAATATTGAGTTGACATCCCTACAACAACATTACTTGCTGGGACCACACGTCTTCCTTAATAGCTTCATTTATGTCGGAACCCATTACAAGCGGGTAAAATTACGGCAAGCGAAAAAAACCGCCCACACAAAATCAGAAGATTTATCTTCTTGCTCTTCAGTTATTCGAGAGAAAAAAAAATGCGCTTGAAAGAAACTGAATTAAACCAAAACTAAAAAAGAGAGTAATACTACACTGCACAAACGTGAACGCGCGTAAGTCTCTTCTAATCATGTATTCTGACACTGCGGTGCGTGCGCATGGAGCACCGTTGCTACCACAAGCGACTAAACATGATGTGATTTAAAGGTCCAGGATGGAACCTGCACCTGGTGCGCATGCTTTCTCTGAATGCAATTGGGATCGTCATGTTTTGATACATCGAGTCAACTGATTGCTGTGTTCTGGTCCGGGTTTCGCGTGACCTGCACAGGTGCACTCTAGGTTATGGAAATATTTGAGGAAAGTGATTATATTTATTCTCACTTGATAACATCATGTTCAATAGTTTTCCTTTTGCGTGTTTTTTTTTGTTGCATTCCAATTGCTATATATATATATATATATATATATATATATATATATATACATATATATATAATTTTCTTTTAAAGTAAATATAACCTATATAACTACACACACACACACATATATATATATATATATATATATATATATATATATATAAAGAGAGAGAGAGAGAGCGATATATATATATATATATATATATATATATATATATATACCCCTCAAAAAAGTTTGGAAATTTGACTTCAGCTGTAAATTCCTCCAGTTTGTAAGCACCATATATACATGCTTGATATCAATGGACAGATTATTACATTTTCTTTGAAATGATATCCTACTCATTATGATTATGCTATCAAGTAAAGGGCTGTACTCAAAAGTGTCTGTTAAGGTCTGCATTGAAAAGCTGCAAAATGAACAAGGACTGTCCTTATGAATGAGAATGGTCGTGAAGAGTAAATAGAGAACATGTTCTTTTGTGTTATGTCTTTTGTTCTCAACTGGTCAGCCATGAAGGCAAATTTCGATAGACATCTTAACTCCACATTCAAGTTTTCAGTGGTGCCATTCCAGGCAATTTTGATAGCTCATCAAGTTTTATGGTTGGACATCATGCCACGTGTAAGCAATGTTCAAAAAGCCCGCGCCATAGGGCAAATCCAAGCTGAGATGTTTCAAAAAGATGACAACGCAAGACCACATAGAGCGAGACTTGTGTGCAACTTTCTCGAGAGAGAGGGCATCACTAGAATGGACTGGCCTGCATGCAGCCCCGACCTCAACCCCATAGAACATCTTTGGGATCAACTTAGCCGAGCTGTGGGGAAGAGGGTCACGAATGCAACGACATTGGCAGGCCTCCGTCGGATACTGGTTGACGAGTGGAACGCCATTCCTCAGCAGCGAATCACGAAGCTAATCAACAGCAGGCGCCAGGCGTTGGTGCAAGCACTTGGGTCGTCCACCAGATACTGAGCCCCGATCATGTTCATTGACAATTATAAAGACAAAGTAAACATAGAGTAAAGACAAAATAACGACAAAATGAAGACAAAATAAAGATGAAACTCACAAATAAAACCAGGACCATGCCATTTTACTTCTTTATGTCTTTGTTGTGGTTAACGAGGTTCTGTGAGATAAAAAAATGGTTTGAGTCATGATCGTTTGTGTTTGTGTGTTTGTGTGTTTGTGTGTGTGTGTGTGTGTGTGTGTGTGTGTGTTTGTTTGTTTGTTTATCTGTTTGGTTGAACGCATACATGTTTCACTCCATAAGAATGCTGATGTTACAGTAAATGAACACCAATGAAACAATGGGGAACTCACTCATAACGAGGAAACTCCATTAGGAACGTCAAAAATTGGACCATTTTGCAGCTTTTAAGTTCTGACTTTACCTCATATTTGTAAGCACTGCACCTCCATGTTTACGATAATCATAACAAGTATGGAATCATTTTAAAGAGAATTAAACAATCTTTGTGTGGTACTAAGCACAAATAAATTATTTCTAAGGAAAAATGAGAAATGATTGATCAAATATAATCGTGTATTGGCAGTAATAGTCACCATAGTAATGTCACGATAGTTACTTTACAAAGACTTATCATTATATTAATAGAAACCTTGCTGGAACTACAAATGGTGTACTCGAGACTCCTTCTTCTACTTACAATAACATTCGAAGTCCAACACGTGGAATATTACAACATATATATATAAAACAAAATGTATATATATATATAATTTATATACATATATATGTATATATATATATATATATATATATATATATATATGCACATCAAATTCTGCATGATTGTATGAATAAACGTGTATATGTACAGATTGTAATGCACACATGCGCCCTTCTGACGCGTAATGTCCCAACCTCTCTGTTTCCCCTCAACGGAGGGGCTGCAAGATTTGAAAAACAGAAAAGAACATAATTCTAAGATTACAACATGACTTTTATTATGATTTTTCATTCAATCATTGATGAAAGCGATTAGAAAACATTACAGCGCATTATTCCTTTCGGAACTGAGGTATATAGACGGGTGAGAGTAATCAGGCACATGGAAACTTCGGTATCGCTTCATACGATCACACATGCCTCTACGGCTTCCCTTACCTCGTAGAAAACAACTCCTGTGGTTGTTTGCCCTTTTCCATTGAATTATTTTCCCGCCAAATCGAACTGTTTGCTTCTCAGTCTCAACAGAGTGTCACATGCAGACTCTGCTTCTCACCTCAATTTTCAATTCAGGCGATCACGCAGACGCTTCGGGTTACCCGCCCACTCCTCCTGCTCCGCGCTCGCTACGAACCGCGCTCCTCGAAATTCAAAATCAGATAAGAAACTTAAAACTCTCGCCTGTTTTCCTTCGCTTTGTGCACAAAAGAGGAACCCAGCTGCAGCAGTAACTCCTAAGATACGAAAGAAAAGATACAAAAGAAAAATACATCATAGTTCATAATGTGCAAGTGAGTTGTTTTCCCTCTCGAGGAGATAAACTATAGGTAGGTAGATATATAAATAGACAGACAGATAGATCAATAGACAGACAGACAGACAGATAGATAGGTGGCTCTATAGATAAAGAGGGAAAGAGGTAAGGAGAGAGTTAATGAAGAGAGAGAGAGAGAGAGAGGGAGAGAGAGAAAGAGGAGGAGGAGGAGGATGAGAGAGAAGGAGACTATGAGAGTGAGAGAGAGAGAGAGAGAGAGAGAGAGCATCTTGGAGTGGTCATCTCAGTGCCTGTGGCTCCCTACGTCTGGAAACAATTTATGTAGAATGTACATTGTGTTACCAGAGTGTCGTCGTCATAGCAACACTTTAGAACACGTCGGAAATTCTGCGTGGAAGTGCTTCACCCACTCGTCGTTTAAAACCGGAAGAAATTGGATAGGAGTCAAACTAGACAGTAGGACTCCAGACAAATTACTTTCTCCTTTGCCGAAGAAGAAATTGGAACAAAATAAAACGATCAGGACCCTGGAGTTGAGGGATATTACGTACCGGTTCTTGGTATACGTAAGGAGCAGCGAAATTCTAGATATACACCGATATCTCCGGTAGATGTGGACAGCTCGTTTCGCGGCGCGAACTGCGCGCGCTTAATCACAACGGCAGACGGTATTTGTTCTGACATTTGGAAATATGTGCGTTAGTATGTGTGCCTCACATGATCTGTCTGATGTATTGATTTGATTGACATTCAACGCACTTTCACATCTGTCAACGATCTTTCCAGTCACTCCACGGCTTGTCCCCGTCTCCCTCCCTCCCTCTCCCCCTCTCCCTCTCTCTTTCTCCATGCTTTATACCGCATCCCTCTCACTTCCACACCCTTCCTCACTAATCTTGGATGTCTTCCATGATCTGTCGTCGTTACCTTCTCCCTCTCTCTTTTCTTTCCTTCTCTCTCTCCCTCCATCTCTCTCTCCCTTGCTCGATTTCTATACGCTCAGTTATTATCGACCGGTTCTCTTTACTCCGACTCCCTCCCTCTATCTCCCATGTTCCTCTTTTCTTCTACTTCTCTTTTTTTCTCTCTTTCTCTCTCTCTCTCCCCTCTTTCAGTCTGCATATTTCAAACGCCGTCATGAACGGAATGTATTTTAAAAGGAATAATCATTGTGCACGTGTCACCTCAAAGGAGCGAAGGGATACGAACGTCTTAACACGGCGCCGTTATGGCAGTCGGGCGAACGCGGGATACATTCAATCAGCAACTGCCACTTAACCAGCCTAGATGCCAGCATCTCAAGAAGTGAGAGGCATCCAACGCCCCACCCTACCCCACCCCACCCACCACTTACCCCTTCCCCGATTCAAACAATTCTCTGTTGAGTGACATTTGCATGTTTAGCTCAGTGACACCAAGCACTCTTGCCCCTGTGGAATCACAGATGACTAACGCCGTTCCAAGAATTCTATACACTAGAGGTCTGTTCCAAGGATCAGGATTCGCGTGCTCTATCAGCCGTCTCGATGAGCGCGCCAAAATCAACACACAGGACAAGCATCCATTTTCTTCTCACGGAGTAAGACCTAGGCTGGATATTAATCTTGACAGCGATTTTATTTATACCGTAGTGTTTTCGTTTTTCTTACAAATAAAAGGATTATCAGCATCATCATCAACTTGTTTTCTTTACCGCAAGCACTAATTTCGCCGTTTTGTGCAAACGAGGAATTAGATGACGGTATAAGCCTTACACCGAAGTACAAACAAGAGGAAATGATTTTTGTAGGCCCACTTGCCTATCGGGACTAGCACAAAGTCAAAACAGGCTTTTGTAATCATCAAAGACCACGATACAAGGTTGACAGAGATTGGTGTTCCATGGTTCGTTTCCAATCTGAAAGATAATTTCATGTTGTCTGGAGCCATTGCATTGAACGAGGTGATATTGCATGAAAACGATGTAATTCCATTAAGGTTCTCGCCTGTTCTAGGCAAGCTGATAGCCTAGAACAGTACAGGCCATACCAGCAAGTCACTTTCCAGAAACGACAGCTTGGCACTTCAGTATTATCCTTGCGTGACTGTCTCATGATGATTAAATACCAAGTAATTGCATGTCTGTTTTGTTTTGTTCTGTTCTTCAACTTCAGGCTTATTATTCTTCTTGCACTGTGTAACAGCTTCTTTTGTCATTTGTATAATGTTGTGTTGTGATTTTTGCAATTCTGTGTCCATGCTTTGTGAATATAAACGTCTTCTTTTTAAGACTGATAGCCCAATAAGTGTGTTCGTGAAGGACGATTTGCAGGCAAACTGATTATTGAAGCAAGTGATTAATTGCACACGTCAACAATCCAGTTGCCCCAGCCTGAGACTTGTACTTTCAATTTTGTTTAATCTGTAACTGGTATAAAGAGTCATGGCCTGAAACATATAGCGCCATCTATAGCTGGGTTGAATACATGTTTTCCTTTCTTTTTAAATGTGTGGGTATAAAACTCTGCACACATCATAGTCGTTTATAAAGCCTGCGTGCATTCAACGGTTCTTTCTAACAATACACTGTATCAAGAAGCAGCAACAAAAGCGCGAACTTCTTCGGTGAAATTTGGAAATTGCACTTGCGTTTGATGAGCATGCAGAAAGCCTGTCACGATTTTAGATCACGGTTATACCCCATTCCACAGAGATTTTCTCTCATCAGTCACTCATCGGAAGCAAGTTTATCGCTTCCGGCCACCCACCGAAGTGTATCGAATCGATGTCCGATGAATCCGACTTGTGTTGGGCGACCATCAGGTCAGTGTCAGATATGTCTGGCGGTGATCCGATGAGGCAAGATCGTCCCATGAGGATCACCCGCGACATGTCTGACAATCACCTGATAGTCGACCAACCAAGTCGAATTCATCAGACTGCGATCCGATACACTTCGGTTGGTGGCCGGAAGCAGCAAACTTTTCTTCCGACAAGTGACCGATGAGAAAAAAAAAATCTCTGTGAAATGGGGTATTATACATACACCCTCTTGGCACTAATGTCTCGAAATTCGGTCATTATTCGCCGCCAAAAGCGTCCTATTGACTACAATAAGGTTCAGAAACTGCATGGGACGTACTGAATGATTCCTTTCGGAAGTCATAACGCCCAGCTTGTCAGCATCTGTGACTATTAGTTGGCGTTGTTCCTATAATTCTGTATGTATATTCCTATAATTTTGTATGCATATGTGACAAAATGCTTCATTTTTCACACACAAAAAGGCTATGTTTGTGATAATTATCTAAATAGAGTAAGAGGCAATTCAAGGATCTGACATGTGATGAGCAGATAACAACTAACAGCATAATCAATGTTGTTGTGAACCATATCCATGCTTTGCTAGGTTATTTCGATACCAATATTTCACCTGTCAAATTTGCGGGGATAGCCTGTTAGCTCTCCACTCTGACGAAAAAAAAACAACACATCATCCCAAAAGCAGGCAGGAAAGCTCCTACTCTGAGTTCAAGAAAACAGTCGAGGGTGGGGCTTATTGGGGGAGAAGAGAACATGTGTGAGTGTTTTTGTGGTGTTCTGTGTTGTTCTGCGGGGGCTCTGTGGTAGAGTGAATAAGACATTGAAACGGAGGTACCGAGTTCGAGTCCTGCTTATATTATTGGGCAAGATTTGTTACCCACGATGACCCTCACAACCTAAACTTAAAAATGGGGTACCTAACGACGCTGGGGTAATATGATAGGCAAACAGGGTCGTTTGGAAGAATACCAGGGTAAAAACGACCACAATTCAACTGCCAAAATGGTGCACAGAACAGGAGTTCCAAACGTGCTCTGCCTTTCATGAGTGTATTAAAAGCTTTTGGGCCTCTCATGCTGGCTGAAGTTGTTGCTGATTTAAATCAAGAGAAGTTCATATTAAGTATTCAGGCCGCATCTTCCGAACAATGGATAAAACAACACACTTTCTCCGTGTTTCAAAGCTTACGATAATGTTGTGTGTTCATTCAGTTTCATACCACGCGATCATAATAACCATTATCATATCATAAGGGATTTTCTATGAGATGTGAAAAGAATTGTACAGCAAATCTACGACTGAATTCTGGTACTTTTGTTTCTTCCGGATACCAGAGTACTTTTTTTTCTTCTAATAAACTTATATTTTGCCCCTGTGTGTTGGTCCCTGTTGGACGTTTTTATTCATGTATTTATTTGCTTACTTGTTGGAACACTCTCCCGAGAAGAGCACGATTAATGTACGAAGCGTGCCAGCGCCCTCGGCATGAGGGATACCGACAAGAACGTGGAAATATGATCGCAATATCTCTATCGCAGGAACGGCTTGTGTTGCGGCTTCGTGAGTGAAACGTGATTTGGAATACAGAAGCGTCAAATGAGGCAGGGAGTGGAATTCGAAGCGAAATCTACTCATTGGGGAATAGGGTTGTTGTTAGTTTTCTCCGGCGACGTAGACAAGCTGACATAAAGCATGCTGACATAGTACCAGAGTTGCAAATTATTACGTGTGATGCGCACCGTTATACTGCTAGCTGATGAATTCACTCTTGTCTTAAAATTGTCGGCCAAGTTGACCTCTATCTTTCTGTCCTGTCCTCCCTCAAAGTCAAGAAAGAGGGCGCATCTTTATTATGGCACCTGGGGCTTTCTCATTTCGGTTGGGCGGGACGTGATACTCGTGTCGTCTGCGCGCTCTCGGACAGTTATTACTCCGTGCATCATACATATTGCTTGAAGGGATGGGAGGCAACCTCACATCCAGACACGAATCATCCTTATTAAAACCACTGCGCAGTGTGTCCTTCAATTCCCACGTAAACATAAACGAGAGTCTTAATTTCCTAAGCAAGCAAACATCTAGAGGAAGGCGGAAATGTCGTGTATGTCGTATATGTCGGCATCAAACTATCAGAATTGAAAATGTCACCGGGGAAGTAGCGCAAATCCATGTCGCGTCACTGTCACGTAATTAAACTGAACGATCATTCTCAAAGTTATGAAGGTACGTCTTTTTGAGTCGATGCAAGATCATCACCATCCTTCGTCGCATTAGGTCTCAGCCTAAGTCAAGTCAGGTTAATGATTATTTAGACTGATGAGCGACCTATACCTACAAGCGCAGCGTCACTTTTATCTTCCCGCCGGGACCGCCGCTGCTAGACTGCTTTGATTCTATTGCAAGTGACTATCCGCTATTTTCAGAAATCTCGTTTTTGAAGCACTAGAAGGTCATACAAGAATCATGTCTTTTCAAGAGTAGCACTAAAATAACACTGGTTACTGTTGGTTATTCCAAAAGTTTCGTTGTTTCGACGGTTTATTAATCTGGAAATTAAACTAGCTTTGTTATTGCGAAGGTTTGTTAATCAGTAAAAAAAGGTTCCTTATTGCGAAGGTTTGTTAATCCAAAAACGAAGTAAGGTTCGTGATTCCAAAGGTTTGTTAGTTCGTATCTTCTATTTTACTTATCGATTTTCGAATCTTCGGAATAACAAACTTTAGCCGAAAACACTTATGCCTGCTATCATGTGTGTCGTCAATTTATATGAACAAAAAAAAAAAGAATAATGTAATCCGGGTTTCAAGGTTTATATTGAGAGAAAATGAAGGAGGAGGAGTGAGCAGAGAGTAATACATATTCTGGATGTTCTCTAAGAACAATAAACTAGCGAAGTGTACAGACATTGTTTTGTGTTGCAAATAGATTGAAAAGAGTCCATTTTAAAATACTGAGTTCATGTTTAATCTTATTCATCTTTGAAAGGTTATAGATATATGGGGCTAGTGTGTTATGATGTTGGCACTGTTAATTTCGGATGCCAGCCGTCTACATTTTAATCGTGGTATAAATGAATACAATAATCTGTGCACAAAATGTCAAATTGATTCGACACAATGCGTTCCTATCGATAAACACGGAGTGGACATGCCACGCCTCTGGAATAATGGTCATGCCTCCAGCGGAGGACCCCTGAGACGTATTAACACGCATGCAACATGTAATACAATTATTACGGATTTCGTATCTGGTTGGGCACTTTAGCATGTTGTGAATGAAAACCTCGTTGTCATCTTCTTTTCTCTCTAAAACCAAACAAACAAGAAAATAAAAGACGAAAAACAAACAAACAATAAAAAATATTTTAGTACTTAAGTCCAACCGTGTTAAAGGTCGTGTATATATATTGAAACATCACGAAATTTTGCATGGTTGAAGAATAATGTCTCCAAAAATCGTTTGTGAAATCTACCGGAAACAAATAAAGAGTTAAATAAGAAATGAATAACTAACCCATGTCACTAGAGAATACGCTCCCCTTTTGTACAGAGAGTAAAAGTTGGATCTTTTGATTTTTTTAAATTAAAATCTATAATAATGTTTCCTCCTCCGTCATAAGAACTTTCCAGTATCATAATTCTGAGGAAAGGTCTGAAATACCCACCTCTTCGATATGTCAGCTTCTGAAAGGAATCTAATTTTCAGGGTTGCAAAAAGGGACACACGAACTTCAAGCTTCAGTATTCACTTTGTAACAACTTTTGGCAGTCCTTGCGTGTCTTTCTGCAGGTTGTCTTCGCGGAAAAGAAAGAAGACTAATACAATATAATTTTGATTTTTCTGGCAATCGACGAATTGCTATCAGATGTTGGAGGTGGTTATCAGTAGGTGAGACGTAAGGAAGGTTCATCGAAACAAGACAATTTTTTTTTCTTTGAACTGAAGGTAAGATGATTATTTCCAGAAAAGTATTGCCATTTCAGCAGAGCGCAGTACCTTAGCAAACGAGTGACTCAGAGTGGCAGGAAAAAAATTGACTTCTTTTGGTAATCAAGTAATCAGAGACGGCGGATCGACATCGTTATGACGTCTGTAGAAAATCATGCATGTATGAATTGATCCACGTCAATTCGGGCTGAATTCTGAGCCTGGCTTGCTGTAAGAGTTCACTAATTTCCACTCAATTCCACTCCCACTCGAGTAGCCATTTCAGATCATATTCCCATAATGCCTCGTACGGGCACTTCCAAAGAAAGTGGAGGGGGGGGGGGGGTAGCTGTCGATGGGAAAGAAGACAAGCTTCTTCTGATTCGATTAATTGTTGACCAATGACGTCTTCGACGAACAGGGAAATGAAGCATCACCGACACCACTGGGTTGCCTTGCAGTCAGCGTTGTTGCTGTTGCTGTTGATGCTTTTTGCTGCTGCTTTTGGCTCAAGTCCATCCAACCAATGGTGAGGTATTTCTGCACTGATAAATTCTTAACAAGGAATAATTTAGGTTATTAAGCGCTCATAATTGTGTTCGCTGTGAAGTCATTATGTCGGTCCGTTCGAGTTGCTTCTCCAAATTGTTCTCCCGCGATGAATAAGTTAGCAGGTAACATATCGCATGTCAGACCACCGGCTGCTGCTCACCACCCAGGTTCCTACCGTCCCCCATCACCTCTGCTCGATCCAATGTCTGAGATGAATTAAAGGTAGGATACCCTATTTGTGAGCCAGCAGAGACATTCAGTCGAATGCGAGACAGATCACAACGTTCGACTCATTGTAAATGACAAAGGCGCTTATCTGCAAGACCATTCCATTTTCGAATGGATGTCTCAATGAGGTAGACTCAAACAAACAAAGTGACAGGTTATGTCAAAAATCTGACCTTAAAATCAACAATGTAAAGTCATTTTAAGATGTCTCATTTTCTCTTAGAACAGAGGTATTGGCCACAACCACTTTGAAAACAGGGAATCGAATGAGACAATTCCAATTTTTAGGTTAGACAGTATTTAATGCAGAAATCATTTTGGTCGGTGTATTCGGCAACTATAATCCAACCCCTTCCTGGTAATAGTCATAATAGCAAATTTGTAACAGCACAAAAGTATTACGTGTGAAGAATACTCTTGGATTACATTCAAGAAAGGAAATGACGCAAGACTTTGACTTTCGAGGAAATGACATCATCACTTCATCTAGTTTGTGGTTGTGACTAATACAATCATTTTATGGAAAACATAAAAAGGTAAGATCCCGCAACTTTCTCCTCAACATGTCCGATGTTGATGAATCCTCCTCAATTCTAACAATTGTCTAATGGGCAATTGTCCTAAAATATCTTGTACAACTCTGAAATGGAGTTAAATTCCTCATCGCTCTCGGCGGACGGCTGTGAAAATGGAGAAAAGGAGAGTGAAATACTTACATCTTCTGAATGCCCCCTACATGAAGTGATTCAATATTTCTGTCTTTCCTCCTTTTTCCATTAGACACCAAGTAGTCACTACCCCGCTGAACGGTTTAAGTCTCTATCAAGAATGACACGTGAACATTTCTTTCAATATAAAGAACACGAAATGGCTCATAGTGCACACACACACATATTCCCACGCCCTCCCCATGGTAAATTATTTCACGTTGGTATTTTTTTTGTCACAATAAGGATGGCTCTTGACAGGAAAATATACTATTATTATATAGATTATTTAGAATATAGGAAAATGTTAACGTGAAGCAGTACGCCTCCTTACACCTCTCCTGTTGTGGAAGAAAAAGGATTTCTTTGTGTCAGTAAATGCAGTAGATGCAGACATCCCTTCACTTTCACATCTTACAGAAAGAAGCGTAAACATTGGGATGTTATAAAAAAGACATTGATGACACCCAGTCATTGATTTGAATATTTTTTTTCACAAAGAATTCCAGAAGTCAACGTGATCCATCTATTAACGTTATATATGTATAATGATGCTTTATGACACAGTAGACAGTTGGTAGAAGTGATGACACGACACTTGCTCATGCGACAATTGCTCCGGTTTTATTTTCTCAAAGGATCTAGGGTTAGAGTGAGGGTAGTGACAGGGTTTTATGTTTAGTCTGTTGTGAGCATTATAGGATTAGGGTTAGGGTTGTGTTTGTGTGTAGAATTAATGTTAGGCTTAGCTTGCAAATATTTCATGGGAGCAATTTTCGCAGGAGCAAATGTCACGGAACCAGTACAATTACAGTGCAAACACAAATAGACCACTTTTGGACAAACAGCCATTTCTGGAATGTCGAAAGCCTTTGCTACAGAAACAAAGGATGGACACTTTAATTTGCTTTCCAGAAGTGTCAGGATTTTGTACTTGTTGGAAATGAAACAGAAGTTATTCCATTTCTAAACAGTGAACAGCCAAGCCGAGAGCTTTTGCTTAAGTGTCGAAAAGGAAAGCAGTATCGTGCATGTTATAGGGCACTTTTTGACATGACACGCATGTGAAAGCCAGAATGCAGCTTTAATCCGTCCATTGCACTTAACCAGAAACTAGTCAGTCGACATGACTTCCAGCACCGCCTTCCCCCACGCACGCCAGCCACGGCCGAGATCTTGACGCTGCCGCGTCATTAAAAGACGAGTTAACCCTCGAACCGCTGGGGGCGCATATTTGCCGCGCGATCGGCCCACAGGTAGCTGATGGCCGGGAGAGTCGGGTGACAAATTAATACGAGATAGACCTGCTGATGCCGCTTCCTTCAAAAAGGCTATTGATTGTTTGCCGCTCACCCTTGTTTACACGACTCCAGATGCTCTCTTGGCGCCAACTTCTCGATTGAAGCGGAGACGTCTGAAGTCAGCGCGCCAAAACATTACGGAGGAGGAAAAAGAGAAAGGATCTCAGATAGCTAGAGACAGAGGACACTGCGTTGAAATGCGTTCACGTTTATTCTTGTACATGGCGGATATTCAAATTAGTGTATTGCTTAAGTATATTTCCGATTATGCACTGGGGAAAACTATGATTAAAAATCCTTCTTTTCTGGTTCTGCTAAATTACTTAAGAAATGCTGAGCTGAAAGGTCACTTCTGTTTTATGTTTGCCAGAGTTTAGCGCCGTTCTTGTAGATAGTGGGGTACCACACAGTTGATTCGCTATTGATTTTCATTGCTCGTATTAATCACGTTTCATTCTGTCTCTCAGCCGGATGATGTATTTGCAAGATTCTTTGTGAATCGCTTTGTTTGAGCTGCAGCTGACGGCCCGTGAACCTGCGCGCCTTTCGTCGATTCTCGACAAACATGTCAATGCGCCAGGTATGCCGGCTGTCTGGAGAGAAAAAAAAATAATGATGAAAAATATGAAAAACGTCAGCAAATGAAATCTACCGACACGCGTATACACCAAGTATGCACATATCTTCAAGCCACGCCATAGTAATGCATTTCACACTAGATTTCCTTTTCTTTCATTTTTTTTCAAATACAAAGTGACAAAGAGGCCGGACGCGGTTAAGAGTAGAAACTATCCGTAGCTCAAATGAAATTTAAACAGGAAAACATACGCATACCAAAGGTACACATCTTTTCTTTTGTATTATTATCGAAATTCATTCATAGATATAAACACTTATAAAAATGTGAAAATTGCACGAAAAAATGGTAAATTTCACTCTTCTGTTTGTTTAAAGCTCGAATGCATGCAATATATATATACATATAACAATTATCCAAATAATAACCAACTTACAACATACCAAAGACAAAGAAAACATGTGGTGCTGTGGCATAGTGGATAAGACTCCCGACTCTCAAACGGAGGACCCGAGTTCGATTCCCGCCCAGTGCTTACGTGCTTGGACAAGATATTTTTACCCACAATGTCTCTCTCGACGCAGGGTTATGAATGGGTACCTGGAAACGCTAGGGAAATAAAAATGGCAGGGCCCTCTGGTGGAGCAGTGGCAATACTGAAGAGGCTAAGTACCCTGAATAAAGAAAACCTTATTGTTATTAAAACCTTGCATGCGCAGCTGAGAATGAACCCGGAAGAGTCCGGGCTAAGGTCAGTAACTTTTAGCAGCATGAGAACCGAACAGATCTTATGGCAGAAGCATTTCTTTGAAAAGAAATGTTAATGTTAAATCCCCTCACTAGCCACTACCCTTGAATAACAAGAATAAGAGATTAAAAAAAAATCATTATCAGTCAAGCGTAAGGCAGTCTAATATCAAATAGCATTATTCCAAAACATCTCTGTGATCTTTACCGTATAATAGTATCACATATCAAAAAAAAAAAAACCACACTTACGTAGTAGAGGTATCAGAAGTTTCAGAAAGCATGTACACTATTTGCCTGATAATACTAGATTAAGATATAATACTAAAAAAGGGGGATCGACCGGAAGAAGCAAGTCATCATTTTTTTTTTCTGTAGGATGCCATGATATTTTTTGACTCCGAAATATTATGTAGTATCACCATTCCTTATCATGGTGGAAGCAACATTCTTGATACATCTTTCCTGTGAGTCGCGGGGAAAAAAAAAATCAGTTAAAATGTATGTTGCAATAACATACAAAAAATTCTGATAATTTCAGCTGATTCCTTAATGTTTTCACGTAAAAATTTAATAATAAATACCACAATATGTCTAGTAAATGCTATCTCCGGTTCTCGAAAAGGTTACTCACGGAAGCAAATGGCAAGAGTATAATTGTAATAGAATAGATATGAAACCAACCAGTATTATATTCAGAGAAACAATGGGATTATGAGATGTCACAGAAAGTAAACTGTAACTTTCTTTTTTAGATGGCCAATGTCTTTCCAGTTATACCTTGTTATATCTACTATCGCAGGATAAGTAACGTGATCGTCTGGAAAATAACAAGCATAAAAAGCATTGTGAGTTATTGCTTCTGAAAAACCTAAGGGGCAAAGGTTAGGCACTATGAAACCTTTTCATCACTCCCCATTTACTGTTTATCTGAGCTCTTCAATCCTAGATCAGGGAAGATTTGGCACAGACTCAACTTGTATTAGATTCACTTTCAATGTCTGGCAATATTCGAAATATGATATGGAAAGAGACGTGATATCAAGGGGAAAATACTCTTCCCAAGGGCATAATGCCAAATGTCAGGCGAGTGTACAATGTAGGAATCACTAAAAGAGAGATATGATGTAACATTGAATAGTCTGTGGTTGTTCTTTCGCTTCTTTTTTGTTTTCTGTTGTCTGGTCTGCTGTAAACATGGGTACATGAAATCCTCCAAATGTCACAAACTCCTTACTCTGTTTGACTTTGTTATGTCACCAACTAAAAAGAAAACACGCGAGCAAACATTGTACAAACGAGACCTACCTTAACAATCCAAATGCAACACGTAGTTTCCTGTGCGACCCTCTGCAATGCACGCTCTCCCCTCAGTTGTATCGAGGATATACATCTGCACACAGATGTTTGTCTGTTTGTTTGTTTGTTTGTTTGGGTTTTTTTTTTTTTTTTTGGTGTGTATGTGTCCGTCGGTTTCGTCACCTTGAATTTGGTCACATTTTCGTTCCCACCTTTTCTTTTCTTCTTTTGTCAAAACACAATCATAATAATGTACATGAATAAATATGTAGGCATACGTATGCACTATATCTATATGCATGCATATTACTATAAGTCCATTTAGACATAGAATTAACATTAACAAGAACACGCATGCCCCACATTTTTTTTTTCTCTCTCTCCCGGGCCCCTTTCTCTCTCTCTCTCTCTCTCTCTCTCTCTCTCTCTCTCTCCCTGTCATTCGTCTACCAACGGCGTGGAAACCTGAGAAATGCGACATTGAGAGATCAATAATGCGATGTTCTATTTAATTAGGCGGTAATCCCTTACATCATACAAATGCTCTTTTCCAGGGTGGATTGTGTATGAGAGGCGATATAGTACAGCGCGAATATACTCCATCAGCGTAAATATAGTCCTTGTAATACATTCACATTATTTACAATTATGGACAAATATACTACATATTAATTCCCCATCATGTTAAACTTTCCTATCATTGCATCGTGTATACATACACATTCATGTATAAATATATATGTGTATACACATAACATGACATGATAATGAAATGATTCGTTTGTAGGCACCTGAATACATTATCCGTGGTTCATTCATAATATTGGATTCAATGCAACTTGTGCAAAAGGAAACCTTGAAATTATATGGATGTCCCTTGAAAAGATACATGTATTGTGCATGGCATGTGAATGATGTCCTATAGTTGACTACTTGACAACCGTAACACATGATCACTAAACCCTACCATTATGAGATGCATCTTAAAACTGCAACGACAAAAAAAAAAAAAAAAAAAAATGGGTGTATGTGTCTATAAAGGCAAAGGTCAAGTTTAGTGTTTACATTTTTTTAAATGTTTGTGTAATACCGGAAATTTTCTTTTGAGAGAATATTTCGAGCCAGAGGTCAAAGGTCAAAGGTTAAACGGCATTTTTTTCCTCTTTATATCTCAAATATGGTTCAAGGTATATTCATGAAATTTAGTAAATATGTATGTATTTATTGTTTTGGAATTTAACTGTCAAAGGTTAAGGACAAATGTTTAATATTTTTTTTTTTTTATTTGCTTGAGCAATACCGGTATTTTCAGAAGTTTGGTGTATATTTGTATTACCTTATAAAGAAAATATTTCGGGTTATGAAGTCAAAGGTTTATGGTGAAAGGTCAAGTGAAAATGTATTTTTCTATATATTTATGAAATGGTTCAAGGTATATTGATATGGAATTAAGTGAATAGTCATGTACTGACTGGCAGTGATTTGGAAACTTTTGCGGTCAGATGTCCACGTCAATTTAAATTCTCATTATTTTCGTGTGTATGCAGTGCCTGAGGATTTCTTTTTGTTGTTGTTGAATGGTTCTTGTTTTGTATGAGCCTGTGTGTTATTTTGATTTTGTAGTTTTACATTCGTATATTTATGTAATACTGTGTATGTATATATTGTTCATTTTTGTAAAATCATTTGTAATTCAGCTTCTGGCTGCGATCAATGATTTGTTGAATAAAGATACCATTAATATAAATCTTCCCCACTTTGCCAAAAGGGAAGCTCGTGATAATAGTGCTTTGTATCTACTGACGAACAAGTTGAACCTGCATTTTACATCTACATCAACGCAATATCACAACGTCCTGACTTAGATATCTCATAGCAGAATTAATGGTCCTGCTCAGAACTAGTCCTACCTGTCATCAAAACTCAGCTTAAGATAATCGCTATATTCTGTCAAAGTAGGTCTGCATGGTAAAAGAAACAACCAAAAAAAAAACAACAACAAACAAACAAATAAATACACTATCGGTTGTTTCGTCTTTTATCATATTAGTAGGCTTGGAGCATGAAATGAGTATGAGTGTTGTGAGTCGGATATCTCTATCTACAGGTCCTGCTTGAAATACAGCACCAAAATAATGCTCTCCGTTCGATAACTCCCTGCTGACGCCAACCATGTGTAGTGTATCGCGAGCTGGGTGTGTGGTTGTGGTAGTGTGTGAGCACTCAGTCGGTAGCCATCTGGTCCCCAAAATCGAAGAAGAGTTCGCCGAGACAAGCGGTTGCCTCGAGTGGTTCTCTCAGTATTTCAGACTCGCTTGCCGTCAGTTTGCAAATAATGGGATATTTGTCAGGTTAGTTGGCACTGACTGGCAGCGTCAGTTGTTTGAGACGCGTCTTCAGAAAGCATTTGCGGCTTTAAAGCAACAAGGTAATAGTTTTGTGGGCACAAGTTATCCCGGAAAACAATCGACAGTGATCGTAGAGCAGAGGATAGCAGTGGTTCGACACACAGGGGATATCAAGCGAACCGCGTTGTCTTTCACCATTGCAGATCATCTGTACATGCTTTATAGCAAGCTACTGGTATCTGGACCAAACTTTGGTAAGCTGTCCGGGATGTTTTGTGCTACACTAACATTACCTTTGTTTCCAATTTTAGTTTTCTTAAATTTCTTGGCCGCGTGTGAAACGTCAGGATCTATACTTCAGTTGCAAATCTGATTTGATGGGGTGACGTAATTTTCTGCCGCTTAAGTAATTTGATTTCATGCACCGTTGTGCTCATCGAAGCATATTCAAGGTTTGCTCAGACATAAAATACAACGATATTACGGTGTACTGCAATAACAACCAGAGTTCCAATGCAGACGTTGTATTCTGAATGTGTTGAATGTCATAAACAATGAATATATTGAAAAGTATATATGTATGTATATAATATTATATATAATATAACACGTCATGCAAAGGCCAAAAAGAAAAGTTACACAAAAGGATGAACGTGGAGACATCTTCGGTTTCAGACAAGGAGCAGTGCACGTGTTAGAATCATAACAATGATTTTTATTTTATTCTTATTTTTATTACGATCCATGACACCAACCCGATAATGAAATTTATACCATGCCTTATTTGAATATAAAGACCTTAAAGTCGTCAGGAATGCAAACTGTGTTGTACGGCGTTTCATGAGAGAAAATAGCAGAAAGCGAAATAGGGAGTCAACAGAATGTAGTTCAAATATCTTGCGAATGTTCTTTGTGCAATTTCATACGGCTGACAGTCCAGCCTGGCTGACAGCGACGCACAATTACAAATCCCTACTTAAACCAGGAGGTGCAAATTGTGTTGGTCGCGTCCGTTTCGTTTGTGTACAGAGCATATCTCTACGTCAGAGCGAGGTACGGTGTCCCAAAAGAAAATCTAAGAAAAATAAACCAATGGCGCGCCACGATAGACGAAGATGCATGGGCACAAATAGTACGTCGTCTTCTAACAAAAAGGCAGTCCAAGGTTATGATTACAAATTTCGAAATAGGTCCACATGTTATCTTTTCTCCGTCGTGTAATTTTGATTAACCCAGTTATCGTTGTTCATTTCTCATGTCAGCATATGGTTAACCTTCTATTTTAGTGGTAGGCATATAGGAGACATATATTATACATTATGTTCCTTTATGTATATCTGTTATATGTCACATTATATTCTGCACTCTTAGTACGCGACATATACACGACTATGGGGAGACAGGGCTGGTAATGATATTTGCGCATTTTGTATTGATTTTCACGCCTCCCTAACAAAGAGCGATGAAGCTGCGCCGGAGACCCACAAAGAAATAATAATAATGACAAATACATGAAATAAAAAGGCGGGGAGTGTCTGTTTGCCGAGGGTAAGGAATATTCGTAACGGACGAGGCAGGAATTAACCTAGGTAGAGTAATGACGCAAAGTTCCATAATATCATTGAGTAGCACAACATGAACATTTTGGCAAAACAACGTATGGAGGGCGAGGATGATACCTTTTGAGTGACAGTAACAGCAACAGATTACTAAAAAAAGAATTACTACTAACATTATAATCAAATCTTAAAACCATATACGCTCTACCAAAAAAAAGGAGAAAAATAAGTCGAATTGTGGCAATATCTGTGTAGGTGTATTAGGGGTAGTAGTGGGATGTAGTAAAAGACATTGTTGCAGTGGTATTTCACACCAGGTAACGGCAGCTGTAGTGGTATCAAAACCGAAAAAGAAAATATAAGCCAGTCTTATCTTTTGCAATAAACTTATTGATCCATGTTCACGCAAGGATCATATATTACCATTAAGAGATGGAAAAGTGAACGCGCGTTTACTGTGGTTATATACATTTCTCTCTCTCTCCCTTCGGTATACACACACATGAAAATGTATACATTCATATAATATATCCATTAATAATTATGCAAACATGAGAGGGAGAGAAGAAAAATGGTAATTTCTTTTTTCATCTACCGTAGACAGGTAATGGCACTCTTACAAACCGCCACTGCGCCACTCTTGTTAGTGTTCAATATAGAAGGGTACACGTGCACAGACCCATCACATTCCTAACACTAGATGGACCTATAAATGCGAATAGAATTGAGGCCCGATGCCTGCAACGCTGATTAGGCCGGTTTACAGAGAGAGTACAAAGAAACAAATAAATAGAATTGGAGACTTTTCTCAGCGGCCAATTAGATTCAAGCCAAGAACCCCGCCCCCTAGTCTGTTTCGCTCGTCTCTCCCCCCCCCCTCTCTCTCTCTCTTTGTCTGTTTATGTTTTTTTTGTTTTTTTTTACTCTCTCACTATCTCTCTCTAATTGTCTTTGCTGGCAGGCACTTATATGTCGTATTATATTTCGTACACTTTTTATTTTAGTTTTTCTCTCTTTTTTTTTGCATATCGGTACCCAAACTAATGCAGACACAAATGTACACAAACACACCAGGCCACACGGTTATGTGAAACTTTCCACCTTGCATTGCAATTTAGAGGTCCTCAGTTGATCAGCGGGCAATTACAGCTCAGTTTCTAAAGAATTCCGTGCGGGATATAGCCAAAAAAACAAAAGATACAAGAATAGAGCCGTACCTGAATAATGTGTGTATGACACGTAAGTATGCACTGTGAACGCATCACTTGCACTTCATTACCGGTTGTCTATTAATAGGGCGATATTATCTTTATCCACCTCACGCATGCCTCTCCTTTTCCAGATAACAGATAGTGTAGTCACGAAATAACAAGGGAAATGATGTTAACTTTCTTGACTACTTGCCACTCTCGTGCCCAGCCCCCCCCCCCTTTTAAACTTTTATTTTAATCATGTGCCCTCGAGCAATTTTATGGAATTTTGTCTGATTGATTGAACCGTATCAAATAAGAATATTGAAAATAGCATTATTTTGCGCAAAATAGACCCATTTAACAATTGATACGTCAAATGTCTGTACATTCGCAACTGTGGCTGTGCTTCTTACAAAAAAAGAAGAAAAATAATGATCTCTGGACGTTCGGATGTAATTTTAAGGACTGCAGTGTTACCCCCCCCCCCCCCCAAAAAAAAAAATGGCCGTGTGTATACAGCAGTTCTAGGTAACACATGGAGTGTACAGATGAATACTGATTTGATTAACAGGACATAGTTATGTGAACTAAAAAAAGGCAACTGTTTAATACAACAGAGTCAGGAGAAATTATAATTTCAGTCATGAAACCCTCGAAGGACATAAAGAGCGTATCCTTCAATTCTTGACAGTCAATTTGGCAGTGGAGTTGTTATTACGTTCCTTTTTTAACTTTAACAATGACCACTGAAATCATTCTAGGGCCAGCTGTCAAGAAATATGTACATTGTATGACGGCCACAAGGCGACCAAACAAGCCATCTACTGTTCCATCCGCCCCCCCCCCCCCACACACACACAGACAAACATCTCTCTCTCTCTATCTTTCTGGAAAATAATATGTCATCAATATTGAGTGGGAGAGGTGTTTCCTGCCCGATGGACGGGGGTGAAAGACACGACAGGAAGATGAATACTGATCAGAAAATTATGCTGAGGGACCAAAACCTATGCGTCCGAAATTTGATTAGCAGCGGGGACAACGTGATGGTAGGGGTGTGACCTGCAGGGGCTGAAATACAGACGGGCAAGGCTTGATGTCAGCCTTGCAACCTGCAGCAACTGACACTGATGTTATAAAAAGGAGTCGTTTCAGTATACACATGCACATGTACATACCGCTCTTGCTAGTACCGTGGTGTAGTGGATAACACCAAAGGACTGTGGTGTAGTGGATAACACGAAAGTGCCGTGGTGCAGTTGATATCACGACAGTGCCGTGGTGCAGTTGATTACACCCAAGGGCCGTGGTGTAGTTGATAACACCAAAGCCCGAGGTGTAGTGGATAGCACCAAAGGATTTGTAAACAGAAAGTAATGGGTTCGAATCTTGTCTGGTATAGTGTATTCATTATTCAAGGCGATGACTTAAAAAACAGAAAAGATACGAAGCAACTGACAATCACCTGAAAACTTATCAAATCTCAGTGGATGACCAATCCATGTTTTATTTGATTAGATATTCCTCTTATTCCGATTTAAAAATGAAATAAAAAATATCTCAATTATGTTGAAATCAATTAACATGCTAACAAGAAGGATATGTTGGATTGCCTGATTCACTATAGATCTTGGTAATAGGTGAGAATGGGATGAGGTTGGCATTTGTTCCCATGTGCAGAGGCCCTACTTGAGGCTACAGTTTTGGCACCATGGTATCTGAAACAATAGATTTTCTACTGGTAAAAAACAAACAAACAAACAAACCCAAGTTGTACATTGCTATCAACTCACATTATCGTCCAGACATCACACAATATCTACACTTGCAGCAGCCACCATAGCACTGCCATTCTGGAGTCTGGAATTGCAGGTACCCTTTTAATGGTCCTTTCGTCCTTTTTGTACTCGAACGCATTCCACAGGTCTTGTCTTTGTTCGAAGGTATTGGAAGGAGTGGCGGCAAGGTGTCCCTGTGTCATTTTACAACCTTTAACTGACAATGATTTTTTATTGTCGATCGCTTTAGAATTTGGGTATGCTCACATCAATGTAGTGCTTGTGTTTAGATTCAAGCGGTATAGCACTCGAGTGCAACACGTTATTCGGCACCATTTTGTTTTCTGGGTTAGACCAGAGGAGCATCCACAATGCGCACATGATAACATTTCTTTCTCATTTTTTTTTTCTCATTGTGGTCCATCGACGGCTGTCGAATATCACAATCTTCCTCCTGAGAAAATGTGTAGCTTAGAGGCAGTGATAATATTATTTGCAACCCACGCGGAGAGTGTCTTCTGAGCTAGATAAGATTCAAGTATAAGCGTGGTGATGTGTGAAGAAGTTTATTCTTTATTAAAGTAGAAGTCGTTTGTATATCATTAAGGGCTGATTGAGATGGCAGTTTTTGCCTTTCCCTATGCATCTTTTTAAATTCATAATTCCACAGCGCGACTTGCCTTTGATAATTTGCAGGTAATTGCAACCGTTTCTTACACTGACTATCAAATCATTATAGCATAAAAATGATGATATCCGAACACAACAATTTGAATCTAAATCCTTCCAATCGAAACGTAGCCCTAATTTTCTGAGTGCTCTTTATCACTTTTCGTATCCTTTTATGACAGCAAGAAACTCACAGGGTCTAGTTCTACAAGAATTTTAGCATTTCATAAATAAAACTAATTTCTAGGGGATTTAAAGCAGAGCCTGAATTACCCTGCAGATTATAATGCACAACGTATTCAAATATTCAAATAGTATCCCAACATCCAGTAAGCATGGTAAGTGTTATTTCATCCCGTAATGCTGTATATCCGTAACTTATTTATTGATTAAAGGTCCTGTTTACCTTTGGGAGCAGTGTTTTCAAAAAAGTTCAAAATATCACATTTGATGCATATGCGTAGGTCTGTTGTATCACAAAACATCCTTACATATAAAATTTTCGCAATAAAGCCTAAAATTTAAGGAGATCAGTGCTTTTCCTCGATAAACCGTAACTGTAGACGGTTTAGTCTGGAGACATTTTTATTATAACTATTGTTCACATTTTGTGTATTTAACAACACTTAACATCAATTATACGGATTCAAATTTTTACAGTGGTTGATTCTATCAATAACTCACATCGAATTAGAACTATTTTAAAGCAATAATACTGGATTTTTGTTTTATTTGCAAATGGTAAATTATGCCTTTAATACAGCCTTGGCTTGATTGAGATTCCGTTCGAAGTCGGAGAAAGTAAGCACAATAAAATGACCTTTTGAAAATATAGTTTTTAACATGACTTTTATCAGATACATCCGAATAAGCATCATAGAGACGGACCTGAGTAACAAGTTTGTTGTTTTTCCTTTATTTTTCATCATCATTATTATTATTATCTTCTTTTTTTTACATTGATGATTACTTCCTCGTTACAATCTGGGAGACGAAAAAGCGATGTCCCAGTGAGCACCATGTTTCATCGTTATGCCTAAGCATCTCAGTTTTCCCTAAGAATCTTTTCAACTCGTATTTAATGAATCTACTCTTGACATCAAATATGAGCAAGAAACCAAAGGACTGCGAATTGACTGTGAACTGGTGGGCCCAATTCAGGTATAGAGGAAAACGTAAATTGCACGGGTAGATGCTTGAAGGTGACAAGGCAGTTCACACGTGCAGCCATTAACATGCGATTCAGCCGCAAGACATTTAACACCGCCGGCCTTCCTTCTTTGTTTGCCTTCATTATAATTTTTGATGATAAGTTTGTAAATTTAAGAAAAAAGACGGCAAGGCCCCAGGGATCGTGTTGGGAAAAGCCGTGCGCCCAAAGAAAACGTTCCGAACAAGGGCGGGAAGGGCAAAGTAAATTTGATTTTTACGCAAACATGGTGAGCAGACGCCATAGTCTAGTGGGTGTATGTGTGTGGGTGTGGGTGTTACCCTGTCCGTCGCATTACTTAAGAGCAAGGGTAATATAGGTTAGGCGTGTTACCCATCTACAGCTGTAAGATTTACCTCGTGCAACCTTTGCCAGAGAGATGGCGATCCAAGGTAGTGGCGTCCCCGAGTAGTTGCGCTCTCCCTGGCATCATCATCATTACCTTCCAGAACGAGGTTAAGTTTTAAAAAGGTTAAGTGATGTATCCTTTTCATGCTGAAACTAATCAATTCTAGGCCAACATATTGCTCATCTAGCAAATCTTTCAGTGGCAAATGTACCGTAAGCTCCAAATGCGCTTTAATATCTTTTTGAATTTATTACATCTGCATTTTCTATGTTGCCTTCCATGTTATATGAGTTATTGATTTGCGCTTATTTACTGTGATTGGTGACATTTTGCTCTGAATAGTTAGGAGAAGAATATTTTATGCTTGGATTGAGCCCGCTTGTTTTTCAGCACTAGAAATATTGTATTGCAGTTATAGTTGTTATCATTTCACTTTGTTCTCTATAAATTATTGTCAGAAGTCAAGAAAGTGCATCTTTTCTTTCTGGAGAAACATCTCTTTTCTTTGAAATAAAACTATCATTGCAACTAATCGGCAAATTGCCCTTCTTCGACGTAATCAATCAGCTGCAATAAAAAAAAAAATGGGCACAAGAATCATTACTTTGCATGAAAATGACTGCCACTGCTGATTTATCTATTGAAATGTTTTTCAAGTTTAAGTCATGTCATCATTAGTATCTGAACAGTTATTACGATCATGATCGCTTCAATTATTAGTATTATCAATGATAGTATCGGAATCTTGGTTATCGATTGAACTATAGTTACCATAACAGTACTCTGCCAGTAAAATTTGCCTTTTGGCATGATAGGCTCTCCCTCTCTCTTCCCTTTCTGACACTTAATGCGAACGCAAATTTGCCGCTAAGTTCACCACGCACTGCAAGTACCGGGTCAGCTCCCTGGGATTTGTGTGTGTGTGTGTGTGTGTGTGTGTGCGTGTGTGCGTGTGTGTGTGTGTGTGTGTGTGTGTGTGTGTGTGTGTGTGTGTGTGTGTGTGTGTGTGTGTGTGTGTGTGTGTGTGTGTGTGTGTGTGTGTTGTCATGAATATCATTTGTAAAGAGAGCATGCATAAACCATTAAGACATCAGTCAACTGATCTGCTGATGCATATACAGGGAAACCAGAAAGGGCCATCAACTGTACAGGTGTCTGTACACCATATTAATACCATATAAAACAAAATAATACATAAAAATGAAAATACATTAAGTTTAGGGCAATGATATGAATTCACATACTAACCATTGGTTTGACTCTTCAAATCAAGATTATCGATAACAATAAACAACGTTTTATGAAGCGTGTTGGTGTGGGGTTGTCGATCAGTATAATGTCTTTTAAGCTCTTAAACTCTGTGCAGACTTTATTATTTTCATCTACAATTTCTTGACTTTTTGTTTGATATATTATATACTTGTGTTCCTGCCTGGTGTCTGGTCGCTTTTGTGCAATATTGTTTTTTTTTATTGAAATTAGAATCTTGGAAGTCTGAAATATTAACATAAAAAAGAAAAGGTAGAAGTAAATGTTCGATGTCTTAGGCTATCATAGTGACGGGGTAGAATTCACACACATATACGTACAAACGTTTGACGCGTCACTTTATACTGTCCTGGCAAACAATACCATTATTGTGATAAAATCGTGATCGTATGACGTTTGGTCTGATCTTTCCAACTTGCCACGTTAGCTTTTAAAAGTATGAATTATCCCCTTCGCCTAGTTTTTGCCCTTGAATTAACTTGTCTATGTGCCGTAAACAGACGAAAATATTTTTCTCTCACCCCTCCACCCACTTCCCCCCCCAAAAAAAAAGATAAAAATAAAATAAAATCTATCTAAAACGCGTCTTATTTACCGCCGGCTTTTAGATTGATGAAACAATAGTCTGTAAAGCGTATTTTACATTATCAATGAATCTGAAAAAAAATAATACACTGTATAAAAACTAGCTACTATAACTATTTCAGTGAATGTCTTTGGAATATAAGTATCCTTGAATTACGACAGAGTTTAGAGCACTGCTCAGATACATATCAGAAGGAACTTTACGCTTGGAATCGTGTTTGTGTTTGTGATTTGATCATGACAGTAAACAGAGGAACACAAATAACTTTTATCATGTCCATTGTAAAAGAAAATAACAGCTACAATAACAGGTATCATTGAGATTGAGACTTTTGTAGGTACTCTAGTCAGTATTTCAAAGTTGTTTTTTTTTCCAAGTGTACAGAGATTGTAATGACAAAGGCCGATCTTTTGATCGAAGTACAATAATTTATTTTTAGATCGCAGCTTACTTGGTGGCAAAGGCTCAGTATGAATTCTCATCGTCATGAACATTATCAGCTTTATTACATTTCTTTCTCCTTAAATTGTAGTACTACAGCAATTTCTATTGTTTTCATTTTCATTATCATTCGGTGAGATATAATGAAAAATCCACCGCTGAGATGAAATTTCTCTTTTGACTAATAAAAAGACGCATTTGCTGCTAAAGATACCATAATTCAGAATGATTGCCCTGAGATATAAACGAAAGTAACCCCCATTTAGAACTATATTTAGTCACTGGAATACTAGAGAGGAGCGCGGTAAATTAAATTTTTGTCTCCTTCCGTGGCAATTCTTTGGCTTTTGTGAGGGTCTGATTGTATCCATCACACGCATGACGTCTATAGCTTATCTTCTCCGCTCTTATTCGATTGATTGCTTTTATTTTTGGCCGGTAATTGGGAAATAAATTCCGGCGCTGAAGCTGAAGTTACACTACAATACTTGATTGAAAAGACGGGAAATGCTTTTATGTGTATTTGTATTTCGCTTACCGGATCAGTAGGACAGTAATTTATTTTGAAAATGTATTTATTTGCATGTAAATTGCACACACCATGCATATCTAATGGTAATTGCATGTATTGTGACGTAAAGACCTCAAGTGAGGTGATTCGCATCACACAGCTGTGGAGAAAATTAATACCAGGTCGTTTGTCAATATTTTTCAGTTATGGGTCATACATGTATTATATTCGGTCTACACTTATAAATTCCCATCAGTACCGCGGAGAATTCTCTGGTATGAGATACCTTCTGCGGTTTAAAACAATTACAACACAAGATCCTTCGTACTCTCACTTCATTATCACCATAATGTATCTGGTCATTTTGACAAGAACTGTTTAGTTATTCAATGTTCATGTAGTCTAAGAATGTTTAATTGTTTATTTTGACTGCTGTGATTTTTGTTTTTAAAAATCGATAAAAACATAAAAAACAACAGATTTTGTATCTGCAAACCTGCTAAAAAACATTGTTACCCACAGTGTGCATACATACACACGTATCATTGTGTATGTTGGTGTAATATTCTTTCTTGGAGAGGAAAACACAGCAGCGTACAAACAATCTTTGTAAATTATGCGAGGTTGTGTCAATAATAAAGACAGTAAAGACGCTCTTCGGACAGACCATCCTACAGTGAGGAGAGGTAACTTTATACTTCGGTTGACTAAAAAGCCAGCATTTTTAGAGTAACAGCCTTTGGAAGACATCGAACAAGACACGTATTACGATGTCTTGCCTATTCCTGTAGGTATTACTGCCAGCAAAAATGCGAAGGTAGCCCACCTTTTAGCCGCACGAACGACGTCAGATAAGGATTGGCGTGCGTCCTGCCCTTCTCTAAAGTTCGCTTGTCGACATATCGTATTTCCTCTCACTTATGGTCGTTAGGATGGTTATGCGCAAACTCTGTTCGGTTCGAATGTCATTGCGTAAAGACTACAAGTATTGTTTTGCAAAACTTACCGCAGTTATCAAATTTGGGACGAATCTCTTTCATCTTCATCTTTTGCTTGTCCTTTACTGCACCAAAGTTTTGAATGCCAAATAAACTCTTCCCTAAAACACAACCATTTTACACAACATTTACAGTAAGTAGTGATCGGGCTGATTCTGTGGTTCAAATAGAAGAGAAGTTACTAGCAGCTTTCTTTTTTACCCCATTATAAGGTTCTGATTTATGTTATATCAGTGATTTCTGCTCCATTGACGTATGACTAAGAACCACCTAACGCGCAATCGTCCCTCTTGTCACGTCATTTCAATATGAATAGCTCAAGCAGTGCTTTGTCCTCGAGGGCAAGAGATTCTGAATGGAGAGAACTACACTCACAGTCTACGGATTTTATACCTTTTCCCATTCTCGCTGCAGGGGTTGTGTAGTTTGACAAGAAGTACATGGGGCCATTTCCTGACCCTCTTTGGATCAATGTCCATGGGATTTTAAGGATCTATATACACAGCAAAAGACACTGCCAGTATTTTGTTTCTAACCATTACAGTGGCAGAGAGAGGGTGAGAGAAAGAGAGAGAGAGAGAGGAAGACAGACATACACAGAGAGAGAGAGAGAGAGAGAGGGAGGGAGAGGAAAGCACACACACACACATTCACACGTGTAAGAGTAAATGCGAGGATATGCACTAATAAGAGGAGTAAGTGGAACAGTAAACAGCAGAACCAAAAATACTCGTTTTCAAAAGAGACGAGCTTTTTTGTAAGGTGCACGGGATATATAACCACGGGCTAATACATATAGCAATGGAACCAGAACGTCATTTTGTGACTGCAATCACAGCGCCTATACATGCGTGTAATAGTTATGATGATTTTTGTTTCGAAGTTCTTATAGCGGATATGAGAGAAGATACTGGTTGATCTATAAACACAAATAGCATATCAATTTTCAACTATTCATTTCGAGATTCAGTGAATATTATATTTGTTTACAATATATCTATCAGCATGCACTCTCCAATGTGTGTGTTAGTTTGAATCGACTTCCTACAACGAGTTGCATGAAGAGTGTGGCATATAACAAAGTTTGGTGATAGGAACGAACGTATTGGCATATTTACATGTTATATGTCTGTTCTGTATAAAATTACAGCGTATTGTGTCAATGCCTAGAAGGAGAGTAAGTGAATGTTATACGAAGCTGGACATGCACAAGTGAATAAATACAAAGTGCACACTGCACGGCGTTTTGTTTACGTGTTGCTGCACTGGTTGACGAACGCTGCGTATAAGGTCATCCGTGTGATGTGCACAACAGTATTATTCTCTTTCTTTTCCACGAACGCTAACAGCATCGTGTGTTCTTGTTCTCCCTCTTTTCTCGTCCACCACAGGTGAGCGCCTCCTTGGCATTCATTCCATAGCAAGATTAGGAAAGCGCAGACATGCCATGACGGATTTCTCTGTGCAGTGCACTGGGGAATGCGGGCCGAGTGAGAGGCCGAGACAACGCACCTATGTCGCCATCCCTTTACCCGGTTTCCAGGACGCGCACACAAATGAGCTCGTGACGTCTTCGATGACGTATGTGCCAAGTCAGTCGCAAAATCGCTGGGAATCAGCTCATTTCCGCCGCTGTCTCCGGAGGAGGAGAAGGAGGCTGCCAACGAAGAAGGTGTCGCCAACACAGAGCGAGGCAGTCGGCTGGCAGCCAAGTGGCGGAGTTCCTGAGTGTGGAAATGGCCCAGAGACACAGCGGACGGGAGGCTCATCTTTAGCGACATTACCTGACGAATGTGCCTCCATGGCGCGTCCTGAATACACGGTGTGGATAGCGAGTGACTGCCTAGAAATAGACAGAAATGTGACTGATGTAAACTCATGTAGAAACAGAAAGGTAACTGTTCATACACGTCCGTCACCGGGCGAACGGTGTCTGGAAAGAGTGTGTGTCGAGCAAGATAGCCGCAGTCACGAGACTTCAAGGGGCTCCTGCGCAGACAATGAGAGGAACTCCTTGCTTGTCCAGCCGCCTAGCTTTCCCACGGACCACACCATCCCCACCAAACCGGATGAAGGTGATTCAGTCCTCGCCTTGAACCCAGTAACACCGGTCTCCACGAGAAGAATTCTTCGACGGCTCTCCTGCCACTGTGGAGCCGCAGTGGGCCCATTAATTCGCGCAGCCGAGTCGGTTGTGGACAGATTGCTTCGCGCATGGTTTCGGGTGGGCCGAGGAGGGGAGACCCCATCCCATGCTATTGGTAACAGAGTTGGTTCAGTGACATTCCACAGGTGGGTGACTGTGCTACTTGTGTGTGTCATGGTGTTGCCGTTACCTACCACAGCGGCACCCGGCTTTCGCTTGAAAGGCAGCGGTGAGCCCGGCTACAAAAACAGCTTCTACGAGAAACTACCGCCAAAAGCTCAGTACGAATCGGTCATCATCTGCTTACTGGCAGTTAGTGCGTTTATCGGACTAATTGTGTGGGTGTTGAAATCCAACTTTGAGGAAAGACAGCAAAAAAGAATGAGACGAGAAGCCTCGCTGCGGGAAAGGACAAGTTCGGTGGCTTTTCTAAAAACATGACGAAAGTGTCAGCTCTCGTTACTCTTCTTTTCAATTCATTACCTGTTGATCAGCGGTTAATCACATTAAACGTATGTATGTATGTCAATTCTGTCAGCTGGAAAAGTTACTGTCTGAAAATATAGATTTATCAACCAAGGACACATGTGTTCCGTTCTATTACGCAATTTGAAGCATCGCCACAGGTAGCTTGTAGTATACCATGTCATGGAGCAACTGGAAGAAATGTTCTGTGATCCATTTTGTGTACGTCAAGAGATGCTGGAATATCGCTTGTATTGAGAGTCCTGTCAAATTGCTATAGTCTTGCTCGTCGTTGATATGACTGTGAAGTTAATTGTTGTTTAGTCCGCAAGTGGATTGATTCTGTGACGCACCATGCCGATTTAACAAATCTAAAACGGTATCTTGACATCTGGCTTCCAAAATTAACAAATCGAGGATGTAAATTTGCAACCCTACGTCGAACCCATTCACGACACTAGTGGTAACACCCAGGATGTTTTCTACCCTTGCCTTGTTCCGTCTGAAATGCTCTCGCCTTCTGGAAAATAATTGAATATGATATTTGAGGTGTGAGATCTCTCTTTTATCTCCCTGCTTTGGCGATGTTTTATAATTATTACTCGCATCTAAACTTTTCGGTGCTGTTCTTTTAACAAAAAAGTTCATGCTGAATCGGAACCAGAGAACTAAAGGAAAGCACATGAATAATTGGATGTACATGTAATGATGCAGCGAACATCGCATTTGAACGTTTTCTACGCTGGATGTGACCCAGCCAAGAAGTCATATTGGTTTAAAAAAGCAAACTCAGTCAAAACCTCGTACTATAACCTACTGATCATACTATACTGGGGTGGCATATTTTTATGTCCACCAAGTGGGCGATATGATAATTGACTACATTCAGAATGACTATGGCTGACATAATTCAGTATGCTGGTCGGTAATTCGTTTTGTACGTATTAATGTATTAAGATACCCCCTCCACAGGCTTGCGTGAAGGCTAAATTCGTAATAGTTATGATTTGCTATCCGAGCGCCAAAGTAGATTTTAAGGGTTTCTCACTATTAAAGGTTAAAGTTGCAGTGGACGTCTTTTAAAGGTCCTGATAATTTCATGAGACGTGGCAGAATGTACATGTACGAGAAAATCGTGAGTCGCATTTTATCTCAAACTTTTAACGGGCGTAGGAATGGATGTAACGCAAGCCCTTTGATATCCATAAGCTTTAAATAGTACGTAATCGCATACACTTATAACACGGAAGGCCTCAGTGTTATGAACATAAGAGCTACATGACGGTCATGCCTTAAATGCTTTGATGTTTCCATCGCTTAAGAATGTCATACCGACCATCTATACATTTCCTTTTGTTTGAACATATCGCCCAACGTTTTGCATGAGAACTAGCAGCTACCTCTTTGAAGAAAAAAAAAATAGAGAAGGAAAGGAAATAAAGGATATGAATATCACTTTCATGTCCTTTTTTTCTCCATACATTTAACAGTACTCCATTATGAAAGGAAACGTTCTTTGGCCTGACAATTTTAAAATTTTTCTCTTTCACTCTATTCCATTACTTTTGATACATAGCAATAAGCAGGTAATATCACGTCGTGATGGTTCAAAAAAATTATACCAATCAGCTTCTTTTAATTTTCAAAAAGAATATGTAAAATGATTTACAATAACAGTAAGATATTAGCCTGAAAGTTGTAGTTGTGGTTTTTTTTCTATCCATTCCTGTGATTTGTTCATTAAATTCCTGATAAGGGAAAAATCGCGGAAAGTGGTTGTTCGAAAAGTTGCTCTTCTGACTATGTCACTTTTCAAAAAGGATATTGCAAGGTAATTTACAATTACAGTCAGACAGTCTTCAACAACTGTGCACCTGCTATACAATAATGTAACTATAGAAACTGGTACATTTGGGATTTCATGGCTGGCTGTTTTTGATAATTGTAGTCCCTGCAGCATGTTCCGGTATTGCAAAATGTCGTGAAAATACAGTGTTTGGTATGAAAATGAATCCAGCCAAGAAGGTGATGAAACGGTGATGTTATCTCTAATGTCAATATTATTATGAGGAATAAACTTGCTTTAAAGTAAAAAAAAAGCTTTGAATATGTATGTAGATTCCAGTGTTATCAACAGGAATTTTTAAAAAAATCGTGTGGAGGTTGTGATTTTGATTGCCAAAGAAGGGGGAAAGCCAGTTTCAGTGTTTTCGAGTGTCATACAACATGTAGTTAGATTTCAAGTTCGTTAGCCAGGATCCGAGATCCGAGCTTCTCATTGTACGAGATCAGATGTAGTAGTTCACTGTAGAAACCCTCATGACCATAATGATGACTGCTAAAAATATCTGCGTTCCAAAACAATTTGCCAGGTATTATATTATGAACGCTGAACAGCCTTGCAAGCTGCATTCGTTCTGTTTGGTTTAATAAAAAAACATATCTGGTATGATACAGGCAAAAAGAATATGTGTACGGGCTGTAACCACGCCCAGTGTGTCTTACGATTATTTGCTTGTCATTTCTGAATGCCCGGATGCGATCAGCCACTCGTGCAAGCAAGCTCCTCCAGTTATTAATGAGAATCGATTCGAGGCGATAACTTTATCGATCATGACTTACACGTCTTTCGTCATGCGTTTGAATCCAGCTAAAATCAATAACCGAGGAAAAGAACAAGATTGATGGAGCAAACAAAGCATTCATCATCTTTTCTGGGAAGACGGAGCTCTATGATGACGGAAAAAATCATATCAAACGAATATCAAACCAAAGACAAAATAGAGAGTTTCCTCAATTTCCTCTTCTTATTGTTCTTCACTAGATGTCATCATAATACAAATATTTTAAACGACGAATTTTCCCCCTCTGAGGTTGTAACTCAGATTGTTTCCTGCGGTGACTCTGCCGCTTCTTGAACAGATTGCCGGTTTTCTTTAGAGTTTATCCTGTCTCCATCATCTGCTTAGTATCATCCGATGCCGTCATAAAACCCCGACTCATTAAGTCGTGAAATCTTTAAGTTTTTAATCAACAACAACAAGAAAAAAATCGACGTGATAGGTAGCAGAGCGCCATAGTAGGACTCATTGCGGTTGCCAGCGTGTCGACACGTTGCCGTATCTTGCTTCCTGGGACAAGGTAACGAAGTACTACTGTCATATCAGAGTTGTCTACGCAAGATTTGTCAGTGTGTGAGCTATTCGTTACGCCACACCGCGGCGGCATAATGCAATGGTACAATAGTTCGTTCCTTACTCACTGTCCATATCTCCAATGGGATGACGTAGATTTAGCTTTACCATTGTTATCGCTATGCGAAGGGATTCAGCATGGCGAACGATGAAATTCCTGTGTCTGACAAAACGTGTTTTTTTTTTTTTTGGCTAATCGAGAGTAACAATGTTATAAGAACATTGATTCGCATTGTCACTTCTGTTTGGAGTTTGAACTATGCTTTTATATGATGTGTTTACAACTATAATTATAGCTTAAATGTATTTTCTCTCATGGTATTTGATTGTAGCACCCATTCCTGTGTGTCAATTCAACACGTCAATAACGTTAACATGCGGGAATCTTTCTTCTCATCATTCAGATACGCACATACAGTGATATGACAAAAGTTGTTCTAGTCCTCACAACATTTGAAGTTTTCCTTTGGAGGTGAACGGGAGCCTGAAGTTGTGAGCAAGTTTACTTACATTCATCATTTTAAACCTTCTTTCTTTCGAAAGTGTTTACAACTGCGATATAATCACGTCCGTCAGAATGATCTTCGCAGGTGTACCTTATGAAAGTGAGTACACGGTACATCATTATTTAGTATAAAATGATTTCACGACACGACCTCAAACCGCCCCCACATTGCACTTGCTCTTTTTTTCTTTTTCTTTTTTTCTATTTTTTTTTTTTGGGGGGGGGGGTTCTCTCTCTCTCTCTCTCTCTCTCTCTCTCTCTCTCTCTGTCTCCCTCACTTTCTCTAGCTTTCTCTATCCTCCTGTTAAAGGATGAGTAGAACTTTTTTTAACGCTGTGATTGGGACGCCCGATCAGTTCTGTGGTGTTAAAAACATCTTAGTCCATCTCTTGAGGTGCGGTTATATCGCACCTAACTAAAGCTTATCATCCTGGCTCATTGGGTCTCATTAGTCTGGTCTAACTAAGGTCCTTTGCTTTGTTGAACAGGTGAGAGGTTGAAACATTCACTCGCTCTACTGCTTTATCTAGATGTAAAGATGACTACACCTATGCCAGCTGCTTGCTGTTGTCACTGGTACAATGTCCCCTCTTTTAAAAGTAAATGGAGATGATGATTTGATATGCGCATGAATTTTAGTTTGTGTTCGTCCTGTATTCTCTTCAATTTCCTTCTTTCAAGCATACTTGGTCTCTAGGCGTTGCCAAATCTATAACAGGATTATTATTCGTGGTGTGTTTCAACTAAACATACGGCCACGATTCTTATACCTGACCTCAACTATACATTAAACTCCCAGGGACGGTTGCTCGCTGATTTAATTTCAGTCCTTATTAAAGAGTGTTGGCACGAATGTTTTACTTTCTTTGAGCTGTGAGAAACCAAGAAGGAGAACATAAAATACACTTGTATTAACGGGGTAACTTGACGAACGATATTCTGAATGAGGAGTAGAACAAAACGCAGATTCCGCGAAGAAGTAATAATTTTTTTTTGTACGAGCTAATTACATGGTACGTTTTGCCTGACATCTGGAAAGACGCGTGTGATAAATCTTTTTTACCAAAGGAATAAGAATTTGTCATGATGGATGGTGTTGACTGATAACACAATAGTCCATTCATGAAGGATGATACTTACCCATATATCCGCTTTATTGTTATTTTAATTTTGTGTTCCTTTTTAAAGTGTGGACATTGTCCTCACTTCGATTGCGAAGATTTTTTTTTTTTTTTCTTGTCTTTGACACTCAAGCTGTGCGTTCCAATAGGGTCTTTAGGGATGATGAGATAAATCTAGTAAGAGGACAGTGTGCTTACGTCTGCTTTCATTTCGGACATAGTCAAATTAAAAATCCTTCGAGCAGTTCTAATTCTGTGAGCCGCACTTCTGTGCCATGTTACCTGTGGCGACGCGCCGCGCCACCCGAGTGCGAAAACGCCCAGGTTTCGAATTCTGTACCGGCGTCTAGCTGATGAAGGAATCGTCATCGGGCGAGCAGGCAGCGCCGAGGGTGTAATTGACCAATTTGTCAAGATGCGTGAGGTGTGAACAGCTCGCGGGCCCCCTCCTGCCAATGGCCAAATTAACGTTATCCAGGAAATTTTCAGAGGAAATGCACACAGCACGTACGTGTTTCCTGCCCGGTTGTTTGAGAGCAACGACTGGTCGGATATGTTTTCAGGCACCTAACGGGGGAAAAAAGTGCCCCCCTATATAAGGTAACACCTGAGTTTCTCGCGTATAAGTGTACCGAGAACTGGCGCCGTCCTCACAAAATATGAAATAACAGAAAGAAAGTGGACATCTGTCTGCTCATCATTCCCCTCATCCCAAATATTATGTCGTTAAACCCTTTAAAAAAAGGGGTGAGGGATGTTTGCATGATATGTCAAATCATGTTGTAACCCTTCCACATCGGATGGCCGCTCTTTCAAACAATAGGGACGCATCTGATATTTCGCGATGTGGAGTTTTTACCAATCGTGCTCTCAAATTCTAGACGCTTTAATCAATAATGTGTTTTGTATAATATTCCTGGATGCCCGTTGATGGCAAACGAACAAGCAATTGAATTGGTTTTGAGGTCTCGATTGACTCAGGTAGTACATTAAATCTGTTGTTGGCATCAAGCTTTGTTGAAACACTACACGTACCTCGTTAAGTTTTATTAATAATGCGATCTCTAATTCATGGCCACGTATGTGGCAGTTGAATGTGGTTACGCGCAGCTTTGAATCAAAACAATATTTCATGCCGACATGTATGTGAGTTTCACAATGCAACTGCTGTGACCTTCTTCCATAATGCGTGGATTAAATCAGAAAGCACGTACAGAGTTTTACCGTGATACGACTGAACAAGCGAACAGATGGCGGAACGAAAATTACATCGATCAATACCGAAGAATCGATCGACATACAATACAGCGATGTTTGCTTGAGGTCGGCGAAATAATGGGCTCGCACGAAATGTGCCAATAAAACACGCATTATTACTGTCGTGTTTCGGCGTACAAAATTCCAGACGATGGTGTAGGGTTTACATGCATTTCTCTCGACACGTGGAAGTCTGTGTGTCCATACGACTACACGTTATAGTATTACGTTGTATGAGCAAAGAAAAGCGCTTCGTGTAATGCCGATAATCGTTTACATCATGCCTAGTTATTTGCTCTTTCTTGTAAATTCCCCCACTCCATTTTCCCTCCATTGACACAGAAAACTGAAGCCCTGATTCCGGTGGATTAAAACTGAGCAATCAATAGACCGATTCAAAGACGGAATACCTTGTAGGTCACGTCTCAAAGCCACACCCTTTTGACATATCCCTCTTCAGGCTACCGATCACTGGGAACTTACGATTTAGAATTATGCTACTTTTCGGAAGGTAAGTTTTGAATTGGTAAGCTGCCAGAAGACATGGGAAGGCGTAGAATGCCCATGAATCCTCCTATTATTGTATTTAGTAAGCGGCTGGTAAGTCGCCTTGGCAGAGCCTGTAATCTACGGAGCTTCAAACTGCACTGGAGCGGACGACCTACATCCCACTCCATTCAAGCATCAAACACTTTTACATCTAGACCAAGTAAGAGACCTCCCTTCAGTAAAACAACAAGGAGACAGTAGATTTGTTGACAACATTTCCGTTGTTTATATACAGTATGCAAATATCTGTAGACAAGAAACGCAACTCTGAAATAGCAAAGCTATGCATTGTCAATGCTTCAAAGTATATTGTTGGTGCAGGGACTATACGGTACCTGGTGTCGAAAATTCAAGAGTCACGTCTTTGATACATTTCCACCTACGCCACATCAAGCAGTATTCATAGCTGAACAAGTCACGCTATAAGAAAGCATAACGACCCTTTCTTGGTAAAGATAGACTAGTGATTGATAATTACACATCGTAATTGTGATTGAGACTGGGGTTCTGTTTCTCTATTTATAATTACTCTAAAATCAATTTCCCATACATTTTCTCAAAACTAGTACCAATAATTTCCATGAAACATTTTTCCTAATTTGTATTTCTATACTTATTTACAATCAGTCGTGACACTCCTTAATTGCATCGTTTAGATACGCTCCCTGGAGTAAGGTTCCTTTGTGAGTTGGAATTTGAGCGTGGGCGTTGTTCGCTGTAATGAATCCCTCATATCTCAGAGGTTACGATTCATATTGTCATGATTGTGCATTTTTAGGGGTGCCCTTACAAATTCAGGGTGAACGGCAAATCAGCTCATTTCTCACAAACTTTGGCTGATGTAGGCCTAAAGCCGCTCAATAGCTTCACAAAGTTCCTGGGATCAACGAGCATGCAGACTGATCTATGAACGAGGAACTTAGAAAACATCGGCTGACAAGCTTTGAACAAATTGAAGTTTCACCCCTGCGTCTCACTTTCTTTTTCCGTGAAGCCATAACACTTTGCTGACAGACCTTGTCGATCTTCCAACATGAAAATGTTTTATAAAATGAAATTCATAAAGTAATTCAGAATCAAATCAGTGAGAGCGTGAGTTGTCTTCGAGGAGCTATTTTTCTGTCAACTTTGCAGCTTAGTAAATGAGGACTGTCGTAATATTACAGTGAACCGACATTTCCTTTAGACCCTCCTCCGGATACCCCCTCACCACGCACAATGACGTACACAAACACATGCACACACATACAAACGCACATACACACAAGCATACACCCATCCCATCTACGTCTTGCAATGAAAGCTATAGTGTCGTACTGTCGATGGATATTTTGAAATCCACCACCTTTACCTGCTATAGTTATCTCGTTCCTATTCTACATTGACCATTCTGACCAATTGGATATGTTTTAAAACTTGCGCAGTATTAAACGGATTTAAACCCTGACAGCAACTCTGCTGTTTGAGCCAGCCTTTAAACAGCGACAGATAACGATGTTTTTACCTGCCAATGATATATCGAAGATCGCTGCAAAACATCATTTCCAGAGTATCAATTAATGCCATTTTGTGTGTCTTTTTTCGACTTCTCATGTGACTGAGGGCACACTGTATGACTTTTGGAATGGCAATGTAATTATTTGAGCACGGGGGGAAGGGGTAAGTAGCCCTCTGCAACTGCATACCCTTTATTTGAGAAATTATGATGTTGCCTACTTTTAAGTGAGACCAAAGGAACTGGAAATAGATTTCCAGAACATAGTTCAGCCAAGCAGAACTCTATTGTTAACGCGACACTGTTCACTGTCAGCTCTCAGCGCGCTTGTGCACAGACAACGTATAGAATGAAAAACAGCCGTGATATTTTGTCGTAGCACGTTCTACAGTGTATCGGTATACTGTTACATGATACTCTGGGCATTGATTTCTTCATATCTAGAAACGTATCCCGCATTTAATGGCTGACCAGAGTGAAAATCAGCTTCCTACCTGCACACTAGTTTAACATCCAAGGGTCATATGAAACGACATAAGGCCGTTATCAGTTTGTTGACGTACAAATACCATCACACTTTACTACGTAACGGTGTTGACCTCGACATAAAATTGAGGTAGACCATTCTTAGCCGGTTATACAAGAGGAAGGCTGAAAGGAGTTATACCAGTAATCTACATAGCACTATGAAACAATAAGGCATCATGTGTCAGTTCCTATCAGTATATTCTCCAGGTGACTCGCAATAGTCAGCAAACGGTATCAACTACGCACATTGTGTCATACGCTTGAATGAAATATTTTCTAAATGATATACCGGGCCCTGTCCGACATCTCAACACTAATCAGAAAACAAAACAAAACAAAACAAAACCCACACACCAGTCTTCCAGGAGTGAAGAGTAAGCGATGATAATTAAGGCAACATCATAAACTGAGAAGAAGGCGGAAGAGATAATGCTGGTGACCCCAAACTGATCTGTCCATGACATTTGAGATGAATGATAAACCCTATTGTTAACCAAGTACGAACAGTTGACGCATGAGCAGAAAAAGAGAAACAGTTAAATTGTGTCTACAGCATGAAATTCCTGTGCTTTGTTAAAGTGATCGTCTGCCAAACTTCTGTGGCTCTCAATTATTAATACTGCACAGTAGATATGAGAGCACTGTCTACCAAAATGGCACATAATGACGTTCTTACAGGTTTTGCATTTCTTACTAACTCTTATAAATCAAATACTGTTGTCTACATGGAGTAGGTGAAGACTTATGTTGCCCTCGAGTCAGGCTAAAACATAAAAGTTTGCCCACAGAAATAATCCACCAAGGATTGCTTAATGCATAAAACTTCCTTTGCTAGAAGAATGTGTGGTTAATATCTCGAGCTGTGTGTATTTGTGAGCAAACATCTATTTTGAGTGGGTAATGAAGCGGATAGAACACGATTGCTCGTAACATGATTGCACACTTTGGCCAAGCACCTTATATTGTGCTTCTCAATGTTCGCAGCCATTGCTATCAGTCAGACGCTGGCAATCATCGTCAATTTCGTTAAATTTCACTCCAGATGGCGCGACGATTATCGTTTTCACAGCAATTAAGTCGAATTGCAACTTTATATCGGTGAACACACTGAGACAAATGTGTTTATCGTGTCCAGGTTTGATCAATATGAAGAAACAACTGAATTTTAGCTGAGAGTACTGCGTTTGGCCTGTCTTTCGTTTATGACAAAACGAACTTATTTGTTTTCCGTAGGGGTATCACGCACAGTGTACCGTGCAGTTATGAATGTGTAATGGGCATGACGCGGTGACTTTAATTCTTTGTATTATAAGTAGTGTGCCTGGAGGCTACAATTTTTCTCATTTCCACGTTGTATTGATAGAATGTGATCTCAGCAGGCAATTTCCCCTCATATTTCTCTTAGGGAGAATCCGACTTAAATCAGTCCAAATACCAATTATGTCTTGCTTGGAACATTTCTAATTCTAATTATGACTTTCTATACATGGCCACAAAAGAATCAATGCATGTTAATAAGTAACCATGGGACTGACAGCTTGAAGTCCCCTCCGAAAAAACTTATGTAGATAAATAAGATAATTGCAGTGCCTTGCCAAGGGGCACTACGAGTGCGGCAACGGGACGCTAACCACAAACGTCATGATTGATAGTCCGTGGTCTTTTAAGTTTAGGATATTATGGTATGGAAATCAGAGCTGTGCAAACTGGTGCCAGAATGTCAAGCGCGAAGTATGCAGCTTTGTACTGTTGTTTGTAAAACGTTTGTTTACGTTCAGTCATCTGCTTCACCACTGCCAACGTTAGGCACTTAAAATAACAGTGAGAAGTGAAATGGTGTCACACAAAGCTACGCAGAAAACGAATTATGGTATACCGCAACATCTTTTTACTTTCCTTTCTGTTATGTGTCATCCAGATTGAGTATGTGACTACTGAAGAGAGATCAGTCCTACAAACATTATTCACAGCAATTCTGCTCATTTTCGCTGAACGCCAGCAAACCTTCCGTGTTCCGTCAAATCCGACATGTCCGAGCAGCATTTGTCAAACTCCCGCTCCATGTACACATTTTTTTTAATAAGGTTTTGCAGTGAGATAAAAACAATAATACATTCAAGTCCCTGATTATGAGCATCATATGGATAAACAAGAAGCTGATATGTCTTTTGAGATCTCTCTCTCTCTCTCTTTTTCCTTTGTTTTCGTCGGGTCAAATTTGGCACGGAAGCAGAGAATTGAAAGTAATGTTGAATAAATCGGATAGGTGCTGTCTCACGCTACAGTCAACAGTGACTCCCATTATGAGAGCTCAAATGCCGGCAAAAATAAGTACAAGTGACGCAGGCTCGTACTATTAGGTGGCATGGCAACACTATTGTTACTATGATAATGCTTGTTATAATGGTGATGATGGTTAAATATAAATAATTTTAATGACAATGATGATTATTATGATGATAATGATATAATGATATTTCGTTTATTATCATCATCGCTGTTGCTTCATTTTCAATTTGGCTTAATATACGAAAATATCAAAACATCTTGACAGTCAGTTTATACGCCAATTAGGCCTAAAGAAATTAACCACTATCTTTTTAAGGTTCTCCGATGGGTATATATATATATATATATATATTCATATCATATACAGCTATGTAAGCCCTGTAAATTAACAGTAATGCATTCTTCAGTACATGTGGGAAATCAGGACTGAGAAATAAAAAAGAAAAACAACTTTCCATTTCCTGACAATTTCAGCTCGTTTTCCGATTCAGACATATCATTGAAGTGTCTCGGCTATAGTCACCACTGATTCTGTGTAGAACGTGATTATAATGCCTACCCGCATGTTGACTGGAAGTCTCATAATCATGAGAATACCAACGTGTAGCACTGTGTGTTTTATGTCCAACTGCCTATCTATAAATCTTATATCGCATGTCTTTAAAAATGGAAAAAGCATTTCTTATGTGGTGGGAGTGGATTGTTTTGTTTTTTTTACTTATGTTTTTTTTTTTTAATGTAACCCTATAGGTAAGCACATGCAAAGTACCAACTGCTTCCTGGGACGGCAGTTAGTAAATCTGTTTTTTTTTTCTTTCTTTCTTTGAAAACCTTAAGTTGAGAGATGTGGTTTGACAAGGCAAGGAGTAGATTAGAAATGGTTTGATTGCTGCAATTATTGTGGCGACATTAAAGCGTTTGGGTAGTTTGAGTAGCAGCAGTACTTTATAAAGTCATGAGATGATTTATCATTAGAGATATACCTATACATATTTATCAACAAAATACAATTTTGTTTACTCTATTCCATGCCAGAACTTTATCATTATTATCACTGTATTCGTGTCTCTTGCTTTGACGCTAAGCGGCTGTACAGGAAGACTATGTATGTACATTTTCAACAGGTGAAAATTCGTACAGGCGCATGTATTGGTATATTTATACTGTTGTAAATATTCGCATTTTATGGCACAAAGTAGTGTGTTTTATGCAAAATGGTATATTTGGTATGACACGGGTCGAATCCAAAGATATTTCCGCAGTCTTACACTGTCATTGTACTCTTACAACGTGAATTGGATGTCTGCTCTTTGTTGGTTCAGTAAAAAAAAAAAGAGTCAAATTATCATCAATGTTGGTACAATGAAATAAAAGTCAATATCTGTTTGTACCGTGAACAAAATTGGAAAAAAAAAGTGTTTGCTACCTGTTTCCTGAGTCCAGTTTATTGTGCGAGGGTTGTGTGGAGAACTTTACTTACGCGCTTACGACCATTTTCACCTTACCGCAAATGGGAAAATTTCAGTGAATAGACATTGAAGTCGTTAAATATGGATGTTTAGTAATGAGATTGGCGGTTATTTCACACTTAGATTGTTCTAATGGCGCAAGCACTGCAATGTACAGTAGTGCGTGGAGAGTTTGAATTTACACAATGCATGGTACAATGTAACATGCAAGTTTTAGTGCTTTGCCACTGCGCCTTACATTGTCTTTTTTTTTTCCTTTCGTTTTTCCAGGGATGGGTCGCAGGTGGCTAAAAGCTCAGCGTTTCGATTATTATGATAAAAATGTTCAAGCAATGCCATAACGAAGGACACTAAGTAAAAACGTTTACACATTGACACAAAGAGAGCAAGAGAAAAAGAAAGAGAGACAGAGAAACATACATACATACATACATACATACAGACAGACAGACAGACAGACAAAGGGGAGCTTACAAAGTAAAGAGAAGAACGAAAGTTTGTGCCTGATACAAGTGTAAGAAAAATGATAAATGTCAGATAGATGGCAGAGAGAGAGAGAGAGAGAGGGGTTGATAGAGAGGGAGAGGAAAAAAGAAAGAGAGAGGAAGAGAGGGGGGAGGGGGAGAGAGGAAGAGATAACTGGTTTAGGAAGACAGGAGGGAAGAGAAGAAGAGAAGAAGAGAAAGAAGAAAGAATTGAAAATAAAACCAATCTTTATCCAGTTTTCATGGCTGATACATTACGCAGATGCCACAGGAAGAGAGTATAGGGAGGAGAGGAGGAACGGTAATACCTTTTACACACTGATATACAGAGAGACAACTTGGCATACAGGAGGAAGCAAGAGACGCCAGACAAAAGGTAAAGGATGGCATCACAGAAACGTTAGAGAGGAATGCGTCATGGAGAAAGCGGGAGGTCAAGGCACTGCTATAAGGTTTGCTGTCACAACCACTGGGATTAAAACAAAAGTTTTGTTTTTGTGAGTTGGCCGATGCAATTAAGATGTAACCATCTGTAGTAAGATTGCCATACGTCATTAAGGGCTACAAGATGATAATCCCTTTTGTACTCACATTCAACAGAGTCCCATTTCATTTTTAAAAAGTTCATAATATATGATAGTAACTTTTGCTGGAATGACAATCGTCATAGTAACAACCAGAATCCAGCTTTTTGATTGGCTGTTGCTATGGGGAGTTGCAATTCTAGCAAGAGCTGCTGTCACAGCATCTTTTATGGGGTGAGGTCCAGGTCACCGACATCAAACAGTGTCATCAGGCGTCATTCCTCTCACCCGGTCTCCAAATCACTTTAACTCGTAACAAGTCAGCATCATAATCACGCTTGTCTAAGAAGGACTACATAACAGAAAGAATGCGGCAGCGATTGGCTTAACTTCAAGCATAATGAAATTGCAACGCTAAAAAAAAAAAAAAATCCCCAAACACTAAAAATATGTAAGAATGGAGTTGGGAGTACACGTGACACATCTACTGACGAAGGATCGAAGAGTTCACAGTGATGCAGTAGTGCAATTATGCTGTCTGACAATTTGATGGTAGCAGTAGATATACAACTGATATGAATACCACAATTGACAATGTGGGGTGATAATAATCTAGAAATGGTATTTTCAGCCATATTTGTATGAAGAGCTATTTGCGTCGCCTCCCTTAGGAGTTTGAGTGAGAAACCCTAATCAGAATATTTCACGATGTGATTCATTATGATTTCTTGAACAATAATGCACCATGTTTTGAAGCTGGAAGACACTCTTAGTATATTCAGAATAATTTTCATGTTTAAAATTGGCTGTAAGATTAGTGTACCAGCAGTTCAAGCTAATTGAAAAAAAAAAATATTGAACAAAGCTATCACCATTTGTAACTGTGTTTGTGTTGTGACCTCTGATTTCTATACAGGTCCTCCTGTCATGCCTGTGGAGATCAGTGTCTGTGACCCAGGATAAACATAGTATGATTATGATAGCGCCCTCTCTTTTGATCGATCATTACGAGCATGACGTCAGCCCTAACCTCTCCTTGAGTTGCCTTCCAGGTACTTCTATCCATCGAGTAGCATTCAAGGATTTAAAAGATAGACAGTATGAGATTAAAGATCTAATCATAATTAAAATAATAAGATTTACGTGATCTACTAGATGAACGGATGGGGGGGGGGTTAGCACAAAAAGCAAACATTTTGTTCGTCCTATACTGAAAAAAAAAACACATTTAAAGGGAATATAACCGCTGATATTTGCGTCATTATACTTCATCTTCTTTAAAAAAAAAAAAAGGAAATGCTAGCCCTGGAATTAGTTGTTTGGGCTTCATATCTTTCATCATCTTACCATTTTGAACTTTCGTTATTTCTGCCATTGGAATTCAATCAAATCAGTTAAATTGGTGCTGTTAAAACAGTTTTGTCCATTGATGCCTTTTAGGTCGGCCTCTCTTTTCCAATAAAACAATTATTTTGAATATTAGTTTCACATGTGTATGTATATTGTTTTATACATTGAACTTTTCCCTTTAATTTTTATCACCAAAAAATTTGCTTTTGGATGTAAGATTTCATTTGAATTTGAATTTTATGCAAATAAATATATGTTTATGTTTTTGGCCAGAAAATCTAACTTACTTCGAGGATTTGTTTGAAATGCGTTATTCAATTTCAGGTTCGGAAAAATCTTGTATACGGTAGATAACATTGTGAAATAATAGAGCTTTATTTGTTTAATAGACTTTTATCTTTCAAAGAAAATCTAGAGAAATAGAAAATTGCATTGGATATGGTTTGTAAGCAATGCATTAGGTTGAAACAATTTCACATGTTTTTTTCTATTGCCTAGATAGAAGGGTAAATCGAAAAATAAAAACACATAATGTTTATTTTTCCTTCATAGTGCTACTGTTGGGGTTGAGAAAATGATATTAACATTATAATGATGCAAGTCAAAACAAAAATTGACCGAGTTGAATTCAGTGTTCAATGTTGAGTTTTGCTCAGTACACAATTTATCGTTTGTATATCCAGCAATTATACAATAACAGCAATAGCTGTATACTCACAATTGGCTGGGTTTAAAAGACAGCTTATGATGAATTTGATTTTTTTTAGTGAAAAAAAAAACACTTACTTGATATCACGCAAAAAAAAACCACAACTCTCTGAATTTGAGCGAAAGTTGAGTTTCAGAAATAAGGTTTAAGTAAATATGATGAGATCAATAAGTAGAGGTAAAATGAAGATGTAATGTCATACTCATGAAAGTTTTCTTTTTTTAACACACAAAATAAAGAAAATAAAATTCCTTGAAAGGGGAATTCCAGTGCAGTTGAAATTAGTCTGAACGGAGAATAATTTTTTTTTTTTAACCACAACATCAAAATTTCGTTGATGATAAAGGAAGGTGATAGGGAAGTTATGACATTTTTAAGTTTCGCTAATTTCTCAGGAAATAATTCTTACACAGTCAATATGAATATGCAAATAATGAAGTGATGATGTCATCCCTCATATTTTGCCCTATAGATTGGACATGAAATTTTAAAATTTTCATTTTTTCATTCACACACAATCACGCTCAACTCTCAAATCCTTTTATAGCTTACAAATTACTATTTTGAAGTTATTCAACCAGAAATAACATTATTATGTTTTACACTGTAATAAGAGAAACATTGAATTTTCATCATTTTCTTTTGGTACACGATGAATGGAAATATGTAATTGTGAGGTGATGATGTCATCAGCTCACTCATTTGCATATTCATATCAACTGTTACAGGAAAACGGTTCTGCAGAAATTTGCAAAACTTCACGATATCATAACTTCCCTGATTTTATCCGATTTTGATTAAATTTCACGCGATTGTACGCGAAAGATTCTATTCATTTTGATCAGACTAACTTATAACTGGACCGGAATTCAAGTATCTGTATGTGCCTTCATCATTAATGTTCTGATATGTTTCTCTTTGTATGTTTGTGATTATTTGAATGCTCGTAATGAAATGAAGTCCCTCGAAAGAGGATTAAGAAAAAATTGTTAAAAATCCCTGCCATCGTAAAAAAATGCAGTAATAGAAAGCGCTTGATAATCAAACATTTTTGCCTTCATCGAAATAACATTGACACAGCAGATCTCATAATAAATGCGAGGAAAAGCTCAAGAAAATATGAATCTATTGTGAGCCTGCAGCACTGTATCCTATTAGAGTTCCCTAGAAAGTAGATCGGGCCAAACGATTAGTTTACGATTTGTCTGAAAAGAAAAGATGGAAATGGGTGAATTCCCCTTTCATTGCCTTATCAATATGATTGAGACGCTAAATGTTAATCATCTTCACGATCAATTTGTGATTAAAGCACTATTTCTATTGTTGTCGCTGTTCTCACTTACTTCTATTATACGATATTACTATCCAAAGACTATTTTGTTGCAAGCTGTTTGATTTGTGAAAGATCCTGGAAAAAGAGTCTTGTCCACTTAATTAAATAGATTTGTTGATTTATCTATTGATTGATTGATTGATTGATTGATTGATTGATTGACTGATTGATTGATTGATTGATTGATTGATTGATTGATTCATTCATTCATTGCACAAAACGGGCTTGATAAAAATGATTGCATTTTCAGTGTTTATGTAAATGATAGTTAGAATCATATCATTAATGGTATGTACAAAAACACTTGCCGTTTTCGACAAAATTATACACCAAAAGGAACATTTTTTTACTGTCCTGCCAAACGGAGCCCGAGGGTACAGTTCATAAGTAGGTTATTCACGAACACTTAAAGAGATAAGGATATATCAAGTTGTACTTTACAACAGTAAAGAGAAAAAACCCATGACAAATAATGATATAATTAAAGCAAAAACAAAATAAACATATGAAAAGAAACGTCAAAAAACATCAGGTGCACAGTGATCTTAGCTTGAACGAGTTCAACAACCTCTGAATTCGCTCGGAGAGCTCACAAACAACCTTCATCCAGCTTCGCTTCAACATAAGAGACAAGATAAGTCCCGCGATCCTCTTGTTCTGGCTTTATCTGTCTGTGTGTGTGTGTGTGTGTGTGTGTGTGTGTGTGTGTGTGTGTGTGTGTGTGTACGTGTGTGTGTGTGTGTGTGTATGTGTGCGTGTGGATATATGTGTGTGTTTTCTTACAGTTTAGAACTGTATTTGGCTTTTGCCGTCGCAAGGGGAATGGTCGACCCCATCCAGCTTTGATCCGGTCACGTTTCGTTTTGCTAGTTCTATGGACAGCGACGGCTTTCCTGCCCGAAGCGTGCCGGCAATTTCGAAATGTGTTTGTCATTAAATGCGTCTCGATGAGGCTGGTACCAGAGGGTGGAAAAAAGAAAAACTTGATCATCTCAGTCACCAGCTGGATTAGAATGTAAATAAACGAGTGGAATGAGACTGAGGTATGACCACTTCAGGATATGTCAAATGACTGCGACGTCATCTGGAAATTTCCACGAAAAAAAAAAAAAGAAAGCGCAAGACCTTTGTGAAATGATATCTCACTATTTGCCTACAAGAGAAAAGTCAATCAGCTGTCAAGCTTTCACTATGTCGATGTGGTCATGGTGCATGGCCAACATTATTGTCAGTGACACCATGGGACATCTTTTCCTCGATTGCAACCACCTTACCTCCTTTGCGCTATAAATGAGTTCATTAAAGGATGAAGTGTTCGAGCTGTCTGATCATCCAGTGACGCGGGGGGTGATTTTAGTCACTCCGAAACACACAAAATCTGTATACCTGGACTTTCATTAATCTGAAAACGAAAAGGAAAAAAATGCACACTGACGAATATTCAGAATTATGAACCTTATTACGTTTTAGGATTAACGAATCTTCGGAATAACAAACCTTTTTCTTTCACTTCCGTATTAACCAACCTTCGGAACAACGAACCCAATTCAATTTTCAATGGTAATGAAATTTCGGAATAACGAACCTTACGAATAGCAAGCCTCTGAAATAACGAACTGTAACCTTAATGTGAATTGCTTCGTGCAATGACATGAACTGTCGTGAGATCAATATGGTATAGTTGACGAGGCTTTGGACTCGAAAAAGAGAAGAGACTGGGTTCGAGTCCTGCCCTGTGCATATAATGCACTCCTGGACAAGATGGTTTACCCACAATGCCACCCCGCCACTTGATCCAGATGTAACACTCGGTAGCTGGTAGTGTGGGACATTGACCCACAGTCCCCGAACTTATCTATATCCAGCGATATCTGCTACAAGACACACCTGGTTGTTGAATCCAAGAAGTTCACGCTGGCAAGGCCATTTAGATGGACAGCTGTAAGAAGAGACTATATTCTGAGAAGATGAGGCCATGATATTATCAATTTGTTCCTTGTTCGGTCATAACAATTGTCTCTCCCAAGGATTTCTCAATATCAATAATTTCACTTTTGAGGCAGACTTCTTTTTCCCCTATTTTATGTGATCAGGAACATCAATCTAAAGGGATATTGATTGGGACCTGACAGTTGCAAATATTGTGTCTCTAGTGTCTAAGCTGTGGAGGCAAAAATATCGATACAAATGCTAGGAAAAGGTTTGCTCGTATGAGGACATTACAATGGGGGGGGGGGGGTGGAGCTCTACAAGATTGTACGTGCATGTACTTGAACATCATTGTCATTGTTCAGATTTAATCTTTCACTAATTGACAGAAGCTTGTGATGAAATTGGACTCACTCGATCCAGTCTCAACATCTTATGTCTGTACTTTTGTCAAGCAATGTTTGAAAAACACAACAAAACAAAACACACAATCTGCATTTCTCCGTCAGTGGTAAATCTGTTGTTATTTCAAATAGTCGAAATATAATTGAATTTTTTCTTGAAAGGAAACAACATTATGTTATAGATTCAGAATCGCAATAAGGACCTCATTTTATTTATTTTTTTTTTCATTTTGAGTAGTTCACTTTAAGGGAACTGCTTGTAAAAGGTGATTATTCATAAAGCTATAGAAATAAAGGAACAAAACATTGCTACATGAAAACAAGCTAGGTAACTCACATATTAGTGATAATGATGATGATGATGATGATGACGGTGACAATGAACGCAGCTCTATGTAATTATGTACTATTTGTGTTGTTTTATGCCAGAGATTCAGGCATAGGTATAGGGCAATGGACGTGAAATAATGACTACAATCTATAGACCGAATTCGCCCAGCATCAGCTGACTTTTTGTCAGATTATTTTTCATTCTCTCCATCACCCACTCTTCTGTTCACTTAAGGACATTGTTTGTCGATTTGCCTTCTGAAAGTGCTTTTTTTTTTGTCCACACGTTTGCATATTATTTTAGAGCCATCTCCTGCAATGCCTTTTGGGAGTTTGTTGTTAGGTTTGGACACACGACAGGAGATATTTGGGATGACATTTAGCCTTAACCCAACAACCTTTGGGATAATGAATTTATATTTCCAAAGGGGATTTTTGTAGAAACAACAGGTTACAAGGGTGGCCTATACATATCCATCTTGCATGACTTCTTCTGAATATAAATCGTTCCCTGTCTATAAACACTGCATTGATGTCATATTGTATGGCTTGCATTCTCATACAGCCGTCAGACTTAAGTACTGGAGAAACATAAAGAAGAATGTAATGTAAGGATAGAGCCTTCCCAATATGACATGCCTTCCAATGGTCGCAAGTTTCAGATGACCCTGGATACTTCCACACAACTTTCAGTGAAGGACATATTTAGTGAGTACAAAGGCAAATAGTTATCTGCAAGTTCCTAGAGAGGTTATAAATGACTGCAGGGTGCAAACGAGGAAGAATGACACAAGTATTCAACTGCTAGTATACACGTTCTATTACGCGTTTGGTTTGTGATTGCAGTCAATGGAAATTCGCCTGTGGCTTCAGGGCGCATTTGCTGCTCTAGCAGTTTTTCGTTTCCTACATTACAGACATTGACTGATCAAGAAGATATATCATGACTGTAAAGAGACACACGGGGTGAAGTGGGTTACTGAAAACACACGCCCGGTACTAAGATGACATATGCAGTATGTAAACAAAAAACGAAACAAAACAAAAACAAAAACATAACATTACTAAAATATCCCCCAAAACATAAACTGTAACAACATCAACAGTAAAAATAAAGACTCTTCCTGAGGTAGCAGATTCTAATTTTGACGGAAAGAAGAAGGGAGCAAATTGTATCCCGATCGCTGTAAATGACATCCAACTGAGATCGTATTCGTCACGCCACTTTTTTCGGGCACAGCACACTTAAATTCACACCCCTTAACACACTTCTCGCAATCCCGACAGGCATGGCGAGTGCCTATGCCAATGGCCCAGAATTACAAAGAAATATCAGAAGTGGCAAAACTTACACCGAGATAACTGAGTGCAATTGTCGAATTGAGCCATGAATTTATCTTCAAATGCTTCTGGAGAGAGAGAGAGAGAGAGAGAGAGAGAGAGATAAAGAGAATAGATGTATAGATGTATTATTCCTGTTTGATGTTCAGACACATCAAGCATAATATTGGGTTCGGCCTATGTGGCAAATACATTGTTGGGGTTTTTTGTCAGCTATTTCTGACATATTCTGCAGAAAACAAGAAGACGCTTATCTCGAAGTTCATAACAGCAACCAAAGACCAAATCTATTTATGATTAGAATTTTATGAAGTGCGTATTTGCCAAGTTCAGTCTCAGGGGTAGGGTGTGTTAGGTCCATGATGTCAGGTGGTCGGAGATCAGGGCACTCACTCAAGATGTGTTGAGCAGTCTGTTCTGGTGCACCACACTGGCAGGCTGCTGACGAGCGTAGCCCCCACAGATGCAAGTCCATAGACCCTACCCGCCAGCATGAAAATCCTTCATAAAATCCATGCAAATTCCCGAACCATTACCAAAATTTAACCATCTGTTCCTTGTGTCATTTTCAACCTTTCCTGTTAATTCGTTTACAAATTTTTGAGTTATTTTGTACACAGACAAACAAATAAACAAACAAACCACCACTTAATCTTGTTCTCAGACCCCCCCCCCCCCCCCCCGTTCAGACTACAGAGTTCTCGTATGGATATACGACGTATGGATATATGGATATACGACGTTTCGATATCAGAACATTCAGACAAATAAAAACATGCTATATCCATACGTCGTATATCCATACGAGAACTCTGCAGTCTGAAGGGGGGGGGGGGGGGGGGGTACGTCGTATATCGAAACGATGTTTTGAGCGTCGTTTTAAATCATTATCCTATATCCATATGACGTTTATTTGTGTCTGAAAGCTCTCATATCGAAACGTCGTATGAGTAGGCGGGGCTTATTCGCGGCGCGCGCTGAGCTCACGTATCCGCGGTGCGGACTTAATATGACAGATTGATTGTGACGTAATAATGATCTTGCGCGAACTAGCGAACTACCGGACGAATCCAAGGCAGAGGGATATAAACACTATGCGCAAAGCCTGCGTAAATTACGTACTGCACATGGAAGAGAATCACGTCTACTCGCTTGTGCGCTAGGTCTGAATGCTCTGATACTCAGTACCATCATCGTATAACCAGGTGCTGTGTCTGAATGCTCTCATATCGAAACGTCGTATATCCATACGTCGTATGAATATACGATGACTCGGTGTGTCTGAAAGCGCCCTAAATGAGATCAGTGATTTCCACTCATACGTATGCATGTTGAATATCGCCAATATAGAAGCCTTTTGTTACGTCATCAGCTTCCAGCTGCGCGGCGCCTCGCCTGAGCAAAGCACGCACTTTAGGCATGCAAACTTCAAAAATGCGCAGCTCAAACAATTGAACTCCCAAGTTCATTGACCCCCTACCTGCCAACAAGTCGGAAAATCTTCAAAAAATCCATAAAGATTCCTGCATCACTACCAAAATCCAATCATCTGTTCCTTGTGTCACTCTCAACCTTTCCTGTAAGTTTCATCCAATCCGTTGACAATTTTTATAGTTATTATGCAGACAGAAAAACGCACAAGCAAACAAACGCCAATGAAAATATAGCCTTCCTAAAAAGTTGTACAAAGTTGCTAATGCTTTACTTTACCGAAAACAGCGATCTCCTTTACCAGAACACCTCACTCATGGTGATCAAGTTGAGTTAGCAAATTGTTTTAATCAATATTTCATTAATAAAATTTTGGCATAATCCAACAGGGTTTCCCAACTCGTTGTGAACAGCCAAAAGACATTGTATGTGAAGTCAAGTCAGAAATTGAGTGAGTTTCAGTCTGTCACTGTTAATGAGATAGAAAAGCCTATCAAGAACTCACCTAATAAATCATGTGAACTTGATCTAATCCCAACAGATTTGGTTAAGAAGTGTGGCAGAGTTTTAGCACCCGTTATCACAACAATCATAAATGCTAGCCTGAGATTAGGTGTAGTTCCACAGGTGTGTAAAAAAGTAGTTATTCATCCAACTTTGAAAAAAAGCAGGCTCAGATCAGGAGTGTCTAAAAAATTACAAATTACAAAATTTCAAATTTACCTTATTTAAGTAAATTGCTTGAGAAGGTTGTTTTCTCAAAACTGACAATATATCTGCAAGATAATGAATTGTTTGATTCATTTCAATCTGCGTACAAGCCTGGTCATAGTGTAGAAACACTGTTAGTCAACTTATCAGATATTGTGTTCAGAGAATTAGATAGTGGTAACATCACTGCTCTTATCATGCTTGATATGAGCTCAGCTTTTGACACAGTCGATCATGTTATTCTGATTCAAAGATTGAGATATTTGGGCATCAAAGGAACTGTTCTTGATTGGTCTATATCCTACTTAATATGTGATCGATCTCATTATGTCAGAATAGGTGATTCTACCTCTTGTAAAACTATGACAAAGTTTGGTGTACCCCAAGGTTCTGTTGGAGGCCCGCTGCTTTTTTCTCTGTATATGCAACCAATTAGTGAAGTATTTCGCAAGCATTGTATTAGTTTTCATTGCTATTCGGATGATATACAACTTTATTTGTCTTTTAAACCCACTGTGTCTTCATGGTCATCCGCCATTGCAAATCTCTAAGCATGTTTGCAAGACCTGAAAATCTGGCTTACATCTAATGGCCTTAAACTAAATGATAAATCTGAGTTTCTGTTATTGGGCTCAAAGCATATGTTAAGCAAAGTTGATTATCAATCATGTCATGTCAACATCGGTAGCACTTGCATTGCTCCGTCGAAAACAGCCCGTAATTTAGGTGTTATATTTGATCAGGAAATGTCATTTCGAAGTCATGTAACTCATATTCAGCGGAATGTTCGATATCAGTTGCGTAATCTTAGTTTCATAAGGAAATATTTGTCTACATCTGCAGCTGAGATACTTATTCATGCTTTGATTTCTTCTCGGTTAGATTTTTTCGAAATCATTGTTGTGTAATCTTCCAAAAAAATATGTCACAAAACTTCAACGGTTGCAAAATTCTGCTGCCCGATTGTTAACTTTTACTATTAGTTTGATTCCATATCACCAGTTCTCGGTTCCTTACATTGGTTACCTGTAGACATGGTAGAAAGAAGGATTATTTTCAAGATTTTGTTATTAGTACATCAATCAGTTCATTCTTTTCTCCCCCCAAATACATAAGTAATTCTGTTCAAAAATACAATCCGACACGAAGGCTACGTTCATCATCAGATACATTCTTACTCCAAGCACCCAGAGTAAAACATGGGTATGGTGATCGTGCTTTTTTCCGTTATGGGACCAAAATTGTGGAATCAGTTACCTCTTCAGTTATGGGGAAGCTGTCATCTACAGAGTCATTCAAATCCAAACTTAAAACTTATCATGCTTGTATTCTTTATTAGGTATATATTTGTTTTTGTTTACCATTTTCCTTCTTTGTTGAAATGTTTGAATATGTATATGTGTGTAAATATATGATATCTTTTCATTTTTGAAGCGCCATGAGCACTGAAAAGTGGACCTGTGCGCTTATACAAGTAGCCACTATTATTATTATTATATTAATTATTATTATTATTATTATTATTATTATTATTATTATTATTATAATTATTATTATTATTAAAGAGTAAGCAAACAAACAGAACAAAACAAACAGGACACTAGTGTTAAATGTACTCCCACCCCCGCCCCATTCCTTCCGCGCCTTCGCCTGAGAAGCGCACACCTTTTTGCTGATATCATTGGCTCCAAAAGATGCATTTATTCATTTAATTCAAAGTGGATCACCATAATGTTGGGGCTGATCTTATTACGTTCCAATGACATGATGTGTTTAATTGCGATTTCGCATCCAGCCTACGCAGTCACACACATAGCTCACCACAATCCACACTAAGTTTATGATTTCATCTCAAAATACTATTCGCCTCCTGAAAAAACGTTCCCCGATATTCGAGATTTCTGCTCGTCCCTGTGGGCGGGTGGGGGGCGGTTGCAGAGTTGCTATGGCAACGAAATGGAAATATCGTAGCGCTGGGCACATGATATAACGGTGCTAATAAAGTTGCAGATTAGCAGTCATCTTCCCGGAGGTATATTAGATAGATAGGACAGGGTAAAGTACAAAAGAAAAAAAGAAAGAAAAATGCACAGAGTCTGCCATAAGTTTTAAACGATCTCTCGTCTTACATATCCTTATTTCGCAATATTTTTATATTGTTCTTTATCAGTCGGCTACTTTCATACATTACTCCCTCGAGAACAACATCGATCGCATCTAAAATGGTCGATTCTAGTCCTGTCTCTCCACATATAATAAATATATATATAAATAGTTCCAGCAGATTAAAGGCTCTTTTGTACTGAGGATCTGAATATTCCACTGCAACTCTCATTCGCTCGTGTTGTGTCTGTAGGTGCTATCTCTCTTCTTATAGCGAAAATGTGAATATTTTATATTTTCAAAGATATGTTGACTATATGGCGATCAGAGTATCTAACCTCGGAGTGAAGTCTGTCTTAAGACGGGGCTTTATTAAAGATCTGTCTTTTATCTCGAGAAACAGAGAAAACCCCAAGAAAATAAATGATGCCAGAAAAAAAAAAACTGACAAAAGAGAAGAAAAAAATTACAGATGGATAAACATGACAAATACCTAAAGACAAAGTATGGCTTAGTTATACCTTTTCCGATGAATCAAGGATACATCACCGTTTACCGTTGCTCTACAGGCGACCGATTATAAGGCTGTTGCGATTTACAAATTTCATATGCAAAGAAGGAGATGAATTCGAGAAAGAACTCACACCTCAACCTTCACCTCGCTGTTTAATAATCTCTTGCTTTCATTAATATGCCTGGTCCGCCTTGGACTGCTTTGTAACATAACAACGTCGGAATTTTGGAGCTTGGGTATTTGTTCCAAGTTCATCGTGTCATTGCCGGCAACTAGGGATGGCCTGGTGGTAGTGTCGCTGCTCAGAAAGTTGTAGATAACAGGTTTGAATACCACTAATTCCTTTTTTTCGACATATTCATGAAAATTTAATTATACATCAACAGTTGCGATCTTACAAAGAAAACTCACACCTCAATAAAGCTGTTGTTTTCATATCAGCTCTCACACTGAGCTAACAATACACGATGTAAAAACAGCATTACAAACAGTTTCTACATTTCACAAATGGCATGATAACCTAGTAGCGATTTCGCGAATCGATGATAATATAGACGATGCACATAAATATACCTTGAAATTAAAGTTTAGAGTGTATCATCGATTCCTGAGTGTATGCGAGGGAAGCGATAGTTGCTACGGTATCCCAGGATGGTGAGACGACTCATACCTCCCTATTTCAAGGGTCTCTTTCACAGCGCTGGAAAAATGAACACCATACTTTTATTGACGTATGTTGCCATGTGAATTTGGCATCGGTAACATCGATCAACTAATCATGTGCTAATTAGGATTATACTGACTTATCAGATTATTAGATTTCCATCGTTGCGGAAGGAGTGACTATAAGATCATACGTACACTGCGGAGACACACAAGTATATTACATGTTCGCTAACTATCTTCTTCTGACGTGAAGCCTTACTTTTGTTATTTATCAACTTTTTTATCGAGTTACTAAGTTTCTCTTTGCATATAGAAATCCATGGCTACTGCGACGAAATTCAAAGCAGACATGTTTAACTTTGTCTTCACTCCCGCAAAAACAAACAAATGTAGACTGAGTGTCTTCCCTGTGACTCTAGTGTAGTCATAATTAAGGTCCCCATCGCTACGTGACGCAGTGAAATGGTTTGGTCACCCGAAATGATAAAAGGTGCATGAAGACAGCAATCTACAACATCAACAACAACAACAACAACGAATTGTTATTATTACATAAAACTATTGTCTGAATGGGAACAATGACTGATTGCCAGCAAAGACACTCAAATAGAATCTATCAAACTGTTGTACTTTATGTGTTGTGCGCTTCTGGCTTGTGGATACTCCTTTTGGGTCGTTGGCTTTTGACAAAGACCTACCATATGCCTACGCCGCATGTTAACCATGGAGATGTAGCTGCATGATGTTAACGCGCAAAAACTAGTATGCATCTCTGCCTGCACGTTGTTTACGATGGTTGTGGGAGAACCACCTTGTATTCACATTGTATAGAATTAAACCCTCCGAATCACGAGGTAATAATGGAAATAATATGCAGCAGCTGACGCAGGCTCTGTCGAGTATAGACCATTAGCGTAGGAAGACGGGGCTGGGTGATTGATGGGCAGCCTGGAGGTAGCCGAGTGGAATCTTCCAATGAAGGGGAAAACAGCGGCTAGGAACCCTAGGAAGGTTTGAAATATGGGCCTTCTTAATAAAGATGAGATACAAAATAGAGATTCTCATGACTTTATGCCCGACCCGTGCTGTTTTCACGTAATTATTCACGACGGAACCAGAATAGACGCTATTTTTGTTCGATGTGTGAAGGTATGCTGAGTGAAGATGAGAATGATACATAGTAGGGGTTTTCTTTTTGCATGGAATATATTCCGATGGCTGTATGCATGACAGTTAGGAACACGAGGTCTATGACTGGCAAACATACTTATGAAACATGAGTAATTAATTCATAAATATTGACAGGAATCATGAGGACAACACAGGCGGATGTAACGTCGTCATTGGCTGAAGAAAGAGAGTTGTATTGATGTAGTTTTGACCAGTGCGTAATTGTTAACAACGTTTATGGAGTTCTGATGGGCATAGTATTTTGTTGTTGTTGCTGTTGTTGTTGTTATTGTTGTTTTTGCTTGATTGGAAATTGCTATAACATTAAGCATGGCAATTCTGATTTCTGAATATACCAAGAGGGAAAAGCATTAGTAAACACCTGGAAAAGCGATCTACGATAGTAATGTAACCTTTCGATAACGGAGATGAAGTTAAAATGAAAGCAAGAAAAACAAAGGTGTGCATCATTTTTACCTGCAGGTCCTAATAACCAAATAATGACAGACGTTTGTAAACGATCAGGTTCATGGCAACATTTCAGTAAATTTCCCCTTGCTAAAGTAGGATCCCGGTACGCTCAGTTGTCACGATTTATTGCATGATGGCGACATAAGGGGTGCATTGCACTGTCCCCTCGTTCAGATAGAGCACACACACACACAAAACGAAGCAACAAAACATACAATGAACGAAGGGACCTCCTTCCATCATCGAGGATTGGCAACAGGGTACTCTGATAGTAAAGACAGGAGGTTGATCACCCTTCCAGCTCCCAGGTAAAATCAACACCAAAGAAAATAGCAAACCGTCACCACTGGTGGAGTCTATTCTCGTGTGTCTTCTAATCATAAAACCTGTGTGTGTGTGTGTGTGTGTGTGTGCGTGTCTGATGTGAGTTTCTGAGTGCTTCATGTGGTATTTGTTGGGCCATCAATGTCAACAATGTTAATTGTACTGTTACACGGGTGATTTGTTTAATACTCATTTTTCGCGGAGAAAGGGGGATGACTAGGGGTACATCAGGGAGGTGATCCCTGGGTACATCAAGGATACCATGCAGGTAGTTCATACATCAGAACCACACGTCATTCCACGTACCGCTGTTACACACAACTTATCTCAGCTTGTGGTGAAGAGTGGTGAAGCGGTGAAGAGTGGCTCGTGAAGATCATCGTAATTGAGCTAGTTTTCAGCAATTTGAATGAGTAACTTTGATATGTGAACATTGTGTGGAGTGAGGTCATCCACCAGCAGTCGAACTGTGGTATGGCCCGAATTCACGAAGGTGGTACAATCTCTGTCTATGGTTTAAACCATGGACACAGACCGTAATTTTGTATGGAGCGCCAAGTGTCGCATGGCCTACTACTATTTCGTTACGAAATCAGTTATTTCGTCGACGAAATGACCATTTCGTTAACGAAATGATCATTTCGTAAACGATATGAACATTTCGTCGACAAAATGTTAACATTTCGTAACGAAATAGGCCATGAGACACTTGACGCCCCATGTCTTTGCCCACGGTTTAAACCATGGACAAAGATTTACCACCTTCGTGAATTCGGGCCATAGTGTTGTGACTGCGAGCCTATCTTTGCTTCATTTTTACATGTCAAACTTGCTCTCTTTGTGAGGATATTATGTGTCAGTCCCATATGATCACTTTGGTGGAGTACTCTGGAGAAGACTGCATACTATACACTCTGCCGGTGCTAGTCATTGGACCGTAGATCTTCCCTGCATGTGCCTTTGACGAATTCTTTGGATCATTGTCATTGCCCTTATCTGGTCGTAAAGACTGTATTCTGCCCAATATGTCATCTGATAAGTCTACTGTGAAGAACAGATCCCAATCTACACAAATGACCGGGTTGACTTCACCCAGCTGACACAAGATGTCATCAAAGTCTGCAAAACAAAAGCTTCATCTCCTTGGTAGAAGAATCAATTGCCAAGCTAATAAAAGCAATGGAGGAAACCATAGAGAAACAAAATACCCTCATACTGGACCTTGAAATGAGCAACAATAAAAAGTCCAGACAGCTCACTGACCTCCGGAAGCAGGTCAACGATCAGAAAGACAGCATGCAGGCGCTGGATGCTAAGCTTGATGGCCAGGAACAATACTCCAGAAGGAAGTGCGTTCTTCTATTCGGCTACCCCGAAAGACCGGGGGAAAACACTGATGCCATTATTCTGAAAGTCGCAAAGGATCACTTGAAAGTAGGCCTGAAACTGGAGGACATTGAACGTTCTCATAGAGTTGGACCGAAGAGGGAACAGAGCGAAGACAACCCGAGGGGCATCATCGTGAAATTCAGATCGTACAGGATACACCAGGAGTTCATCTCCAAGCGCCGCAAGGTCAAGGGTCAGAGGATGTCAATCGTAGAGGATCTGACTGCACGGAACCAGAAACTCCTTAGTGAGGCCAAGGGCAAATGAAAAGGTTGAACAGGCATGGAGCAGAGACGGTAGCGTCTATCAGCTACTGAAAGGAACAAGCTATCAAACAAGACTGGTCCACAATACAAAAGACGTCAGAAAGCTGTGACTTCTAACATGTACGACATAACTCTCAAGTCTCGATCATCTGAACTTCTGGTGGAATTTTAACTTTATTTTCTGCATTTCCCAAAGACTTTTGAAATCTTTCTGACTCTTTTATGTGATTTTTCTGTTTCACGGCATACATTTTGTACCTGATTTTTTTCTTTATTTCAGTATATAGTATTTTTGAGTGAATCCTAATGTTTGCATTTCTTGTGATATTTCTGAGTGTGTATAATTATTTCATTTTCAACCATGTTTCTCTCAAAAATTGCAGAACTAAGACATGAATTTGTCCAACTACAGTACTCATCATTATTGATTATAATGAATTCCATCGATACTGTGTATTTGATACATAATTGTGTTTACATCAAAAATGAGTAATACACTTGAAAATATAAATCCCGATATTCACTTCTTAGAAATATCCAATTCATATAGATGTTATACTCCGTGTAAATTCAATCTGAAGTTTGACATGTTTGATGGCAGATCTGGTCTTGAGCTTAATACATTTCAACGCATGAAGTTTGCTGAAAAACTTTGATATTATTCATCACTATCATCAGTAAAACATACCTTTTCGGTTCTTATAGCAGAGATCTTAGTATTATTTCATATCAACTCACAAATATTTATATCTATGGGGATTTTTTTTTGATTACCCCAAAACTGTTAAGATATATAAAGCAAAAACATAAACTGTATTAGATATTTTTGAGTGATAAACTGTTATAAATGAAAGGAATAATAAAATGCATAGAATAAAGTAAACAATTGTTTACGTCATGCTAAAAACAAATCCTTTTATTGTAACAGAATGTTACAAAATAGAAATGTGACCCTGCATCACAAAACCAACAAAAAATCGTCAGACATGGCATTTTTAATAAGGGCAGATTCTTAAAGAGCAGACTCTAAGCTTTAAAATAGTGATGTATAACTAAATTCAAATAGACTCCCCTAACCTATTTAAATACTAGAAAGAAAGCACACACTCTGGAAAACTGTGAACTGAGAAAAGAGGCTCCGAAGTACAGGGTCTGTTCACGCGCTTAATCTTACCAAGCCGTGCTAGCTGTGCAATGAAAGGGACAAACACAGGATGTAAACCACTGGAGCAACAACAATGAAGGGAATTACCAGATTAAGCTGAAATTGAGCATGTTCTATCAACACATTCTGTCCAAGATTAATGCCAACTTTCAAAGCAGCAGTATTATCCCTTCAAAAGTTAGTAGACTTGAAAGTAAAGCATGTGTAAAGGATTTCAAGAAGTGAAAAGGGGATTCTAAGACATACCTGATCATTCTAATCTCCCCCGAAAAAGGGTTGTAGAAAAATTGCTGAAAACACACTTTCCCATTTATGTTATGATCCCAAACTGAAGAATAATGTAGAAGAAGGATAGCTCTTTCAGAAAATATGAAAACCTCAAGATTGACTCGGTTAACCTATTTCACCTATTTTGAATCCTCACGTAAAATCAAGGGGTGCGACTCTTTGTTCGTTTTGTGATGCACGGTCACAAATGATAGCAAAGGTACTTAGTCAATGATTAATGATATTTTGAAAAAAAAAATCGAAGAAACACTAACCTCATTATTTTGTGATAATAAGGTAATAAATGATCCTCAGATAATAGCGAATGATTTTAATATTCATTTTGAAGATTTTCATAAAACCGCATTACATTCATTGTCTGCGAATACGACATGTGTTCCCTCATTTGATACTTAACTCACAGATTATATTTGTAAATCATTTTTTCAAACCCATAGATGAATGTGTGCTGATCGAAGAGATATAACTCTTTTGTGGAAATTTCCAGATTCCTGATGTATTAACGTTAATGAAATACATCGATATGGTTAAGTCTTATCCACCCTGTGGGTGCCTGCTCTGTCCTGCCAGATGTCTCTCTTATTGCTACAGTACCTCCCTAGCACTGAAAGTTAGGACTCACCAACTTTTACACCTTTCCCAGGGACCTTCGCGTTGGACAAGCTTGGAATCTAATTTTTAAGGGGATAAAGCCCTACTAACAACATCATAGCGCAAACCTCGCGTATTCGCTATGTGTTTTACTTGTCATTTTATCTGAATTATTGTGTATGCGTCGATCAGGAATCTGCGTCTAAATGAAAATGGGTCTAGATGGGTTGGAGATCGAGGAAATCCTTCTCTCAGACGGATCGTGACACTCTGGGTGGAGGGTATACATTGCTGAAATGAGGCATTGTAACGGTGCATTGAGTATTAATGCTAACAATTTAGGTGGAGCTACAGGAACAACATAAGTCATTTTTTTTTGTAAAATCTACGTCGATTCGCTCATGGTATTTACGTGGTCAGTTAGATTCTGATTTACAGTACTTTCAAGTTTGTGCTGATTTTCATGTTTCTGGCATTTTCTCTTTCTCTGATTGCATGAGGTGACTGATAATGGCTTGATGTTAAAATACTGTCATTTCAGAGAGTACCAGGTCTCTCTCTGCCCACCCCAGCTACCCCTTTCTCCCACTCCAGCTGAAGATGGTTAATGCATTTTCAGTATATCAGGTGCGAAGGAGATCGAACGCCTTAAATGACGTCATGCAACAGGCGTGAGCGTCGTGTCAAGAGCGCCACGCGAAAATAGTGCTTGATAAGTTCACAGACTTCAAGCAAGAGAGCGAAATTACTGTTTGTATTTCCACTCGTCAAAGTACGTGTGTGTGTGTGTGTGTGTGTGTGTGTGTGTGTGTGTGTGAGTGTGTGTGTGTGTGTGTGTAGATTCATCGTATGAAATTAAGAAAGAAAGGGCAATCAATCGATGATAGTTCGGGCGAAATCTGGCAGTCTGTTTTAAAAGTTATTTATTGAAATAAAAGAAGTCTATTCCATGAATGCTGCGCTATGGAAATTCGACATCTGATCATGACTTCACAAGACCTGAAGATAATTTTCTTTGATTCTGTATCGAAAACAAGCATGTGTTATTGGAAATAAAATTTCATTTGAATCGAATTGATTTAACACACACACACACACACACACACACACACACACACACAAAAGAGACAATGAAACAACACTTGAGGTGGATTTTCCATGAGACATGGGAAATAACATTTATCTTACCATGATATTATAACAAGCCAGGGTGTGAATACGTTTTATTACCACTAAGAAAATTTGTGAGATATCTCAAATAATTTTTTTTTTTTGGTCTTTCTGCTATACTGTGACATTACAAATTGTGGGCTTCCCGAAATAGACAGGGAATTATATGAAATGTATCAAAACTTTTGAATGGATTGTAATATTCACCACAAATATTCAATAGTCTTTCTACATTTTTCTGAATTATGATGCATGTCTAAGAAAAATTCGTTTTACATGGATAAGACGGATGGGCGAGGAACCCCTTCCGCACGCAGACCCTGACTGATGTTGATACTGAAATTGGAGGGTGCATTACTTGAGTCGTTCTGATTTACGAAGAGACTATAGGAAACAAAGAACTACAAAATCACAAACCCAGTACTTAGGCACTGTCATGGTAGATCAAACAAACCCCTAAAGTGATATTTGAGCTGAGGGTTAATTTATCATTCATTCACAGCCAATAGAGTTCGGCTCTTGTTTTCAACAACAACAACAACAACAACAACAACAACAACAACAACAACAAAGAATATATATAAAACGAAAGATACAGAAAAAGTGGAAAGAACATTTTCTTGATAACGCCGACAATAACTTTCTAGAGAGGAGTCGTAAGTATAGTGTGGCGACTTTAAATCCGACTGTTTTAGATAAAACGTGGAGTACTCGGCAGAAATTATGTGTGCACCTCCTGTTGATAGTCAAGAGATAGTGGCAAATCTTCCTTTCAAATCGGCTAAGTCACCACAATCAGCCGATCGAACCAAACTCTTGCTCGGATCTTCAAAATTAGTTCCCACCATTTCTCGGCGTAGAAAAATCTCTCAGCGAAGAGGTAATCAGATTCCTGCGGTCTACCGATGTTTAGATCAAGCCATCGCTCTTCACATATAGCTTCCTCAAAGACTTAAGACCGCGGACTCTTCCGCAGTTGTAATGATTTTTCTTCTCCCCCCCCCCCCCCTCTTGATTTACTCTCCTTCTTTCGAGGTTCTAGTTGAAAGAATTAATTTGTGGTACCATATCTTCTAATACTAGTAGCAGGGCAGGACAGCAGTCGATAATAACGCAGCCAAACGAAATGTCCCCGTTCACTAGCAGACTATTTTATGCACATTTCATCTTCCTTCTTTCTCGTGCTTTATTATACCTTAAAATTATTATTAGTATGTATTTCTTTTTTAGGCCACCATTTCAGTCAAGCTTGTCTCATAAATATGGTTTCTTACATTTCTTTTTTTTTATTGCAAAATAAAACATTGCACAAAAACATGCGCTTTCTTTCAACTTTGCCGAGTATGCAATGCTTATTTAATCCATTTACAGATATATGTCTATATCTTGTAATATACTTTTAGATTCACCTTGTATCAAACATACTTTCTACAAATTGTTAAAAGAATATGACACGTGAAATATATGTTTTATCATGTTTAACCTTTTATTTCATGGATATAAAATATAACTGAGTCGAACTGAATTGGATTGAATTATCCGGAAATTCACATGAAGTCTACTAAGTTACTGAAAGTTACTTCTTCCCCACAGCTCTTAGTCTTCACATTAATTTGTATGTTATTTCATGTTATTAGGTAATTATGGAAGAGAAACAAATAGAAGCACAATTAACAGTAACATAGTTAGTTATTCCGAAGGTTTATAATTTCATTTCATTTCATTTCATTTCATTCATTTCATTTCATATAATCATTCCAAGAGCTCAATGTAATTCAATTAAGTCATTTCAAGAGCTCAATGTAATTCATTCCACGTATATAGCCACCTATAAAATAAAACAAACAAAGGGAAAACTGACCGCAAACGAATGATAAATCGTGAAAACTTTGAGCAAAGAAAATGGGTTTCCATCGGGATTCGAACTCGAGATCTCCGGAACGCTACTCCGGTGCTCTACCGATCCACTGAGCTATATAAAGAACAAGTAACGTAAATATTGTCCCATAACCCTTGATTCCCTTTGCTCTTGTGGTCAGAAGCTATAGTGTATGTATATGTGACACACGCACACACACACACATACACATTAACTTGACACAAACCCGAAGATGTAAATCAACTTTAGGATAGATGCGAGGGATCATCAAAGTGATGAAGAGACGAACACTGTACTAGTGCTTTCTGTATATAGCTCAGTCGGTAGAGCACCGGTCTCACAATCAGGAGGTATCGGGTTCCAATCCCGATGGAAACCAATTTTCTTTGCTCAAAGTGATATATATATGTATATATATATATATATATAAAGTATTGTATATATATATATGTATATATATATGTAATATATATGTATATGTTTATATACATATGTATAGATAGATAGATATCATATGTACACTCACACACACACACACACACACACACACAGTATATGTATTTATATATATATATATATATATATATATATATACGAAAATTAAATGAAGTGATCTTGTGTACACATTGGTTGACTTCAAAACGTAAATCAATCATTACAATTGGACAAACAAATCATGTCATTTCGTTAATCCGAAAACAAAATAAGGTTTTTAATTCCGAAGGTTCGATAGGTATTTAGTTCGCACTGTTTTGCTTTGTTTTTTCAACTTCGGATTAAATAATCTGTAGTTATATTGGATTAATTGGATTTAGAAAATTGCGAAATATTTTTCAGCTGAAAAAGTGGCCAACAACTCTAAGAGTGCAAAATCTGTTATCAAACTCCAACACGGCGCAAACATGGCTAGATGCAGTACACTTAGTACGTAGAATAATGTACTGTGTAAACTCAGGTACACAAATTTATCTGTAATGCCGTGCCGGGGAAAAAAAAGACTTCGCAAGGAATCGGGATTATGGATGTCAGGACGCACTGAAGAATGGGTGACGCTCTGATTCACCCATCAGATCGATGTACATTACACATGCACGCTTGGAGCAAAGTGTTCCTGACGAGGACGCTATGATAATTTCAAACTCACAAAATAGCTAGTCCGGTAATCTGTTTACGCACAGCATACACCGATGCACGTCTTCTATTGACTGTTCGTTTCACAAGAACGCTGTATGTAACCTAAACCGTAGTACGGTTTAGGTATAGTGTATTATACATGTATAACCATGACTCTCTTAGATTTTCAACCAGAAAATCACAGTAAGCATATGAAGAAAAAAAGAAAGAATTGGAATACACTACGTAACTCGCCATTATACCTTTTTGCACAAGTAATATATTCTATGGGAGGCGTACTCTTATACAGGTTATTTATCACTTATTTTGACATCATCAAAGTCATTCCGGCCTATTATGATAGTGTGATAATGATGAGAGAAATCATCACAAAAAAAGTATTATCAATTTTGATGTTATCATCGTGGCTAATATGGAAATCAACATCATCAATTAAACAATCATCGCCCAAGCTATAACATTATCAGAGTTTGATATACAGCTGTTATAATCTCAGGAATAATAAAGATTAGCACTGCTTATAACTCTGCTAGTTGCCATCACTTGATTATGTATATGAATAATCAAATTATCATACATTGTGGCCGTCACTCATTGAATGGGTTTTCTTTGAAATAGGAAACACAATTTGCTTAACGTAGGCTGTACAGCGAGAACAGATAAAGAACACAAAACAGAAAGATGGCGAGATACCGCCAGACGTATTCTAAAACAGCATCGTTAAGAGAAGATCTAAAATTCCACAATAAGGTATCTTTTATTCACTTGTACAATTGTATTGCAATATGCATGAAATATTTAGATAAGCATTCTACATAAATAACATAAACGTAGATATGAATTACATAACTACGTCATAATATGACTGCAATATGTGCTCAAGTCCTCATTTGTGAAACACTAATTCATGTAAGAAAAAATAAATCAAAGTTTCAATAACTGCATACAATAACCATGAGGAATCGGGAATGCGGTGTTGAGTTAAAAATGTGGTTAGATATTGGGCTTTTACCTGTGTTCCATTCCAGAGATAGTTGTATATGCTTTCAATTCCCAAACGTTTATCATTACGTTTTAATCGTAGATCTTATTGAGTTGTGAATTTATTAATTTCAGTGTCAAAATAAAAGGATAGCATTTTCATGCCTTAATTTGATGGAATTTCGTTTTCTGGTAAAGTATAGGGTACCAAAATAAATAAATGAATAAATGAATGAATAAATACACACACACACACACACACACACACATATATATATACATATATATATATATATATATATATATATATATATATATATATATATGTATATTTATATATATATATGTATATATATATATATATATATATACATATATATATATATATATATATATATATATATATATATACATATATATATGTATATATTTGATAGGTTTACAAAAGTATTTTCGATTATTTTCAAGACGGAGACCCAATGGAGTATACCTTTGCTTATAATGGCGTTCTCCTGTACTGTCATATCCCTTTGTATCAGTACTTGCGAGTAGAGTATGTAATATCGCTACTTTCCTATTACGTTAGATTATTAGGGCAGTATTGTTATGGAATTGACAATTTCTGTATTGATTGGTATTTTCTAATTTCCTTCCATACTTTATATCCTTCTGTTACATAATCTAGATAAAGAGAAATGTTAGAGCTTCCAAACAAATTACCTGCTCTTGCTTCAATCACAAGTAGTGAGGCACTGAAAATTTGATTTTAAGATGTTTCCATCTGTCTAATACATATTGCTGGGGACATTAATTGTTAACGAGCTCCTGTGAAATTATGTGCCTAAATAGTGGCCATTGCCAACAATACTTACAAACACAAGTGCAAAACGAGCACCTGTCATGGCGGAGTGTCAGTTAGTTTCTTACTGATTGATAGAGAGTCGGAAATTTAATTCTGTCCTATTCCGTTTCGAGGAATACAAATACATAATAACGTGTTCAACTTAACAGGAAAATATTGAAAGTCAGGGTGCTTAAAGCACGCGCGCCCACAATGAATTTGTAGTAGCAAAAGCACAATATTGCAGTCGTTTACTGGAAAGAAGAAAGTAAGGTAATTGCTACTAATGTCTTGTGATTGTTCTGTGTGCTCTAGATAATGATGATAATGATATATGTTGCAATGACGCTCTAAATCAAATGAAGTCAAGGGGAAATATGAGCCTTGCGTGGAGGAACGAGGGCAGACGGCACAAGCGTAATTGTGTAATGACATTGTGGAAGAGGTGACGGAAATAATTCAACGCAGAACACGGCATTCAATTAGTCGTCTCCATGACAACGCTCAAAGAAGTCATCGTTTCTTGGTAGCGCCACCCTTCGTTGTGAACACGCGCTTCTCGTGTCTTTTGTCAACTGGAAATACATGTATGGCGTCGCCGCTCCCCTGGGAGAAGCGGAGTGTGATTGGATGGCGCCGCCAGACAACAGACGGTGCAGGGGCTTCCCTAGAGAAATTAGCCTCCCTCGTGGGTTGTTCGCTTTTCTTTGAAACTTCTCCAGAACATTGTATCGACTTGATTTACCTTCTACGACGTCGTCCCCCGAATTCCGCTAAAATCGCTTTTTGTTTCTACCAGGCCTTTTCTGCTGAAAGGCTGCTTACCGACAAGGAACCTAATATATTAAAGTGGAAAGTGTCTCTATGACCTCTCCCTCCCCCTCTCTCCATTTCCCTCTTACTTTTTTGCTCCCTTTTCCTCTCATCCAATATCAAGTGGGCGTCATTCCAGACTCTTATCCTCAGTATCGTTTGGTGAACCGGAACGGCGTGTTCATGCCATTGAACCTCGCAGATGTCCAGTGCTGTTGATGCAGCTTTATGCAAATTGGGAGCCATCATGGGAAGTCTTATCAGATCACTGTGTGTTTTTTCTTCGCCCTTTTTTCAATTCTTAGATCCTATTAAATATCAATCATTATGATCTCGGCAATCACAACGGTTAATCTCATTGATATGCAATGTCTATGCCGTATAATATTGTGATCATTCTCGTCAATTAGACGTTGATAAAGGGCAATCTTTGTGTCAGTTGGAATGATCATTCCTCTTGTTTTAATTGTTTCTTATCTCAAGGACTAAAGACATATCAACACTTTTCAGAATGCAGTAGGTTCATTTTTTTCTGGCATATTATGTAACTGAAACAGGTGATCCCGTGATCGCGTGTTGTCTGCGACGATTGAGATCGCTGATCGATCTTTTGGAGGGAATTCTCTCTCTTCGATGGTACCTAGCTCTCAATCCATATTGTTCCAATTGATCGCTACGAATCTGACGGCAACTCATACACCCACTGCCAAAAGAGTGGAATACTGACCTTCCCTCACGTTGACCTCATCTACTTATTGTTCGACATAGCACATTGTGACGTCATACCAGGAAGATGTCCTTTTTCATATGCAAGGTCATATCGGCGTCAGTAATTGTCAGTCATAACTTCTTCATATCGCTAGTGTTTGTTCACTGACGGGTGTTTAAACAGGGCAGCTGCATTTGACACTGGGACACTGCGTGCTGATAGCTAGAAATAGAGCGGGAAGAAGAGTTGGATAAGATAAGGTGGTCTCACAGTTTGGAAGGAGAGAAACATAGAGAGAGATAGAGGTATAGATAAACCAATATAATGGAATATATTGGAATGCATGTTATACAGAAAAAAAAATGCAATAGCGAGTTTTCGAGTAAATAGACTACTCCGTAAAATATTCACTGAGGAAATTTCCGACAGAGCTAGAAAGGGCAAAGGAAGTCGAAAGTGAGCGTTTAATAACGCAAAAAAAAAAAAATCGTCATCGAATATTTCCTATGCATGATACGTACCATCCTTGTGAATGCAATGAAGCAAGCTGAACAATTCATAAAGAGCAAGATACAAATTATTCAAGTTATTAAGAGATATGGGGAACAACCAAAAGAAAAAGAACTAAACACCTGGATAAATCTTATAATTCTCTTTCCGCATTAAGCACGAAAGGATAAGGACACAAAGGGTGTTTTCTTTTATCGGCATATGAACACGCCTCTGTATGACAGGCACTAGGAATGATCTGATGAACTTTGAACCGTTATTTTCTCAAGTTCTGAAGGCATTAATTGTGTACAGTCAATACGATCGTAATGGGTACTCTTTGACGTTACATGTAATTCTGTCGAGTGGATTATCACATTTATCAATATAAACTAATTTGTTGCGTAAAACAAAAGTATGCATTTCTTCCTTAATGGACAGTCGTGTGATTTAAAGATATAAAGAATAACGACGAAAAGAATAACGACGCCATTCATAAAAACTTGAACATTTTACAGTGGACAATATCACACACAGACACTCATGCTTATAATATATATTTGAATTTGAAGCATTAATGAATATGTCTGTCTGTCGGTCTACCATACACTGTCTCCAGAGAAATCTCCTGGAAAGGTTTGCTTGTTTCGTTTGGGAGTCGCCGTCGAGAGACGACTGGCTAATACATGCACATAAATGCATGATATGAAAGCGTTTAAGGTGGCGTCCTTCGGGGAAAAATAAGAGGTGGTCTCGGGGCTATTATGGTGACATTTTTGGTGGTGTAAAGCCGTTGTAAGAGTAAATTAGATGTTCCTGTAAGGGTCCTCTACGTGTCGAACGGATGAGTGAAAACCCGCCTGAGGTATCGGGCCAGTTAGAATTTCAATTAGCGGAGCGGTGAGGACGGCAAGTGCACGAGAATCAGTGCCGCCCTCATTGTCATCTAATAAAGATGTTTGAAATGGTATATTCTAAAGATCCACTATATCATTTTCAATTTTACCATTATCAGACCTGCGCACTGAAGAACACACACACACAAAGTTATTACTATAATGACATCATAATAAATGCTATAAACAATGACAGTAATCTCACTGTTGACATGAATTGGTGTGATGGCGTGTCTTTGATATTTTGGAGCGTGAAAAGAATTCATTCTTAAAGGTGAGTGAAGAGTCTGTCATAATAATGTGGAATGCACAATGTTATTGTAGATCTTGTCCGTAGTGCTTGGTCATCGGTAGATGTCTCATGTCATACTTGTTTTGATGTGATAAGCGACAACTTTTGTTTGACTTTCTTTGTTTAATGTTTCTTTTATGTTTGTTTCTTTGTCTGTTGATTTTTTTTTTTGCTAACAGCTCACGAGGTCAAAGATTATCATTGTCTCGAATTATCTTTATTCAATTATCTCTGTTAAACTAGGTCACGAATCGTCAGGACATGTGATGGCGCAATCATTAAAAAATGATAATAATGGTAGGTCAGATACGGAAGTCACAGTGAGAAAATAATGACAGGTGAAAAATAGAGAGATAATCAATATAGTTAGATAGGGTTACGGGGAGATAAACCATTGTGTGATTAAAGTGAGATGGCTATGGGATATTGTCTGATGGGCGTCACAGTACGGTGCAGTGTGTGTGTGTGTGTGTGTGTGTGTGTGTGTGTGTGTGTGTGTGTGTGTGTGTGTGTGTGTGTGTGTGTGTGCATCTACACACAGCCGTTCATAACCAAGATTAGATTCCGAAAAAATGACTATAAATGGCAAATTTGTTTCCTAGCATTCTTCAATTAATCGGCCACAAATGTTCTTGTCTAGGGCTACTTATCACTGGAGACCAGTCCTAAAAAGGTCTGCGACCACTTGGTAACCAGTTTCATACCTTTTCAAGACCAACCTATGCAGCATCGCAATTATCTCGCCTCCCCAAATCAGTTGGCGACAGGTCACTAAACACTGATATAGAACCATTTGCCGACCTCGGAAAAAAACCAAATGTGTGACCGGGGCTTAACCACACCTCCCTCGCCTGCAACCACTTCAGCCGCCAACGGTGACACGACATTTGCTCCTGTCTGATTTTCTCCAAGGACTTAGGGTTAAGGTTAGGGCTGTGATAGGATTTCAGGTTTAGTTTGATGTGAGGATGAGGCTTAGGGTTATGTTAGTGGTTTGAAATTATATTTGGCTTTGACAGAGTGCAGATATTTCATGGGAGCAATTGTCGCAAGACACTGCAAGAGCAAATGTCACGGAACCGCCACCAACACCCCACATATTCAAATCCACGAAGCCCGTGGTCACACATGAGCGAAGACCGGCGACCGATTATTTTACGACCTCTAAAATCACTGGTCGGCAGTTGGTTGGTTGTCACAGCAGGGGAGATTGAATTCCCATCCCTTGTCAAAGTTTTGTTTTCATTTGCTTTTTTTTAAGTTGGTAAATGTTGTCAACAAAGGGTGTCGGGGGACAGGGAGTTTTCGATACAGCATTGAAAACCTCATGCCAGCCAAACTAGTCGACCCTAGCGAATGGTCACACATGCGCGAAAGCTGGTTGCCGAACTCGCCGAACAATCGGCAACCAGAATTCTTGATCAGCGACTGATTGTCGACCGGTTACCGAGCAATTGCCCTTCGGTTGGTGACCGTTTGACGACCGGAAAGTTGGAGACGGTTTATAGCGAACTTTTTCAGAACAGCAACAACAACATCAACAACAAAAAGACCGATGATGAATAGGTTGATAGGCAACTGCTCAGAGAATGGTTTTAGAATGGTTGCCAATTGGTCGGCAACTTGTCTGCGACGTTATGAAGGCACCTAGAAATTAGCAGCCAATTGTGCTGATTTTCGTGTGGGGCCCGGCAACAATTGCTACCGGATTGCAAATGCGTAGGACTGCTCAGAAGACCTACTATCTGTCAACGCATGAGGAGTCAACATGGTTCTACCAGGACGAATTCGGACCACAGAATTTCTGTTTGCCCATCAGGAGAAAGAAGAGGAATGTCGTAAATGTTGTACAGATCGCTTTTTATGGTCAGGAAACGGTATATGACTGAATGAGAACTGCACGATGTACTTAAAGAATTGGACGCAATCAATGGAGGAAAAAAGAATCTTGATAGTAATTCTTATACCTGTACATGTAATTTGGTCGGCGACCACTTAGCAAATGGTCGGCTATCCGTCTTTTGGTCGGCAATTGAATATTCATGCCATGGGCCAGAAATCACTGAAGGTCAATCCTAGAAGATATCGACTCGTTTGGTCTACAACAAACGTTTAACTACCTTGGAATACGTACCCTTTGACAACCAAACCTAACTGGTGACGACTTTAGACGTCTCAATCGAAAATTTCCATGGGATAAAAACACTGCTGACGACCATTTGCAGTCTTGCAACAACAAAAAACAAAACAAAACAAAACAAAACAAACAAACAAACAAACAAAACAAAACAAATCACGACTTGTGACCAGGAAGGTGGACATTCAACCTCCCTCTGTGACAACCAACTGCTGATCAGCGATTTCAGGGGTCGCAGAATGGTCGGTGACCGGTCTTCGCTTATGCATCTCACCTGCATGGTACATGTAGTACCTACTTACAGCCAGAAGCTCTCACGCACACCAAAACACATACACTCGCCGACGCCGTGCGCCGACGACTGATAAATTATTCACAATATTATGCAAACATTGAAATAAAAACCACTATGCAAACATCATATACACTTACACAAATTAATATAAACTATTCTATCATTGACCAGGCTGCCAAAGAGTTGTGGGGGCGAAAACACAATCATTCAACCCTTTACCCTTCATATGCAATGGCTTCTGGTCAGAAAGATGTGTTGGATGTTTTCGTTCACTTGGTATAAGACTAGGATATGTTTTAGGTGTGTTTGTGAAAGTGCATTTTTGTATGAGTGTGTAACTGTGTGCATTGTGCGTGCGTGTGTGTGTGTTTGTGTGTGTGTGTGTGTGTGTGTGTGATTATTTTTTGTTTGTTTTTTTTCTTCTTCCTTAACTGCTGCTGGTGACTGGGGGATAAAGAACAAAGAACAAAAATGATATGTATTTGCTACAGGTGATAAAAAGCCAATAAGAAAGCTAAAGATTAGAAGAGATTCAAGCATGCATGATGAGCAGCTTCAGGTTCTATCCGCTCCCCCCCCCCCCCCCTTGTGTATTGCCTTGCATTGAGTTGGAAAATCGGAGTGGATGCTCCCATTTTCACAAAAAAAAGATAGCGTCTTATTTTTGTTTTGTTGCTTCAGGGTTTTTTTTTTTTTTTTTTTGGGGGGGGGGGGGGTCGCGAACGCCTTCCTTTTTTTTCATCGACAAAGATTTTCGGGATTGTTCTGTAGAGGAGCCATACATTTTCTCTGTGGAAATGCCTGTTGTTCTTGTTTAATAGGTGGAATAATTGGCCTCTCGCAAATAATGTTATTATGTAAGAACATATCAAAGATTCGAAAATATAACTTCACTAAGGGTAAGACTGCTTCGAATAAAAGCCAAAAATGCAACCGAAGGAACCTTCCAAAGCAGAAAGAAGCGTTAAAAATATCGTTTAGAATATCCACAGTATATACATGTTTATCGATGTCTTTCAGTACTCTCAAAAAGTGGCCTTAGGTTCTTTCAAATCAATCAATTTGCATTATTCATAATCATTGCTACCTAAGCAATTTATTTCGTAACTTTTTGCATTTAGATATGTATATATATGTCACGTTTATTGATTGTTCACTCTGGGATCACAATGAGTGAACACATCCACGGAATATACCACTCTTACAGAGGTGTTACTTGAACAATCTAATTCTTTCAGCTTCATGCAGATAGGAGTTGCTCGTTCCATACGATGTTTACTTAGAGGAGATACAGAAATGCTTGGACTTATTAGCACCCAACACATATCACTCCGTGATAAAGTGTAGCAGTCATGGAAGGAAAATGCGATAAATGAGAATAAAGCTGTCCTTTGTCCATTGTGTTACAGTAACCTAGGTCTAATAAAATGTAAAGACAAAACGCTGCATAGCACATATTATGGAAAAAGGCCAAAGTAAACAAGAGACTACAAAGTCCGTTGCAAAGGACAATGGTCGAGGCACATTTTGTCATCTGATGAGTAAAGTCATGTGCATGCATTTTAGGAGGATGTCTCGGCTACCTAATAATATTTGCTATGCTCATTATTTCTTGTTCGTCTTCTTGTTCTTCCTCTCCATCTTCTTCTTATCTTCCTGTTATTTTGTCTAGTTACTGGAAGAGAACATAACAAGATATTCGCGACAGAAATTAGGCTTTGATGTCAACAGAGGTGAAAGACCATTCGAAATGTATTCCACCATCATGAGACATGAAAACAATAGATCCCCGTTACGTTATCAGTGGAAGTGCTTTTATTTGGTGGAGGGATTTTCTGGGTATACTGAAGCACACTGTTCACCTCCAAGTATTGCAGGATCTTAAACAGCACGCCCCTCTCCCTCACCACTATCAACATAGATGAATCATCCGTGGTTTCCAATGGAACTAGAATAACATCTCTCGAGAAAAGTTGTCATCTTATCAACCACGCTAGAAAGCAGCGATTTTTATTGGTTCTCTGATAATTCCTATACTTGAAACACATTTTCTCCTTTTTTTTTAATTCAACTGAGCATTATTGTCAAGCATATACTTCAGAAACTTTTGCAGCGCAAAAGAATATATGTACATAGGTTGCGCTTTGTTAAATGAATTCTATAAGAAATATTAAAATGCATTTTTGAAAAATAGGGGATTGAGATCGTGGAATAAACATTATGTATGCAGAAGATTTCTATGTCGGCATAAAAAGCATGCTCACCTTAAAATAAGCAGAAATGCATGCAAAATATATTCAAACTGAGAATGAAAATAGTATTACTGTACACCAGTTGTTTTTACAGATATAGACGGCAAGCATGTGAAGACTTTTTTCTTTTTTGCTTCAATGGGCGATAAACACTGCGATTTTATTTGTTACTTGAAAATCAGTCGTGTAATGATCAATATCAATTATGATAGATATGGTAATTATGATACAAACCAGACAGTGATAACTGTGATACAAACCAGAGTTTCTTAATGCTTGTTGCCACAGTATTAACTGAACATCCAAGATAGTGTAAGGCTTCCATTGCAGCATTGAGGAATCGAATCTACTAGATTATTACTATCTTTCACATCTTAAGGGAACACTGTAGATGTTGACTATTGCCCATGAAAAACAGATACCTGTTGTCTTGATTAATTGGAAGCTCTCTTGCTCCTACATTCCTAAATATATCCATAGGGCAAATGCTTTTCAACGCAAAATACACGTATTTCTCAGCAATAACATTTATATGGAGGGCTCATGACGATAGATTGAAATAAATCCCAGGTCTAATGTGTGCGATTAAAAATTTGGACCAAGCATTTTAACTGCGACGAGTATATCTGTCTTTTAGACACTTTTGGGAGACTCTCTAATCTTACGCGATTCATCAGCGGTAATAATGATGATCACTCACTCTTGTTGAGTGGGGAAAGATTTCTTTTCTTTTTTTTTAAAGAGAAATTGCCCAATGAATCTGATTGTGACTTTGGCAATTAACATTCATATCTTATAGTCCATAGAGAAAAGTTAGGTTTTTTTCTCTCTTTTTTTTTCATTCTTCCTGTACCCAAATATCACACCCGAATTTAAACACCAGCTGATAATTAAAAAAAAAAGTTGCAAAAGTTCATGCAAACGCGATCAATGGTATAGGTTACAGATTTGAAAAATAGTTACCGTTTACTATCGTCCGTCAATTTTCATTCGAATGTCAAAAAGGACTCCAGTAAAGCGACATAAAATGAACTGCGTTAAATGATTTGTCATATCCTTCAGAAACATCAAGATTACTGACCTCCATCCATTGGGTTTCGGACCTCCAAATGGATGCCAGTTGTTGCATCTATATATCAAAGAACGTAAAGAATATAAGAATACTCGATAATGTATCTTATGAACGTTTAAAGCTATCTTTGCCAGCTGGTCAAAGCTGCATGGTTGGTTGTCGGCACCAGAATCCGCTGAGTTTGATTCACATCACCATAGCAACAATTCCTTCTCTGTGATGAGTTACTACTTCAAGACAAGACTTATAGGACTACTTAAGTGGAGGTATAGACACATCCTTATCTTTAATACCCCATTTTTATATGTAAGTCACAGCGATGCGGTGCTGGTCAACGACCCTCCTTTGCCTCAGAGAAGCCTGTCTCCGCGCATTTCACCTCCTCCCAAATAATAGCCACCTCCACCCACGCTCTGCGATCCAGTCAGTCGTTGATATACACAGCTTTCGAGAAGTTGACGAGACTGTTTGGATGATGTACGCCAGAGCTGTATCAACACTTACGCCCGAAAACCTAATTACTCGTCGAGAAATCAGACTGTAATTTTATTAGGAGGGAACTCAAGTCGCGAAGGGTGTGAAGCCGGCTGCCAGTGGGATGCCCGAGGCGGAGGCGGAGAGGTTCTCCCGCGCTCGGACTCGAGGCAATCCAGCGACGGGTTTCGCGTTTCTCTGTTTACAGAACCCGATAGTCCCAGAAAGAAAGGGAATTTTGCAGAGTCTGACGATTGCTTACACACTTGATGTCATGTTGATGCGAGTGCCCTTTCTAGTGTGTTTCCTCCTTCTGCACTGAAAGTAAGCTTTTTCTCAGACTAGTTATTAACTTCTCTCAATATCTTTGCCCAGTGGGAAAAAGTGTGAAGTGATCGAGCATGATTCCACATACTGGATACTTAAATATTATACTTAAATATTTCACGATTTCTTCTTGAATCAATAAAAGTGGCATGACAAAGGAAGGCACAAAAAAAAAATGATACGTAAAATTTACCCTTCACTTTATCGAAATGTTCTCCTATAAGGAATGTATATCTGGGGAAACAAATACAGCGGTTGCGTGACCACGATGAATGGACTGTTGTCACTAAAATCTTACGGTTTTTGATGAAAATCAGGCTATTTCTCTGTACTTGCTCGATAATCACGGTTATGGCGATACACCAGGAGTTTTCCGTTGTCACATAAGACGATGTTGCAGTTGTTGGTGATGCTCATTGATGGCTGCAGGAGTTGCGTTGGCGCTTCCTCCTGGAAAACATCCTCCTCCAAGACCTCACCGGAGGGTCGCATCACCATCATATTCCTCCGTGTCTCATCGTCGCTCCTGCAATACGCGACGTACAAAAGGTCTTCTGTGGGGTGCGCCACACACGCTGCCCATGACCAGTCTGATTTGACGATGGAATGGACCACGACCCCATCACGAATAACGTTAAACTTTGCAACCCCAGATTTGATGACGATGTGGCCGGAGGTAGTTACTGCGATGGCCTCGATCTTGCAGTCGACACTGAAAGACGACACAATTTTGCCTTCCTCCGGATTGATGATGAAGATCTTTCCATCCCTGACGCCATAAACTACCCGTCCGCTTCGGTCTACTGTAATGTGGTACATGTGGGTGGACGGGCGGTGGGTAAGCGAGATGGTTTTCAGATGGATACCTTGGGTGGTACAGATGTGGAGCAAACCTGACCTGGAGTCACAGTACGCCATTCTGTTAGACTCCAGAGTGACGCAGTAGAAGACATCACCCTTGAGCTGACCCGCAAAAGCTTCATGCGTGGCTCCATCCCTCAGGTTGGTCATAAAGAGCTCCTCGGACCAGAGGTCTCGAATCATCACACGTTCCCCAAGAGTGCACCCCATGAGGAATGGCAGTGACACTGGAGGGCGGACGGTAAAAGTGTTCACGAGCGCCCATGTTGGCAGCGGCTCAAGGGGCTGATCCTCTTTCGGGGGCGACTGTTGTTCCTCTCCTCCTCGTTCACTGGTGAATGCGGGTACAGCCTCAGGACCTACCCTGGTATACTTTTGTTTGTAGTGCTTCATCGCAAGACTCGCCTTGCGTTTCTTAGCACCGCTGGGCGTGGGACACATCTGCATGGAGTCCATCATCATGTATAACATCACAAATTGCAATATAGCAATCGTTTATTTAGCTCTACAGAGCATTGCAGGCATGTTTAGGAAATACATGTCACATGCTTGATATCAACATTGAGCCGTCACTAAGTCATGCCCTACACGAAGTGCCAGTATATGTCAGTGGGACATGATACTTAACAACAATGATTGTGTTGAAGGTGTTGCTTTACACCCCCATTTATGGGACCTTTAGACCCGCGATTAGACTGCAAACATCTTTATCGCTTTTATCGCACTGATATGAATGTGATCTCCATTGACGTGGGTCGAGGAAAGCACCAGTACCGTGTCGGTGTGTACAAAGGTCTCCGGTATGGGTCCTCCTAAATATTACCGAGCCGCGAGCTTAAAGGACAAGTTCACCTTCATAAACATAAGGATTGAGAAAATGCAACAATATTAGTAGAACACATCAGTGAAAGTCTGAGGAAAATTGGACAATCGATGCAAAAGTTATGAATTTTTTAAATTTTTGTGTTGGAACCGCTGGATGAGGAGACTACTACAGCTTGTGAGTCATATGCGTACAACAGTATAAAGAAACTATAAAAGAAAATTCAACATATTTTCACTTTTTTTCGCATAATAAAAGAGCAATTGACTTGCCTCTTTGTAAAGGCAGGGGGAATAATATTACCCATAACATTTGTCGGTAACGAGTCAGGGGAATGTGTACTTTTTTCAAAAGATGGAATTTTGTGAAATTCTCTTTATATTTTCCTTATATTGCTGTACGCATGTGACATCTAAGTTATTCATACACTGCAGTAGTCTTCTCATCCAGCGGGTACTGCACAAAAACTTCAAAAATTCATAACTTTTGAACGGATTGTCTGATTTTCCTCAAATTTTCAATGATGTGTTCTACTAATATTGCTACATTCTCTCAATCCTTATGTTTATGAAGGTGAACTTGTCCTTTAATCATGTTAAAAGGAATATCTTGTGTGTGTGTGTGTGTGTTTGTTTTTGTGTTTGTTTTGGCGAAATTTTATATCAAAAAGGCAAGAGTTAAGTGCATCATGCATAATCATAAACAACGGGAAACACGACAGACTTTCATGATGCTTCAATACCCCCCCCCCCCCAACAAAAAAAGCAACGAAAAGTTGTTCCCTACATATCAACGAACGCTCTTCAAAACGGAGTAATCATTATATCAACACTAAGATGTTCCTATCCTAGTTATTTAAAAGATAAGTGTCATGACACAGCTGTATGTCACAAGGTGAAAGAAAGAATTCAAACGCCTGGCAAATGCCTCGTATGTAACTGGGAAGAGGGAAGAAATGGTAGCACAAATTTCCTCTCTTCGACAACATGAAGGAAATTACATGTATATATGTATACGTGTAGAAGCAGCATATTATTCAGTGATTATTATCAAACAAGCTACACCGATTGAATCAATGTAGAAACGGTCGCATGGCAGCATTTACTGCTCTCGTTTAGTTTCCCTATACTTACATTGTTTGGATAAAGTACTTTGCATTCGTTGTTGTGACATCTTCATAGATAATAAAAAAGTGTAGCTAATTACGAATGTGAGGTTGATAACTACGATTGGCAAGCTTCATTGGAGGTCAAAACTGGAAATTCAGAGAGAGGGAAAGATAGGATGATTTGGTGTAAGACAATACCATTAAGAAAAATACGCTAGGATTTCGGAGTGAGTCACAGTTCCCGACTGTATTTGGCCTTTATTTTTGTTCTGTAACTTATACCATATGCCTGGGCTATTGACATATTGGCTGAGAAAAACAACATTGTGAATGGAAGCAGTCAAACAGACTCACCTAGTGAACCCTTTGAAACCCAGTAAAACTCGAAGAAATTCGATCAAATCCGAGGGAAATATTGGACCGGGCATTTAGCGACATTAATATAAGTTAATCAACAAACATTGGTCGTGATATATATCAGATAATTGCCCTAGCAGTCATGATTTATAGTCTTGACGTTGTGTGCACAGCACTCCTCACTTTTCTTCTTCTTCTTTTTTTTTTTTTTGTTCTGACTTTACATCTCTGTTTGTTTGGGCATGTTTTTGTTTTGTTGTTGCAATAGCCATCAAAGTGCTATCCTTTACGTAAAAACGTCGGTATGACACAGGAATGAATGAACATATTCTTTTTTTTAATCATATGCCAAATCTTATCAAAATATTTGCAAGAGTGCTTATATCTGAATTCATGTTTGGAATGCCACAGGATGATCCCCCGCGGTGTCACTTCCATGAAAGTCACGAAGTGAAGATGGTATGGTTGTGTTGTTGTTGTTGTTGTTGTGGTGGTTGTTGTTGTTGTTGTTGTTTTAAAGAAAAAAGGAAGAGAGAAAAATTGGGGGCCTAAAAAAAATGGGGTATGGATTCCTAGCTGGATTCTCTTTTCGGTGACTTCTTCGTTTCATTTCAACCAAGTTCAGAGATATAGTTACAAAACACTGGAAAATGTTGTTAATCTGTTGAAAAGTTCGTAACAGAGGCGTTTTTTGTATGTGGTCGTAGCTGGATACCCCAAGAAAGATTAGTAGACCTTGGTGCTGGAGTATGTAGACAAAGTAGCTGCAATGTACCTAATGGGACAGATTAAGACTGCTATCACGGTGCAATGTGTACAAACAATGATTATGTCCTGCAGTTCTTGATAAAAAATACATTTGTGCAGGCCGGGGATCAGTTTGTTTGTTCGTGGAAGTACACAAATATTTTCATGATGCTGTGTTCCAGATCGACTGGGGGTAACCTACACAAAGGTAAGTTGACTTTAGATTAGCACAATAGTGCCGTTGATGGCAGTGTTTAATGACGTACCAATGACGCCACAACACACGGAGCCCGCCCACCGAACTAAAACATATAGTGGAATGCGTGTTCACCCAGGAAATACGCAGCCACCAAAACTTGCTACCACCGCCATTTTGTTCGGTCAATTTTTCCTTATATGGAGTGCGGGCTGTGTCTCCGAAGCGCAAGACCATTGTCATGTACAAACGTGCATTGTTACGTCATAATCACTAGCCACTGGACGGCGTACTCTTGCTTGCGCGCGTACCAGTGGCCCAGTCTGACCGCGCCTAAGCGTGCACTCCATATAAGGAAAATTTGACCGAACAAGGTGGCGACGCAACACGGTAATTTGGCTGCACGGTCTCGTGTATGTTGGGAATAGGAACAAGCATTCCACTATGTTTTAGTTCGGTGAGCCCGCCAGGTGACATGAGGAGAAAAAAAAAAATCTCCATGGATTATTGCGTTCCCTCGCAATAATATTGCGTTCCCTCGCAATATTATTGCGTTCCCACGCAATATTACTGCGTTCCCTCGCAATAATATTGCGTTCCCTCGCAATTATTATTAGGAGGGAACGCAATAATTATTGCGAGGGAACGCAATAATTATTGCGAGGGAACGCAATAATAATTGCGAGGGAACGCAATAATATTGCGAAGAACGCAATATTATTGCGAGGGAACGCAATAATATTGCGAGGGAACGCAATAATCCATGGAGATTTTTTTTTTCCTCATGTCACCTGACGGGCTCTGTAACAACACAACCAGGAATTTTTGTACAACCAGAATGTTTAACCTCAGCAGTCTTAAGATGGTTAGCTGCTGAAAGAAATTCCCTTCCCTGAAAGCTATAAGCTCGGAAATCAGTATTATGTATTCAACCCATAGCTGTACAATATTTGGCGCAAGGATTTATCTTGTAACAGTACCGATGTATTTCATGGAATGTCTTTTGCATGATCCTATACTCTGGCGATTTACGTAGCCGGAAAAGACTTACGGTTTGCTCGCAAATTCCAGTAAGATTCAACTTAATGATTACGTTTTAGGTGGTTCGGGGAAACAAGACTTTGACCCGCTTCTATAGGTCTACAGGGTAGGTAAATCGGGTTGTGAACAGACCCAGTTATATGGCGCCTGATATCCAAACATCATGAAAGTATATTCACAAAACAACAGTTCAATTTCATTGATTTGCAATAATTTTTCAATACATTAGTAAATGCAGAATGTATGATTGATAATGGATTACATGAAAATATAAAAAAGTGGATCTTATTACAGATTTGTCTTTCATTGCATAATACATGCAAATATATAGTCACATGAACTACTTCGAAGTGCCCATTAATCGTCGTTGTCATGACTATCATTTTTTATTTTATTTTATTTCATTTATTTTTCATTTCCAACGAAATTATATCAAATCACAACCACAACATGAAAATAGGAATACAAGATATTTCACTTAGGCCTATTTACATTTGTAAGTGAATCGCTTGAAAACAAGTCTTTGATTTATGTTGTATCAAAGTAACAATGGATATTAATAGGTTTAAGCTGTTTGATATGGAAAGGGCTGCTGAAAAGCTTTTTAGCTTGCATATAATACAGTCCCCTCAACAATAACAACACCAGCAACAACAAAAATCTTGTAGCAGCCTGACTTGAAAGAACAAACAAACAAACAAACATACAAACAAACTGGAAACAAAAAAGTGCGTCCTGAATGTGCCCATAATAGAAAATAGTGAACGATATAAACGGGGAGGGGAAAATAGAAAAGACAGAGACAGTATATTTGGATTATAAACCTTTAAAAAAGGAAAAAACAAGACATGACATTAGCTGACATGACAAAAAAAGGTCCACGATCTTCGCAGCCCATTCACTGCTCGGGGCCAGTGAGAAATACTAGTAGGCGATTTGTGTATGAAAAGGAATACATTACATACAATTTTAATAAACGTGTTTCAACTATGATGAGTGTCAGACGCGATTACAAACAATGGCTCAAAATGATTTTCTCTGGGTGCATTTTTTTTTTTCATTTCATCTATTTATTGTTTGTTTTTGTTTTATTTTGTTTTTGTCTAGGGAATTCCTGAACATAGGACCGCTATAGAGACATAAGCTGGTTTTGTTAGAAAAAAGGTCAAACGTATCATAAAAAAAAAACACATGTGGATAAATTGTAATGCATAATCTATACATAAATTGACCCAATCGAAATAAGTATAAATCATTTATCTGAGGCATTTTGTTTTCAGATAATGGTACGTGTCAGTGTGTGATCTGGGAGGATTTGTAGATGATTTACTATTGTTATTATCATTGTCGTCATCATCATCATCATCATCATCATCATCTTCATCATTATCATCATCATCATCACCATCATCATCATTTTGTCACTGCTATAGTGCAGTTACCAATGCCATAACAATGGTCATAGATATATTTGCAACTTTGACAGTTGCAAACATCGCGGCATTGAAATACGTTGAAAACAAGTAACCAAAATCGCTTGCGGCGTAGATATTTTTTAATAATATATCTCTGTATGACGCGAAGCGAATAATCTCTTGGTCATGTGCGTGTTGAATGCAACTGATAGGTAAGCAGAGATGGAGTCTGTTCGGCAGTGTCCCACAGAATGCCGATCTCTCTTCTCTCCCGTGTGATTCGAAGTAGGTCTGCCGATGATATTTTTCCGGACTAAGGAGCCTGGCTAGCCCGCGGCATTAATCCATTAGACGACTCCCACACCTGCCTGATACCTTCAAACTAATGTTTTCCTGTCAAAGCAAGTCCAGTATTCATCGCCGTAATCCAGTCCAACCTCCGCCTTTCTTTCCTGTTGCCTCTCCAACCTGTGATTCTCTCTCCTTCATCTTTCTTATAGTAAGATTATATCCATTCATTCATTCACTCATTTATTCAGCTTTCTCTCTGTCGATGTACCTCTCTTTGTCATTTTCTAAAGTCACATTTGCTAGTTATCTGTCTCTCTGTCTGTTTATCAGCATTCAATCCTTTCCTCAGTTATCCACCTATTCACTTAATGTTTATGAAATGTTTAATCCATCTTTAATGTGATTGTGGGAAACTCTGTGGTTGTTGTTGTAACCATTTCACATTTTGAATAAAACAAGGATTGCCACACATGAGTAATACGCTATAAAAGGAAACATTTTTTGTGTATGTGTATATGGACATCTTTATGGATACATATACATACGAATATACACATGTGCGTGTGTGCGTGTGTGTGTATATATAGGCCTATGTGTAGTGGTACTTGGGCAGGATATTTGTATCGCACACACGATCTGATCATGGACGTACAGTACCTCCATGATCTGATATACCGAAAATCCATATTGGTAGAGGCAACTACTTGTTGAAGTGCAAGTCTTTTAGCAAGTTTTATCCTGTGTGACTCGTCCTAGAGAGCAGTGCATAACTCATCGTCTAATAAAACACACACGCGCGTGGACACACACACAAACGCAGACACAGACACACATACCCACCCACACGCACACACACACAAGAAATTTTATAGAAATACATTCCTTGTTACAAAAGCCATGCTGCTGGTGGCATTGCAGCCATATAGTCTACAAAATAATGGAGCTACGTAGCTCCATGCTTTACCCTTTTATCAATTTGAGTTCTATGGAATTTTGAGGGGTTTTAAGATGAAATGCCTTTATAACATTGAAAAGGAGAATGCTGGGCAGTGCGTGCTATTTTCATTATTCTAATGTAGCGCTGTTGTTTTATCCACACAGAGTGCATGAACGTGTTCAGGATATGGGTCGTCTTAAAGCAAGTTACGGAAACATGTCGTTTTGAGGTTTGGCATACACATATTACTCATTGTTTAAAGTTATGTACCCTCGTATAATTGCCACCCAGGGGTTGAAATGAATGTCGGCAAAAAGGCACGGAGCTTCGTTGAATCCCTGAGAAATGTGATGTGTCTTTATCAGGTCTCTCCATTGACCCACAAAGCATTACAAACACTGAAATGTACACAAAAATATACAATTATTAAACAAAATCGCGAAAATGTTATCAAAATCAAGTCATATGAGATATCGCATATTTCAAATTAACCGGATTGTTGGTGACAAATCGATTTAAATGCAACCAAAGAAAAATTGGTGGACAAGAGATATTCAACAACGATATAGGAATAGACAGGAAGGAATAACAATGGAAGGCGAGGTGAACATCAAGCGGAAAGCATAAAAAGCAAAACGCCCGTCACATCGGGCACTGATAGGACGCAGGTGAAATGAGGCCCTCCGTCATATCAACTGCTCCTATCCTGGATGCCTTGGAGACAACTTTCATTTGCCATGGCAACAGGTGTCATTAGTATCTATCAGCTTTCCCTATCGCCATCTTCTTCTTTCCTCCCTCCTCCGTTTCTCTGACTCTGTCTTTAGCAGTAATGATTCCTTATTTTGATTGTTTGTAGGTTTGCCCAGAGCATCCACATTGATGGATATTATCATCATCCTCTACCGTCCAAACTTCTCCCAGGAATAATACTTTCCATCTGGCTTGAAAATGGCCTGAAGCTAGACTAGTAATTACAGACACTGAGCCTGTATATGCACACGCGAGAAAATACCAAGGGGATGGTCGTGACTAGTCTGCCAAGGCAGACGTCTTAGTTGTATGGAGTGGGATTTTCTTTTTTGTCTATACATCATCGCAGTATATGACTTTTTTTATTCGATAGCCCCCATTAGAAGTAAATTTTGATACCAGTCAAGAAATGCTACAGTCTATTGTGTTTTAAGAAAACAGATATTATTATGATGAGTTCCGCTGTTGATCACATAGCTTCGTCCAACAAAGAGCAAGCAATCCTAGCAAAAGTTTCGGCATGAAGAAATCTTGCGTATATGTGTTATGTGTTATCCAGTATTATGCCTAGAGTTGATATAAGGACGTATGCAATTTTCCGGGATTTTTTTTCTTTTTTGGCGTTTAAAATCTTTTCTTCTCCTTTATTTTGTTTCGTGTATTTTGCTTTTGCGGGGTTATTACTTTATTTCGTTTTGTGTTTTGCTTCTGTCGGACGGGGTTAATCTCAGCTCTAGATCTCTTTAGCAGGCATCACACACCATTGGTTTATTTTTTTTTTTATTCTTTATATGTTTGCTGATTCATTACCATACACGTAGATGAGGTGATTCGGCTGTCCTCACATTCAGGTCTTTGTCTTGAGACTAACCCCATAATCAAAATTGCGAAAACTGAACTTGTTCGCGGAGGTAGAATAAAAGGACGACCGTGCCGCAGATACGGCGTTTTCATTTCCCGTGGACTAGTGACTATTCCTTCATAATGCCTCCATAAAGTGGGTTTTAGCGGTCACCACTCTAATAAAATAGAACATACCCAGGCGCCTTTTCAAACTCGCGTATTGTTTTACCGTGTTTACCGTGTCTACTGTGTGATTTTTCACATTTCACCATGAATTATAGCATACAAAACCGAACACAGACAAGGTTGGCACATCTAAAGTTGCTGTTACAGCCCGAGCAAAAATTAGAATGAAGTAGAAGCTAGACAGAAGAAGATAATTAAAAGAAGTGGATCACGAATGTACAAACACAACAAATTAGTTTCCAGCTTTTGAAAGAGTCTATGAAACCTAGAGTGAGGTCGATATAATTGAAAAAAAAATGCACATAGGGCTTTGTGAAGTTATGGCGAATATCTTTCCATTATGATTGATGTGAATATACTTGTATATAAACGTACATAATTTTGATATGCAATACCAACATGGCGGTTGCATGTCGAGTTATTCGTCGTGCCTGTATACAATGTCCTTGTACACGTCTGATTTTTCTTCGCGTAGCAGCTTTCAAGGAAGAATCGATGGGGAAAACGAGTGTGCTTTGACTTCGGTCCGAGCCCATTTGACTGTTACGAGTGCGAACTCAATCACCTTGACTAAAAAGGTATAAACCGTATCCTCCATCCATTCAGTAGTTATACACTGTCTGTCTTGTTAACTGCTTTTAAGTTGACACACAGCCCATTTGTTATCCAACCGTAACGATGGAAACATCATCTATTGGAGTATCAATGCCGTAATTACGTGCGCTTGAACTCGACTTCTAAAGTACACCAGTCATAAAGAAGAATCATTTCATGAGGCAAGCGTGCATTCCTATTGTAGGACTAAGTATTAAGGCGCAATGGGCTATTCGTTTGTTTGTGAAATTTTGAAAAAAAAAAGCCTCAAGTCTGGCTGCCGCGTCAGTCGTTATTTAGTGATGTAGATATCTTCGATTGACCTAAAAATTTACTGCACCCAAATATTGCACATGATCACGTGTGCTTTACTTAGTTCTATAAGGCATTACTTTTTCCAACAATCAAACGTTCGTTCAATCGTTGATATTAGGGAGCTTTATATCTGCCACGCGTAAAGAGAAATCTGTTCTGCGCATGCGCAAGATCGCTTATCAAAATCGATCTCGGTTCGTCCGAGGTTTCACGACAGTTCTGGGCCATTTTTAGCGTCCGCGTCAATTCCATATGAAGAAAAACTATTTGACATAGGGGGCACTATTTTACTTTGTGGAGGCTGCTTCTTCGCAATATCTACAGCTACTTTTCAACTGCAAGACACAGGGAGACAGGAGAACGGTCAACACAGTCGTCATCTTAACGTCGGCGTCGCATGTCTAAAGCTCGCTATTATTCGTTATTTCCTCCTTCAGGTATCGGACTACCAAGGACTAAATTTGCCAGCAGTTGTTCTTTCGAACAAGTCAGGATTTCTGTTACAACAGTAACTGGAAGTAAGTTCCATTACAGCAGCTCGTGTTACGGTTTCGGTGCTGTGATTAGTTATAAAGTGAGTTGACTAGGGGCACTCTGGTTTATTGGTTAAGACTTTGAGTTTCAAAAGTGAGGTCCCGCGTGCATTCGTCCTTGCAAAAGATGATCTTATTATTGTCCCTCTCCACCCAGGTGTTCACTTCCCGTATTAAAAGAAATTCAAGGGAGCTTGCGGAGCAGATGCGCGCAACTTTTGTTTCCATATGAACTGCGCAATAGAGCTGCGCAGTGACAAGGCTACCAATCGACTCACGATAAACTTGATAAGCGCAAAACGTGATTCGAAAGACGTTTTGAAACGCGTTCTGATAGTGGGTATTGACACGCATTTAAAGCACAGGAAAGTTTATAAATGCACTTTAAGTTTTATTCGGTATATAAAACGGGTCATTGCATCACTCGGGCAATAATATCAACCATGCCCCAAAAGCAGTTCATATCTGTATAATAATCATTCGTATCCTGATGGAGCAGCATGTACAAAATGGCCCGAATTCACGAAGGTGGTACAAATGAAACCATGGTTTAAACCATGGACAAAAACCATGAAGTGTCGCATGGAATATTTCTTTACGAAATCAGTCATTTCGTTGATGAAATGATTATCATATTGTATTCAACTAAATGACAACATTTTGTACGTAAATGAACATTTCGTCCACGAAATGATAATTTCGTTAGCGAAACGCTCATTTTGTCGACGAAATGACCAATTTCGTAACGAAATATTCCGCGCAACACTTGGCGCTCCATGGTTTTTGTCCATGGTTTAAACCACGGTTTAATTTGTACCACCGTCGGGAATTCGGGCCAATAAGTTTAAAATTAAAAGTGGTCATCGTTACCAGCAGTCACCACAATATAATGAAATTTTATCGTTGTTTTCCCCCAGATGCCTATAGGTCATCTTAGTTGCCTCACTTGTAAAGACTATGCAGGATCGAAGCAACAGATTGTGCTTTTAAACTACAGACTGAATACCGATGAATACGATAAATACACAATACAGACCACGTACACTGACTGAAGAGTATTATCACTTCATAGACGAAGGACCATCTTCCCGTGGTGATATGCAGGATTTGCCTCGCTTCAAAGACGATGGGTTGAAGACCACAAAATTCAGAAATCAGTACTCTGTTTTGATTGATGAATTGTTATCACAATAAATTATGATAAGACATGTGCTATCAAGGTTTTAAGAGTTTCCTATTTCAGGAAAGTAACAGGCAGGATTTGCCTCGATCGTTTCACAGACGATGGATTGCAGACCAAAATAATTCAGAAATCAGTACGCTGTTTTAATTGATGAATTGTTGTCATCAAAGGATAAAACAGGTGTTTTCAAGGTTGCAAGAGATTGTATTTCAGGAAAGTAACAAAGTCCTCTGAATAGTAAATACACGTGTGTGGACAAAAGTTTAGAAACCCGCATCGTTCACTAAATAGCCGTCCGGGACAATCCACGGTTCGATATCAATCTATTTTTTCTCTCTCTGAGTGGCCCTCAGGACCACCAAGGTTTCTAAATTTGAAGTGCTGGTGGCCCAAAATCAAAGGAAACATTGCAATCTATTTTGAAATTAGGTTGCCCGATTTGGCCACCAAAAATAACCTTATCGGAAATTTAGGTCCCGAAATCCCTCGGAGCAAATTAGCAACCGTTAATGTCGAGCCCTGCTACAACGCTTATCAAAGTGAAACGACCAGCAGAGTACTATTGGCAGGAATAGTAGTCGAATAAACAAGAGGAAATATTCGAAAATAGTACGAAGAAAGCCTGGATGATAACGTACGGAATCAAAGAAAATATCAACCGCCAAATGAGGCAAAAGGACATAGAATAATCATGTGTTTAGACAAATCAGAACATTAAAGCTGGAACAGATTAAGCAGGAAAAGGAGGGCGCAAATGAAGCCTATTTTAGTGCTTTGCGGGATGATAACTGTACATGGTGTTTGATAATTCTACTGTAATGACTACATTAGTGAACACCACAGCAAATGTATGGAAAGGATAATTACTGCCGATACTGTATACCTTCTCCATTAGTGTGAAATTAAATTTGTACATGAAACATACAAGCATACTGGAAACGAAAGACAATTCACTAAACCCATTCTGATAAGACCTAATGTACCACTAAACTCTGTTGTAAAACTAGCGTATTTTGGAAGCAACGATTAAATAAGTATACAATAAAACTTTGTAAGGACATTGTCTGATAGACAGAGAAAGACTAGAAAACAGCCTACTAATAAATAAACTAAAAAAAACATATCTCCTGATGACTTCTTTATAGACGCATAGAGACACAAGGAAACTTTCGTCAGCAAACAATGCTGGAATAAATCTTTAAGATACGGGTCAAGTGCTTTCGCCCCGAAAACAAATCTTTCATATAGCAGGTGGCATTTCGGTGTTTTAACAAAAAGAAAAAACTGTGTCGTTAATTGCATGTGTTGTTTTCATCATTATTTACATTATTATCATCACTATCAAGATTATTACCATGATTATCATCATCATCACTATCAGACTTATTATCATTATTACAATTATCACTGTACTTACTGGTTTTCACCATTGTCCTGTATTCACATATCTGAAGTATCATTACTATATTATTATCAGCGCACATATCACAGCACATATCAGCACACCTTGCTGCTTTCAAGACTTTTGTCAAGTTGCCTTTGCGCCTTCATGTCTCCACGAATTCTCGCCCTACACTTAAGTCTTTTACCAAGGAGGTACTGGCTGAGCTCATGAAAATATCTCTCTGGCGTTATGAAAGGTCGAGATGTTTCCATAGACTTGAGTAGTTAAAACGCTGATATACAGTGCATAAGCAGATAAAACGCAGACATCAGTATACATGTAACTCCTTTGAGCTCTGAAAGTTTTCTATCACTGAAACTGTAAGCTAAACATATTGGTCGCTCAGAGCAAACTATCTTTGGAAACCCATACAGCAGTTGATACGCAGCACCTTCTAGAATGTTGAATATAGAAGCTAGAATGACTCATATCAGTGTAATTCACAGACCAGATTCCCATCAGCCCCCATTCTGGAACCATCTTGGCTCTCTTGGTCAGATCAGGTCCGAACGTCGTCATCTTCCTACGCCTTTTGGTACTTGAAGTCTCCCGTCTTTGTGCCAGACGCGCGTTCCTCGAGATCAACCCCATCAGCTCCTTTCTCAGTCTCAACCAGTAGCCTGAAAGGAAAATCGAGAATGACTGATGATATTAAGACCAAATCCGCGACCTTCGGTAAAGGAAGCTTTAGTAAATTGAAAGTAATTGCTTTTTCTTGTGTTGTGATATTAATTCCATACGACAACACGACAGACCCCCTTAAAGTAATGTGCTACATATACATTTTGCTGAATTATCAGCAATTATATAAAAAAAAAAAATATCGTCATCAAACTCAACACAGGATGTTTTTGATTTAGGCACAGAGCGACAAAACTATCTTTGCAATTCCTTTAACATGTAAAGTGTACTAGCACCCAATATAAATGATGACATTATTTCAGTCATAAAAATCTGCCTGTCAACACAAAGTGTTATCATGATTGTCATTATTATTTTGGCCAATGATATAGCAACTACAATTCTTGTCCTTTTAAATTGAGCGTTGAGCCATCACATCTCTAAAACAGTCTCATGGGATGGAAAGGAAACAACATATTTGTATCTAGTTAGGCAAAAAACAATGATTTTTGTACAGATTAAAGAGTCTACGATATGATTTATGATTACATTATCACCTCATCATGTGATTGGGCATAATGATACTGATCATGAAAATAAGTGTGATCCTTTTAATCGTCCACTACATTCCTTTTCTATAAGCGTGCATGCTTCCAAGTGTTCCTGCAACTACAACATCATCAACGGTAAGAAGAGAAAAAAGTTCAGGGTCGGAGGTTTCACTCTCGCGCTCAACCTACTTTCCGAAGTTCTCTCCTTCTTCGATTGTCTCAGGAACTCGCCGACCTTTCGTCTCGGGGAGAAAGAACGCTAGGACGCCCGCTACGACGGAGGAGACGCCGAATATAAAGAAGGGCGCGGGTCCCCAATATTCGGCGAGGTGCAGGATGAGCGGGCAAATCATGCCTGCCACTCGGGAAGACATCGCACAAACGCCCATTCCTGCTGATCTATTGTCAATAGAGGGAGACAAACACAAATTGACATGTAACAAAAGATCACAACAGTGGAAGAGTGATTGTTGACCAGAAGAGCCACTCAAAACCCCCCCCCCCCCCAAAAAAAAAAAAAACCAGTTTATTATCACAGCTCTTGCTCCCCTCACACTTACATTTTATCTCTCTTGATTTAATTCTGATAGAAGTATTTATGGAAAATTTATATAGCGCGTAAGACAAAAATGTTTCGAAGCGCTGTACAATTAACAAAAGAGAGCAAACATATAAATCAACTACGAATACGAATAATCCACAATAGCATAATCATAATCATCAGATCAGTTCTTGAAATAAATGGATTTTGATATTCTTTTTGAAAATTGAGGTGGAGGACTGAATGTATGAGTAAGGAGGCTGTTCCGCAGAAGGGGGGGGGAGGAACATAAACGGAGAAAGCGCGGTCACCACATCGGTTGTGGGTGCGAGGGTCAAGTTTAAGCTGAGCTGTAGATGATGATTTGAGGTCCATGCGTGATCTGGGGGGCATTTCATGAAGCGTTTTGGTCGGATATTTTTCTGACAAACTGTTACAAGCTACTGAGATCCTTGAATCTGATTGGTTGAGAGCAAATTTGTCTGACAACTTTGTCGGACAAAATGCTTCATGAAATGCCCCCCAGGTTTAATTACGAGGATGAACGGTTATGGATGAGGTTGTAAGTGATAAGAAGAATCTTAAACTTCATTCTTTGTGGGATTAACAGCCAGTGTAGATTGTGGATGACAGGGGTGATGCGCTCATACTTTCTAGTACAAGAATAGTGATGAGACGGGCTGCAGTGTTCTGTATGTGCTGAAGTGGCGCGAAATGATGTGCTCCCTTACATCCAACGAGTCGTCAACAATAACGCTGAGATCTCTGGCTGATTTGAACGCATTTATGACGGCTCCATCAATGCTGCAACTAACAGACTCCTTTCTTTTTCCGAATTGTGACGCAATGTGGTGACTTTTGTTTTGTCTAGAGTTAACACCATGTTGTTGCCTCTAGTTCTTGAATGTTAAAAAAAAACTAATCTGCAGAATGAAAAATAAGTGCACAATGCTGTGCCTCCTCCAACTCATTGTTGTCTTTCTTTTCTTTTCTTTTTTATGTTGATTATGGAAAGGATAACACAGGAAGGATTTCTAATTGGTAATACATGTTTTGTACTGAAAGCACATTCTTGTTATTAACCTTATTGGTGTCGGGAAGATCTCGGCTGGAAGAAGGTAAACGACAGCGAACGATCCCGCTATTCCAACTTTACCAATCATAGCGATTGTGACCCTGGCCACTCCAGCAGCTAGTGAAAGAGAGAGATAATAACCATCAGGCATAATACTTGAAACATCAGATTACTAGTACACGATATCATACATGTATTTCGATTCCGTGACCGAGTAATGGTCTTGAAAAAGCTAATGACTGAGCACTTATTTATTTTGACTAAAAACAAGCATATGAAAGCAAGATAATATTAATCAGAGGAGTGAAGGTTCAGGTGTGAATTTTCTTCAATATGTCTCCCTCTACAAATGAAATTTGTAAGATCGCAACTGCTGATCTGTAATTTAACGAACATGTCGGAAAAAAAGAGCCAAGGGACTCGAACCTGTCATCTACTGCTATCCGGGCAGAGACACTACCACCAGGCTTTCCCTGGTTGCCGGTAGTGACACGATTAACTTGGAACAAATATCCAAGCTCCGAAATTTCGACATTGTTATAGTTAAGTAATCCAAGGCGGACAAGGCATTAATGAAAGCTAGAGAGAATACAAAATTCACTTGTAGAGGGAGACAAATTGAAGAAAACTCACACCTCAACAAGTATTATGCATGTTATGGTTGATCAATGTATTAAACATACCAAATGGTCTGAAGTACCCGCAGAATGCGGTGTTCTAATTGTTTCTGAGCCTTCTCAGACGTTATAACTGTGTACATCGATTTTCAATATTTCACATAATTTATGTGTTTCTTCGATATTACCCATTTCAAAATGCAGGGTTCTTTCGAGATGCATTTTCTTAGCGCTAATCACTCGACTTCAAAACTATTTCATCAGTATAGGTCTATAGTGGAAATAGTACATTCATAAATGATTTGCAGGTGTTTAGTGACTTTGGCTTTAGCACTATCTACATTTACACTTTATAAAGAGTATGATTAAATGAACATTAATGAAGACTATAATATCAATGGGCCGAATGCGTAAACGCTAGCAATTGCTTGTGCTAGCCTTTTACTCGAATCCGTATGCATAAAAACAAGCAATTGCTTGCGAGCAGAAGCTTTTGCTAGCAAGCACAAGCAATTGCTTGCTGCCCTCAAGCAATTGCTTACAGACCAAGCAATTGCTTAAAAACGTATGCTTAAAACATACCTTTTGCTAGTTATTGCTAGCAATTGCTTACGATTTTCCAAGCTCTGTAAAATGAGCTTGAGCTTTTGCTTAACCGGAACGTTCCCTTTTTTTATCATTTTCATATTCATGAAAGAAAGACCACACTTGTGAAGGAGTAGTATAAATCTACAAGAAATTACTCCTGAGTAGTGTAAGACACTTTTTCATTTCAACAACGGGAATATCCAGTAGTTAGCACGCAAAATGTGATGAAAATCAGGTAGGATGTCTGACTTCGGTAGAGAGCAAGGAGACCTCTCTCCGCGTGCGATCTGGCAGATCCGGGTTACTATAAGCTGCAGTGATGAGAATCAGCCAGTAATATACGTATGTGTGTATAGATGTGTGTGCATGTGTCTGTGTGTGCATTTTTCATAGCTCTTCTGCTATGTCAGGAAAATGTTTCCACACACACATGCCCTTTCAAATACATGCTGTCACACTCGCCTTTGTTCTTGTGTTCGCACAGGCGTGAAGTCCCTTTTATTGAAAACGCAAGCAATTGCTTGTGCGGGACAAGCAAAAGGTGTTAGCATAAGCAAAAGGTTATGCATATGGATTTAAGCAATTGCTTGAGCTAGACCTTTTGCTAGACGAGCTTGTGCTTTTGCTTGAAGCAATTGCTTACAAGCAATTGCTTGTTTTATGCATTCGGCCCAATGAGTCTTTCGATGATGCTGATAGTAACGATTTCAAATTATTCTATGAAACATTTTAGGTTTCAATGTAACTAGCTAGGTATGCTTACCAACAATGAACTCATAAAGCATGTATGTATGTATGTATGTCTATCTATCTATCTATATATATATATATATATATATATATGTATATATAATCATGTATTACATACAGTATTATATACATATAAAAATAATAATAATATTGAATATAATATAATGCAATATGTGTGTGTATATTTTGTATAAACACAACATAATAAACTATTGTAACGTAATTCATGCAATCATATGTAAGATTAACATTTAAACTCGTTTGTCTTGAGGTTTTTTTTTTAATTGGTGGATTTCTTTTCTCCTAGTTGGTGTGTTAGGGTTGGGTTGGGTTGCTTTTTTGTTTTTGTTTGTTCGTTTGTTTGTTCGTCTGTTTGTTTGTTTGTTTGTTTGTTTGTTTGTTTGTTTGTTTGTTTTTGTCGCAGAGCGCTTTTTGTACCACCTTTGTGGATTCGGCCCTATGAGGAAGAACTCACGAACGAATCCGCTGACGAGGCAAGCAACTCCAGCGATCAGCATGTAGGAGACGATGATAGGCCTCCGACCAAACAGCTCGATGCCGAAGAGGACTGAGAGGTAGGCTGGTATCTCTACGGCTCCAGACACGAAGAAGGCGATGTAGAGATTAACGCCAAGAGACTCAGTAGCCAGCGAAATACCGTAGTACACCAGCGTGCTTACAATCCTAGGACATTCAACAAAAAGACGTTTCACTATAAACTAACCTCTTTAAGATGATGTACGTCAAAGCATTAAAGTACATGTCGAGAAGTAAAATAACGAGTGATTATTATAGTGGAAGCGCTTTAACTGGCTTTTGTGGAAGCGATCAATTTTGAGCGTTCATGTGGAACGTCCAGTAGCAGTATTTTTTTTTTATATGATGCAAAATTGAAAATCATAACAATAATAATAAAAATATTATATGATAATGTAAATATGATAATGTAAATGGGGAGTAAAGTCCGATTTGTCACCTCCTCGTGGTACTCCCTGGTTGACGCTAACGACAAACAGTGAAGCTACTGGTGACATAACAGTGATAGACTTAGCGAGTCAGCAGTTTTGCTAGTAGTGGATAGCTCAAGATGGTATGCAGACAGCCTCAAAACGGACGGACCACACGGAATACGACCACAGAACGAACATTGACAAAGATTTACGAATACGCGAACATCGGTACTATAAACGCTGGAACCATACGGGGGAAGACGGAAGAAATAGTTGACCTCATGCAGGAACGACAACTGAAGGTGCTAGGCATAGCCGAGACAAGACTGCGTGGACAGGGAAGAAAGACAGTCCATGACAATTATGAGCTGATCTACTCAGGCAGTGAAAGAGACACAAGGCACGGAGTTGGGCTCTTCTTCCACCCAGACTTCGCTGTGCACATAGAGAAGGTTCATTATATCAGTAACCGCATTATTGCATCAATCCTCAACATTAACAATCATAGGGTCTCATTCATCCAAGCATATGCTCCACAGCAAGGACGACCACAGGAAGAAAAGGTGAGTTCTATGAACAACTGCAAGACACGCTTGACAATATACCCATCGACAGCGAAATTATTGTCATGGGCGACTTGAATGGACACGTTGGTTCCAGGCCAGTAGAAGGCGTCATTGGAAACTTTGGCGTAGGCACGAGAAATGAGGAAGGGGAGATGCTAATAGACTTCTGTGTAAGAAACAACCTCTCAGTAATGAACACTTATTTTAAGCACCAGGAGAGCCACCAGTATACATGGTACAGGTACAATTCTCGGCTTGGGCAGTACGACCTGAAGACACAAATAGATTTCATTTTGTCCACCAGAAAATCTGTCATCAAGGATGTTAAAACTATTCCATCGGTATCCCTTGACTCAGACCATAGGCTCGTTAAAGGCAAAATGAAGATACACCTTCCAGAGAAGGAGAAGTCAAAAGTGCGAAAGAGGGTAAAGACTGAAAATATTAAGACATCGCTACCGGAAATTCAACTCAAGTTAAGGGAGGTAAGAGATAAAGTCAGAGGACATTGAAGAACACTGGGAGAAACTCAAGCACTGCTTGCACGAGATCCAAGAGAAGATAGTAGGAGTAGCAACTTTGGGCAATCGCAAGAAGAAGAAAACGGGCTGGTGGACGGAGGATGTGAAGGCAGAAGTCGACAAGAAAAAGAAACTCTTCAAAACTTGGCTAAAAAACAGAACAGCGGAGAACAGAGAAGCTTATGTAAAACAGAGAAATTATGTCAACCAAGTAAAAAAGTGGGCTCGGAAGGGAATGTGGACAAGGATAGGAAAAGACCTACACGAAGATGTCAAGGGAACCAAAAAGCTATTGTACAGCATGTCAAAGGCTTACAAGACCAGGAGTGATGGCAGGACCAAGAATGCCACTTTGAAAGATAAATCAGGTACAATTATAACTGGACAAAAGAATGTGGCGAATAGATGGGCTGAATATTTTCAGGAACTACTAAATGTCAATGTTGATGAGAACCAGCAAAGAAGGAACTGCAGGGAATCCATTCCACCTGCACCTGTTACTTCAGACCAAGAAGACCAAATATGCATGGAGGAAATAGAAGCTGTACTGAAGCTCACAAAAACACAACAAGGCTCCAGGGCCAGACATGATCCCGATTGAAACAATCAAGGCAGGTGGTCAGCCACTTAAGGAAATGCTACTGGAACTCTTCAACCGCTCATGGGCCAGTGGCACCGTGCCAGAGGAATGGAACCAATCTTTAATCTGTCCAATCTTCAAAAATAAGGGGGATCCTTTGGACTGCAAAAATTACAGGGGGATATCGCTGATGAGCCATGTTGGAAAGCTGTATGAAAGGATACTTGAGAAAAGACTGAGGAAGGAGGTGGAAGAGTTCCTATCGGAAAGCCAGTGTGGTTTTCGACCAGGAAGAGGGACCATTGACCAGATCGCTGCCCTACGACTCTACTTGGAGAAAAGCTGGGAGTATGCTATTGATCAGCACATCTGCTTCCTGGACCTGGAGAAGGCTTTTGATAGAGTGCCAAGAGAAAAGATGTGGAAGGTGATTGAGGAGACTGGAATAAGCAGCAGACTACTCATGGCCATCAAGAGCACCTACAATGATCAGAAGAGTGCCATCATCGGAGATTCAAACTATTTTAACATCAACACAGGGGTTCGCCAAGGCAGCGTGTTCTCACCGTTGCTTTTTATCACCTATCTCAACCACGTACTCGTGAACATCAAGAAAGAGGATTATCATGCGGAATGCCTGGGCTATGCAGATGATGTAGCACAAACTGCAGACAGCAGGGACAAACTACAAGACATCATGAACCAATGGGATAGGGAGCTAACCAAAGCTGGTCTCAAGATGAGCTACACCAAAACTGAGTACATGCATGTAGGAAGGGACTTGGAAGAGGGGAATGTGGCCATCAATGGACACGTTCTTAAAAAGACGGACAACTTCACATATTTGGGCAGCAAGATAACATCAAACAATCTCATGGAGGAGGAAGTGAACAACAGGATAACCAAATTCACCAGAAATCTAATTGCACTCTATCCCCTCATGAAAGAGAAAGAAATACCCAAAGATGTCAAAGTGTGTATATATACAACAATTCTGAGACCAGTGCTTCTGTATGGCAGTGAAACTTGGACACTTACTTCAAGACTGAAGAGTAGAATCCAGGCTACCGAGATGAGGGTTCTCCGTCTCATCTATGGGGTTACCAGAAGAGATCGGGTTCGCAATGAAACCATCAGACAAGCCCTCAAAAGGTAGAGTCAGTTCTGACTATCATAGAAAGGAACCTACTAAGATGGTATGGACATGTAGAAAGGATGCCAGACTCTAGAGATGTCAAGAGGATCCACAAATGGAAACCAAACAAGAAGCGGCCAATTGGGAGACCAAGGAAGAGATGGGAAGACCAAATCAAGGAGATTGCCCGAAGGGAGGAGATGGATTTTAACACAGTCAAAACCATGGCTCAAGACAGACAAACTTGGCGAGGACTCATACGGAGGCTGTCAACTGACAGGCCAACTGGCCTACAGGCATCCGGGTGAGAAGGAGAAGATAATGTAAATTCTAAAACAAAGAATATGTATATACATACACACGCATATATATATGTATACATATATATACATATATATGTTAATCTTTGGACTAATTTTACACACATTTCAACTGAAATAGAGTAATTGAATCAATATTGAAATAAATGCATAAGCCGTCGTAATTGTGACATTCATAATGGTTGTTATAAAATCACCAGACAGTAGGCCTATGCTAATCGTCGTTTAATGAGGAAGCCACATTTCCTTGTACAAATGTATTTTAATAGGAGGAGAGGAAGCAGAAGAAGAATGAACAAATAATTGAAGGCCAAATTTATGACAACTTGATATCTCCAAGGGTCTCTCAAATCACAAATGCAATCTCTTGTGATGTAAGCAAAAGACAAGAGTCTTTGAATGTTCCCTGAAATACGGGATAACAAGCTCTCTCCCTTTTAACGTACCATAACAGCTTTCTGTAGTCGCGACAAAATAGTTGCCAATCAAACCTTACCTTGCCTGCAGTTCAAAGGTCATTATTGTTGTCATTCCAGCTTTAAAACTTTTTGCATTGAAGGGGTGGTACAGTATTTGTTGAGATGAGAATTGGGCTTTTAACTCTTTGCGAGATACCAAGAAAACACTTATGATATGATAGTTCAGAGCATACACTTTAAGAGGAATTCAAAGTTTATTTGATAAAAACCAGGTGAAACATCCAAAAACAAAATAAAACAAAGCGATCGTAATAAAGTGTGGGTCCCACACTTTGTTAGAATTGCTCTTTTATGGATATCTCAGCCATTTCAAAATCATTTTTCATCAAATAAACGTTGAATTCCTCATAGAATTACATGCTTTTTCATATTTTATAAGAGGTTACTCATTATCTCACAAAAAAAAAATGTTAGAAACCTGAAATCAGGTCTCAACCAACACTATACGATCCCTTTAAAATCGTTGGCACGTATCGGCCTAATAAATGACACACAAATGTTGTCTGACTGGTGTGTGTGCGTGTGAGAGGAAAAAAAAACAGCAGACCGACAGACATGTACTTTGACGGACAATGGGAACAATACATTACAACATTCTGTACTGCAATATGCCTGTAAAATTATGTTATTATATAAAATCGGTTTTTGCTGCTTACCATATAAATGCCATGTTGAGGGTATACATGCGGAGTCGTGGAGTCCGAAACAGGTCCAGAACTGTCGGTTCTTTCTCGTTGGTGGCGCTGTTCTTTAGAATGAAACAACATTGCGAATTAAGATGCAAGTTTCTTTAATTTACTTCAATCCTCTGAATAATATCTTTCATTAATCGCGAATTTAGTAATCAAAAAGAAATAATGATGATAATCATGCAAGGCGATGTAAACCATACATCGGTATTGAACAAATTTGTACAACAGTCATAAAGTTAATGATACATTAATTCAATACATTCGATAAATACAATAATTATTTTCTCGGATTTCTTTTCGGGGGGTCGGGGGGTAGAAAAAGCATTTTAAAAGAATATATTTTTGAATTTCGCCAACAATACAGATGCGAATGACTTATTCGTCATTGTTTCTTCTTATCTCTTTTATGCGTACGAGGGGAGTGGTGAAGGTAAAGAGAGAATAAACTTTAAAAAAAATCAAACGTGCCATGCAATCAAAGCAAGATATAATGATTCCAATAACATCTTGAAACTTGAAACTTGAAACTTATTAAGACAGCATGCTTATTGTGTTTGGTAAAGTATCATTTGACGCACTTTTTTTTTCGTTTGTTTATTTGTTTTCACCACGCTTTGCCCCCTTTGCCATTGTTTATTTGGCATATTGCCGTGCAAGGACGCTGTAGAACAAAGACTAGTACAAACAGTATGCCTTGCGATTATAGTTTTGAGCCACAAAGTGTGGAATAAACGTGCAGAATTATAATGCGTTTATACACATAACGTATATGGAAGTTCTGCATGTCCTGCGTGAATTCCTTATTAAGGGCCCACTACTCCACAACTGATGCTTGCCATATACCTCTTTAAGAGACTCGCTCTCTTCGAACAGCGGGTCGGGTAGCTTTGCCTTGTTCATTATGGCAGCTTTCTGCAGGACCTTCTCTGCCTTCTTCAGTCGCCCCTTGGCGATCAACCATCGAGCAGACTCGGGTAGGAATCTGTTCAAGATTACAGTCAGCACATCATCAATTTGGTGCTACAATCATTTTTGGAAAACATCATTTCACTGTATTCCATGAAAGTATAAGTTGTTCACACGATGAATATCACGTGCCGCAGACGCAACCTCTCGCATACACACGGACACACCGGCTTGTAGTTGCACTGTGATTTTTCAATGAATAAATCTTAACAAATGATGATATCAATAATGAGTTAAATATCATTAGTTTCATTCTTCTCTCTTAGAATATGACGTAGGAACTAAAGTAAGTTTACATAATATGTATGATGACTCCTTATGAAATCAGCAGTCCAAACAATAAATAAGGGCCAAATTGAGGTGTTTTATGAGAAAATGAAGAGAGAGAGAGGAAAAAGTTGTGAAAAGTGTATGAAAGTTGACAGAGGAAACAGCTGAGATTTCTACGTAACTTCACTCCCTCAACCTAAGCATGATAAAAACCGAGATTGCCTTACGGGAAGATGGCGAAGTAGGCAACGGGAATGAGGGACACACAGAGTTGCAGATGACGCCAGTTCCGGATGAAATAAGCAATCCCTGCTAGGATGATGGCACCCGCCGCCCAGTAGAAGTTCATGGCGATACCAGTAAAGTAGCGTTTAGATGGCCCTACAAGTTCGGTGCCTGGAGGGTAAATACCAACCGAATGGTGATGAAATGAGTTTGCATGATTAAGAGACAAATTCATAATGTGCTTTGATCGAGCCTATTAATTATATCAATACATTCTTCTTTCTACGTGCAAATCGAGTTAGCGTAATCAACGTACAACGTTATGTCGATCATCTATTCTCGTTTTAAAGTTTGACGATTTTTTTTCACATTTTCTGTCTCTTTGCAATGAATGTAATCCCAAGCGTGATATTTTGTTCTAACATTTATGTTTTTTTGAAGAAAAAACAAACAAAAATCATATCATGATATCATACACGAAGAGGAGTCTGCAAAGCCAATCCCTATTCGTGAAGATAGAGTGAGTATTATTGTACTGATACATTTAACCAGGACGTCACAGGAACCCACAATCACGGGCCTCCTCGTACCTGTGACAACTCTGCATGCACATTCACGTACTGAATAAAAGGGCCACAAAGGGAACAGAGGCAAACAAGTTTGTGCTACCAGTGACAATGGATTAACTGGGGCGCCAGGGGGAGGAACCGGCGACCTACACGGCACACCTCCATGCCTGAGCATACCATGACTGTCATTCAAAAGCCTACTTACTGTTTGTAAATCCCATTTCAAAGCGTGCCTTTATGACACAAGTGCTTTCGCAGATATGTGCACCTGCATATTATAATTATTGCCTCGTGTAGACAAGAAGACAGTTTGTAAATACACGCGGACCTGTACCACACTCATCACTATTGTTGCATTTCTTGTTGATATTAAACAACAATCAATTCATTTGTTTGAAGACAGAAAAAAAATAGCTTGACTTTCCAGTAATCCACGTAAATCTTTGAAAGCAAACAGTAAGAACAATTGAACACTATGAAGGGAATGCTCTCCTTATCAGATCAGTGTTAGTTAATTATCTTGTACCATGTAGATATTCTCCTGGATTTTTGATAGATCTGACTGAAACTAATGCATCTTGAATTGAACTGATTCCGACTATATCACAGACTGTAGACAGTGAGTACACCGCATAGATTGACAGCAGCTGTAACTAGAAATATTACCTTCGCCATTCGCTTTTCAATGGCATACAAGGGCAAGGACTATATTTTTACTGTGCGACAGATGTACCACAAAAAATGTATCACATTGAGGCTTTTTCTTTGTATCCAAAAATTCTTGACTGCACAGAGAGACTATACTTCTTCAATCTTTTGACCCTTTGTTGACGTAGTTCTTCAATCTTTTGACCCTTTGTTGACGGGGTGACGATACATCACTCAATGTAATCATACAACGTACATTGGGGACCGATCACACAAGTGATGGAGAACACTGTAATTATTAGTGTAGTGAATTCTATGTGAATACATGCTGAAGAGACAAACAACTCTTCTGTAGTAAATCAAAGGTCTCCTATAAAGCATTAAATCCACTTTCTCACCCATGACGAATGATGAGATGAGAACTCCGTAGATTGAGGCTCCAACTACAAAGCGGAGGGCGGTGAAGACCCAGATGTTGGGCGAGAAGGCAAGGCAGGTGCCCGAGACGCAGAGTGTGGAGAGCGAAGAGAGGAGAGAGAGCTGGCGGCCAAATCTTCCAAGGGAATGAATAAACGACATGCATGTCACTGCCAAGATCAAGGTCTTGATACTGTTTTTACTGTGCCTCATTTCTTCATTCTAATTAGTCTATAATTTAACAAACGCAAACAGAAAAACTGACAAGAAATGAATAATATTTATCATTTCCACTAGTTTACAATTTATCTACAATATACTTTAAAAAGGTACGGAAGAATAGGTGAGATTTGGTCGATTTTTATAAGGATTGGAAAGGGTTCAATGAAACTTGAGCTGAGACAATACCCCGAAACATAATGATCTCTTCATCAACTTGTAAAAATATCATGCGTTTATACAATCACGCAAGTGGGTATGTCTTCGTTTTACCTATTGTGGAATATCAGCTCATATGATATTCTTCTAAAACTTACATAATGTTGCATCATTAAATGAATGACAGCATCAACTTCATTACTTGCATTCCAGGAAAGGTAACTTCAAATCAGAAATTGTAGACTACCAGAGAGCGCTTTCGCAAAATTACTGAAAGTCTTATTGTCTTTACTGCCCATTTACTGCAATAATACCATTTGGCGATTGCGTCACGCTCAATGAATGTTTGAATGAACGCTTTATAAGATTCTCTCTATTATTATTATTATTATTATTATTATTATTATTATTATTATTATTATTATCATTATTATTATTATCATCATCATCATCATTATTATTATTATCATCATTATCATCATCTTCTTATTCGCTATCGTGCTCACTATGCTGTGATTATTGCTACCCGACGCACACTCGCAGTATCAATACGTCAGTATTCTGAAGATCTCCATAATGGTATGGTTCGAAGTCATGACTAATGAACGACTTGATACAGGAATTAAAACATCCTGTCATTATTTTTTTTTTTTATTTCTAGATTTGGGAACATTCTTCCTATTCATCGATCAACCTACCTGTCTGAAATGTGACCGAAGACGAGTGAGCCCAGCAAGAAACCAAGAAAGTAGAGTGACTGAGAAACGGATGTTACGTAACTCAGTCCGCAGACGAGGTTGAACTGTTGTGAAATGAGAAAAAGTAGACTGATCTAAAAAAACAATAGAGCACTCAGCGGGATGCAGTTTCATGTTCAAAATTAATGGAAGAGCTTGCGGTCATTCACGTTGCTTTGGAAATCGCCTAGCTGAGTTGCAGACATGCAAAGGCTTAATTCACCTGATACCTCGATGTGATCAAAATCATAACCTTAGTGAGAGTAGATCAAGTACTGCGGACTCTTCATAAATTGCATTCACATGCCTAGCTGTTTCTCTATTATTCATTACGTTGTTTTTGTTTTTTTTTTTGTTAACAGAATATTCAGACAACCATAAGTTATGTGGAGGGGGACATTCTCTTACGTCCTGAACAACCGTCGACTGGAAAACGCTTTTGTCGTATACCCATCCCGCATCACACGGCACTACGTCATGTCCGGTCAAGTTCAACTCCGGGAAGAATTCATCCTCTGCAGACAGCTGGTAGCGCTCGCACTTCTCGAAGATAATATCCCCAGTGTCATCAGACACAGTGTAGGGGATGGCGACGTCACGCTTCGCGAGCTGACACTCCTCGGATGTATTGTAGCCCCACTCACTGCAATTTACGTCGTCCCACTCAGGAATCTTCAAAGAAAATGCATACACAGTGACATCTAGTGGGATTTTTTTTTTTTCCATCAGTCATAAGTTTCATATTAGTTTAAAAGGTTTTACATAACTTTCAGGTCCATTCGGTACCGGGATGTAAATAATTGGTATATAATTCTTATACAATTATAACACGGTGTTTAGTTGATCCTCGCTGACAAAGACGCACATTCACGCAAACACACACACACGCACACGCGCACACACACACACACATACACACAAACTGTCCTAATGAATTATGATTAACAAAATATATCACAAGGAACATGCAAGTTATATGCTCAGTTTGTGGGATGGTACATTCAAACGTCTTCGGTTAATCAAATTCCTAACGTAACAGTCATTGACAGACTGCTATCATTGGTTTTGAAGTGCATTTTATCTTTATTGCAGGGTGGGTTGAAGGATTCGATAGAACGGATATTTGAAAAACATTATGGCATATAGTTCTGAAATTTATTTTTATCTTCGTTTTGCCACAAGAGAACGTCAGGGTATCATGAATCAACACAAGTCAAAATGCATTTGCAGTGAATAGGTCCTATAATATAGAAGGGATGTGTACTTTTCACAACAATGATAAATGCAGTAACATTATGGTCTACATGTGTCCAAAATATGGAAGAAGGGGGCAGTATTTCCAATGACATACGCTAAAAGATGGGTGATACATAGGATTGGGGGAGGGGGCAATACACAATTGATTAACCAAGAATGCAGACTGACGTACTATTTTTTGACATGTGACTAAAATATTTGCAACCGAGATGGCGCTTGACCAAGAAGTCGTTATTTTATGAAACAATTCATGTAACAAAGTTTGTATATATGCGTAAGATACGAGGGCGACAGCGCGCGAATTAACCGGAATACAGATAAAAATGTTGTTGACCCTTTGACCCTCATCTTGACAGCGAAGATGGCATCTGAACAATATGTCTTTTAGTCCGTAAATTAATAATCAATCTAGCTTTGCGTGAAAAAAAAAATATACATCTATATATACTAGTTGGGGCCATAAGGCCTGTATCAGTAAAGATAAAGAATGAAGATTATCTTTTTTACCTTTGAAACTAATCGGCACAGTCAAGATGTCATCAAATCAAAAAGTCGTTATAACATGATTCAACTCACACGGTCTACAAGTGTTTAAAGTATGGGATGGTAGAGCATGTATGAACCAAGATACAGAAGAAATGATGTTTGACCTTTGACCCCACTTCATGCAGTCAAGACCAGGGCAGTCTGATCAGGACGTCGTTATTTTATAAAATGATCCATGTAACGTGTTCTAATATGTGTCCAAATAATGGGGGAGATCGGGCATGTCAGAAATGACATTCAGTTATGAAGAAACGATAGATCGTAAGACATTTCAAAATCATAAGATGTGTGTGTGTGACGTTATGCATGAATGTTCACAGTGATTTCCTTCTAGACAATATTCATAGGCAATGTGTAATGGCCATGGAAAGTTGCATGTAAATCAATTGGTCGTGACACTTCTGAGAGAAGAAGCACAAAGAAGAGCAAAATTATAAAGACAGAAAGAAAGATCTTGACAAAATATGTTATCACCTAATACATGTAATTGCTCTTCGATAGTTCTGTTCTTTTTTTTCCCCACCTTTATGCGCGGTTTTAACATGTGAACCTAGGACCCATGTCCCTGGTGGGGCATTAAGTAATTGTTTACAGTCTTCGTGCCCTGGACTTTGAGATCCAAACAAGCAGCAGCGGGCAAAAATAGGTACATATTGTATATACGTAATGTGACCGAAGAATACACGGACCTCATTCAGAGCGTGGGGTTCGTAGATCCATGTTCAGAGCATGTCTACTGACCTTGCACCAGTGATCTGATGAACCCATGAGGAAGACGGAGACAAGAAGGTGAAAGGCCGTGAGAAAGGCGAAAAGACAACACAGGTTGTACGTCCAGATCTGGTACCGCCCAAAGCCGCCGATCGTGAGGAGAATGTCGTCAAACTTCATGACTGCGTTGTACCCAATTTTGCGAAGTTTACATCAGCGGCCTCCTTTAATATTCGACGACAGGATAACACGCTACAATGAATACTATACTGTGAAAACCGGCTGTTATCTCCCCTGTAATCCAGACTTTCGATTCGGTCTATATGCCTGAACGTTTGAATGTCAGAAGCAGGCCTACTTATAGTTTGATCTTTACCTATATATCAAACATACACGGTTCTCAAACAACTCACGGACTTCGCCCGATCCTCACACAGGTCAAAGTTGAGAATGTCTTCAGGTGTACATGATGATGCTCCCACCTGCTGCTTGCATAGTATAGTTTCAACGGGAGGTAAGGTGCCCTCGCTGCCGTGCTTGGTTGCACCATGAAGCTTCCAAGGTTGCACTGCAAGTCGTGTAGTTCAAACAGGCCTTAGGGATTGATTCGGCTTTGAGTTGGCTTTAGCCTACTGTCAGCAATGCTCTTTGACACTACCAGGACAAGAAATATGGCTAACTCTTTTCTCTATTCCTCCCTCCCTCTCTCTATTCTATTTCGTCCCTTTTTTCTTTCTCTCACTCTTGCTCTTATTTTTTCTTTCCTCCGCGCTCGTGCCCCCACAACTACCCCACGTTAAATAGACCGGTTTTGCAATGATGTATTCAGTTTTTATAAATGCTTTGTTCACAACAGTTGACCTTAACTACAAAGTCTGCTGGAGGCTTGCCCTACCTAGCAATAACTGAGTGAATTCCTGCTTATAGAACTTAATGGGAGGGGACAGGGACCGAATGAAATGCTTCGCTACTCGTAGGCTGTATATAGGAACATAGAAGCATCCATAAATTGCACTACATTACAGAAACGGTATATTCGTGCTTTTAATTATGTCGTTTTTAGCCACTCGATAAAGTCCCTCGAGAAAAACAAGCAATTTATCTAACTCAATGTGGAATGCGAGGATCTCTCACGGATACCATTACTTTGTAGAAATGATTGCCGTGCATAAATACTTTAGGTTTTTGCAAACATGTTTGTACTTTTGTCATTCAATTGATAATCTCGTCATTCAAAGACGCGAAAAGATAGCACCACAAACTTGGTCACTATAATTCATGTTTCGATCATTCAGATTTATCCTTAATTCAAAATCTTCAGAATTTACTTCTTTCAAAAAAAAAATGCCCTTCGGGATCAATCGTCACAATTTGCACATTGGAAGGTAGCGTCTTCTAAAGCATTACATTTCGGACATGAGCATTCGCGTTAGGAACATATAGTTCATTCAGTTTGGTACAAGTCGTAACATCGACGCTATTACGCCAGAAAAGAGTTGGCATAGACAAACCCAAACCTACTTCACAACCGTCACAAGATGCCTCGACCATAAGGAAAAAGAAGGCTAAATCGCTAAGAAGGACTCTCCTTATTATAAGGTTGCAAACAATTATCATTTTATTACAGTGTAAGTACCATTCTTGTCCCATGAACGAAAGAAATGGAAAATCAAAGAATGCACTTCTCTCAAAAAGACATATCGTGCAAAGGAAGAACACATACCACGTTATGTACTCAGAATCATAGAAAAAAAAATGGTTGCTATTGTGAGTTTCTTTAGGAAGACTGAAAAGGCAATTCATTCATGTCCATAATATGCAAGAGAGAGAGAGAGAGAGACGAAAACACAAAAGAACGTTTAAAGTATAAACAATGGAGGAAGACACCTTGATTATGATAATACTGAGATGATGAGATGAAAACAAAACAGCTTTTGTGCTGACTTGACTACTCGAAGTGTTTATTGACTGTTTCGAAATGAAGTTGACGCTTTGTAGGGGTGTTTGTACATGCATGTATTATGTATAATGTAGTTTTTTCGTTTTATAAAAATCCTAGCTACTGTATGAGCCTGGACTGTGTTCCGGTCTAATTGCATGATTATTAACATAATTATCACGTTTTATCCCACTGTTTATGTTTTAAGTTCTTATCGTGCCATGTCCTTTTTATGTTTTTTCTTTAATTAGGTACAGGCAATTTGATACAGACTTCATGAAATCGCATTCAACATGCTAAAGCCTATTCAATTTTTACTCAATTACAACATATACTTATTTTTCCTTTGATTTGAATATATATTGTGACATGTGTTATATACCATGTAGGGAAAAGTGCATATTCTTTGATCTTTCATTTCTGTTCTCTTTTCATAGAAGAACAGGTGCTATCCCAATTAGGTAACTGTTGATTTACTGTCTTAATTTACGGAGAGTTCATTTCAGTGAATTTAACCGTCTATTTCTTGGCGGTCGATCAAGGCATCTCGCGAGTTAGGTCTGGGTGTGGCTAACTATCCATATATATATATATATATATATATATATATATATATATATATATATATATATATTTATATATATATATATATATATATATATATATATATATATATATACATAGAAGTATTGAAACAAGTTCACGCGGTTGACGTTGCCTGATGATTGCACCTCACGGAGGTTGCATGAAACTCAGAGTTGCAATAAATACGGATGAACCTGCAGTCAACCGCGTGAACTTGTTTCAATACTTCTGTCTAAAGCTCTTCCTTTGAGGATATCGAGCACTCTTCATATTAGGATAGAATCACCAAGTGTGTGTATATATATATATATATATATATATATATATATATATATATATATATGTGTGTGTATATATATATATATATATATATACACACATAATAAATTGGAAAGAGGGTGATGGAGTCGATGTTACGCCTTATTATCTGTTGTATGGCATGTGCTCTCCATAATTCTTTCATGGTCAGGTCGGCTTCTTCTGCATGTTCTGCAGGTGTCCGGTCGCCAACCCTCCACTGTTAAATTGAATGAACTTATACTCTCGAAAACTCTTCTCTATACTCTCCTAACTGGAATGCTCACGTGCAAAATTGTATGCTCAGAAAGACGCGCCTTCTCATTCCGACGGATTTGAACTCTCTCGACGAGCATTCTGAATATGAATTATGTAGATACTAACTGTTTGACCAATGTGTGAAATTGAATGATCGAAAAACGAAGTTCAATGACTGTCTTCATGACGCTATCTGTAAGCGCTATTTTGAAAGACCCGATTGTCTAATTGAATGTCATATATACGAAAATGACCGCAATATAAATTCAGATGGACACTATGTAAGGTGGACAAAGCACTGCTTGTCAAGACCGAAGTAACAGCCGGCTATCAACGAGATAAGAAGGAAGAGCAAACAATAATTGTTGGTATTTGACATCGTTATCCGATGACTACTCAAAATCACACAATAAACGCAAAGTAAATCAAATTAGATAGTAGAACAGATGACGGTGTCACACAAAGTGTGTCAAAGTGTGAAAGGGAGGGAGAGGTATATGTGACAGAAAGGGGAGGGTGAGTTTTAAGAAATAGAGATAAAACAACGCAGACAAAGAAACTATTTCCGCAGTCTAACACAATGGACTCAAGCTGATCACAAATTTGAGTAAACCTCTGATCATTGGCAGTGTGAACATTAATTATGTAAAAAATAATACCACAATTACCGCCCAAAAAGACACAAAATGCAAAGGAACAACACACATAACACAGCCTAATGTATGAGTCTTCAAATCAAAGGAAGTGATCATTAATGTTGTAATTGTGCGTGAAAACTAAAATGCTGGAAAGCAATTTCATGAAGTCTGTAAAAGTAAATGCATGTACCTACGCAAAAATAGATGAAAACATAGATAAGAGATAGACACGATGAACACTGAACGGATAAACATTGAATGAAAATACAATATTATGATAATAATAATAAGATAAGACTAGAACACTATCGAGCTAATTTGATTGTTCGAAGTGTTACGTATATATAAGATCGCGCCGAAACGAATGTGAATGCTGGAATGGTGGCATTGCGCAATCACATCCCCTTCTCTCGCTAAATTGAATGCCGCTTTGCGAAGGTGGAGTACTACAAATTGTAGTAGTTTCTACGAATATGAATGACAGCATTATAGATTTGATTGACATGAATACAGATTCGAATGATCGAAAACGATTTTGAACGACAAAACGGCCTCGTATGATCAAAACCCTCTAAACTGAATGATCACAATATCAATTTGGCTGGCGAACTTACGAAATAGATAAACAAAGAATAATAATAATACAGGTTTTTGCGGTCTATTTCGTAAGTTCGTCAGTCAAATATTGATATAATGATGACAATAATAATGATAATAAAGATGATGATGATAATAATAATAATAATAATAATAATAATAATAATACTAATACTAATAAAATTATAATTACAATAAACAAATAAAGAAAGAAAACCGATAACAGGAAATACATAATTACCTGTACTCGACATTACTGCCATCTTTTTGTTACCAAAGTATGACAAACCTCATCTATGCACGAGAATATAGACATAATCATATATCATGGAAAGCCTGTATACCAGCCCAAATCCACCTCCGGTCCTCCATGTGAGTCCACGTACAGTGACTGAAGTATGAAAGAATTTGCAGAATGATGACGACTTTGGCATTAAGTGTGTCGTACTATGAATAGTAATGGCTGTATGGGAGCACGAATGACTCACCAAGAAGTTTTATGTAATAAGAGGGTCATTTTAAAGGCTGAATGTCATTAACATTGTGTATATCAGTCCCTGTTCAAATTTCTTATCGAAACAAAATTTGTCCTAAAAACTAATGTAAAAACTTGTCTTCGATAACTGCTGTAAGCCTTCTGGTATTTTTTTTTTTTTGTCAATTCAAATGAATTTATTGGGAATTTTCCGCATTGAATGTAATGTATATATTACAAATGAAATACAGTCATTTCTTATTGTTTTCAAGACAATAGGACATACATCCGAACATAACTGAGATATACGTGTACAGATTAAAGAAAAGAATAAGAGAACACATCAATTGGAACCACTCGAGATAAAGTGAATCATAATAATCTGACTGAATTATGGCACATGTATTGGGAGTGTGAATGCAGAAGACTGTCGTCAAATAAGCATATAGCTTGAAGATACGACAGCCTTGAAACAGAAGGGAAAAAAAAGAAAATGGACAAAACATACATCATGTATTCTTATCGAAAATAAAAGAAAAGAAAAAATAGAGACATTCTGGCATCACGTTGCAACAACAAAAATTGTATAGACATTATATGAACAGAGAATGAGGTGAGTGAGGCGAGTGCTGGTGCAAGTGAAAGATCCCAGCAGGCGCACGGTACTAAAGCCCCTTTTACACTTTCATGGATTGCTTCACGGATGACCACGGATCGTCATCCGTGGTGTTCCGGCATGCAAAATATCGATTTTCCTCTCAATGCCGGTGTGAATACGAGCCCAACTGGGTGTCTACACGGACAAGTACGGAGTCTACACGGCCAAGTACGGTGCCTACACGAACAGACAAGGAACGAACGCGAACCACAGGGCAAAACGATACGGAACTAACACGGATATCAAGGATAGAGCACGGATGCAACTAGGTGTCTTCGCGGTCTTTACACGGATATTCCCAAAATGTCGACACATGACTTTTGCTTTTGCTTTTGATACTTTATCGTTCTTGGATGACATGCTTCCAGAGTTAGATACAGTATAACAAGCACACCAGAAAATCTACAGCAGCCTACATAATTACACCTCTACTTGTCGACATCATAAAGGCAAATATCTTAGTCACGTTTGTTCCAACTCTCATTTTACGGGAACATCATGACATAAACAAATTGAAACAAAACAAATCAAACACACACGCCACACGCACCTCACACACACACACAAAAAAAAAAAACAGAGAGGAGATGTGTACGGGTCACTGATGCTTCTCAGGCGACCACATGATACGCACAGTATGAGGGGATAATGGCTGTACTGATTGGGCAAGATCTGAGAAAATTTCATGAACTTTATAAGCTTGTATGGCAAAATACACGAATTTTTCATCCTGGTTGGAGCCAATACCAATACGGACGTCCCGATGTCTTTACGGATTGTCCCGGAATGAGTACGACGGCAACACGAAGTAGCCGATGCCTACATGGAAGAAATACGGAGGCAACACGGAGTAGACGGTACCAACAAGGAAGAGTTCGTATTGATTTTCATCCGTGATGTCTGGGATGAAAAATTAAGCAAGCTTAATTTTTTCCGCGAACATGCCGGATGATCAAGGATATTGCCGGATGACATCACGGAGTCAACACGGCCATGCCAGAAACAGTACGGATGATCCCGGATCGGCGATCCGTGGTCATCCGTGATGCGATCCGTGAAAGTGTAAAAGGGGCTTAAGGGCCTTTTAAGATAAGATATGCAATTTTCTAGGTGTTTTCGAGTGCGTGCATATACGGTAAGCTATGCGGGCCCATGTATAGATGAATCAATATCTGATCTGTTTAAATCACAGCAGTTGTTTATCAGAAGACTTGTTTAATCGGGACCTTTAACTACCGAGTCATCCCGATAAGTCGGCGGCAACTGTATATTACACATGGCTACCCTCGTTCCTCAATGTTTCCACATTTCTTACAGTCATTCATCCTGTCAAACATGTATTGACGACATTTGGGTTTTAAAAAAAATATTGCCTTTGAAATAATAAATGAATAAGTTGGGGATATCGCGAGCATATTTTTGTTCTTGTCTAGTTGTGTCTTTTATCCAAGAAACCACCCGCTGTCACTGGCACTGATCTCCAAAACACAGAACTCTTACACATAGAAGAATCAATAGCCGCCCGCGCCTTTTTTTTCCGTACTACAGCGAGGCAGGAAACCAATGGGGCTCATTAATATTCATGAAAAGTATTGCTTGAAAGTAGATGCGCATGCGTACAAGCGACTAACGTACGCAAATTAGGCTAGTTTACGCGAAGGGCATTCAGACGTCATTGAAAAACTGCCTGTGTCATTCCCACTAGACAGGAGGGTTGATGCGTGCACACCCATGCAAATGTGCACTTGGTTACCTCAATACAGCTCTCGTTTATGTGAGTTTTATGGATAAAAATAATAAACTGTGAATGAATCATAAAAAAATATTACGCTTATGTGTATTTTGTTCATAAATCCTCTTCATTTCAACCCGTTTGTAATCATACTTTCCCCTTGTGCAAATCGGCGTGTCCATAACGTCCTCGAGCCCCCGAGATAGCTCTGGGACATTCCACTCAATGACGGGGTTATTATTTTGCAACGTTGTCAAATAACTCTAATGTAAGCAAGTTCTTGGTATGGCTAATCTATTTTATGATGTATCAAAATCTATCTATGCTTAAATAACCTAATTTGCAGAGACATAGAAAAAGATCTGCTTTACAATCGTGATACGTTCAACTACTAATTTACCTGTGCTGAAATCCGCATGTATGCTCCGCACGTGTTATCGCCATCGCTCAAGCTTCGATCGCGATGGCGTGTGTGTATGACATAATTATAATATGTGGGGAAACATGTGGCTGAAAGAACCACGCAGCACGAGGCATGGTTCAAACGAATCGGACGTAAGAGGTCGTACATTCAAGAGCTAAAACAAACAAATAGCGAAATCAAAATCCACTGAAAAGGTCTTGACATTGTATTATAATGTTCCAAAATCATGTTTGGCTTAGTTTTGAGAGGAAATTCTACACTTTGAAGGTTTTCCTCGCAAGAGATCAGGAATGAGACCGGTGAACTAGCTACTCATACAACAGTGTGTGTACTCTATATGCGAACGTGCATGATGCACTATGTGGATATGAGAGCGTAGCGTTAGGAATGCACCAAACAAATACGGTGGGCTGCAGATTCTTGGGGCGAAATTAGCCTTTGTTATACAACCCGTCTAGTATTTATATTTGTGTAATGATTCTAATTATCTATTAAATCACGATTAAAAATACTTCATCGCTATATTCATTATATATTTTGGAAAGCATAATCTAAGATATTTTGGGTTTTTTAGTCCAAGGAATCATTTTATTTTGAATAAAAAAGTAATAATATAAGTATAGTTCTTGTCTCATGTCTAATTTCCATTCGCCTTGTTGCAGTTACCCCGCAGTTGCCCATGGATACAATGGATAAGTAATCAGCTGTTAGGGAGTCGTACTACCCTATACTGCTCCTGTTAGAATGTAATTAGCGTTTATGGTTTTATAACCCTACCCAATAAAAAAAGACAAATTCAAGAATCATAATCAGTTCATGATGAAAGAAGAGTTATATCATTGGAGACATTTAAACAAATGATTATATGTTTACATTAAATTGCAGATTGAACCTGCACTGCAGATGTTGCACGGTGTCTTTATTGGTTTGTATGGTTATGTCATCAGTGGTGTCAGGGGTAAGGCTTTTATATCTAAGGCTATTTCTCTCCAGAATCCTTAGTTACCAACTATTTAGTGCACATGCTATGCATTATGGCATCTCTATGGATGGAATCCATTTTGCATGCATTACTTGTTGCTATGTCAGGCAATCTTCGGGCAAGCTTTTGAGTCTTCAAAAGAAACTTTTGTTCAAGAGGTAGGGCCTATGCATGAAATTAGTAAACAGGTCTATTCCTTAGACCAATACATGCATTCATTTTATTATAGGACCATGCTTGGAGAGTCAGAGTTCAGAGTGAGAGATGGGGAGAAAGAAGGGGGATCAGAGGTTGGAGGGTTGGCGCGGAAAGAGGGAGGGAGAGAGAGAGAGGGAGAGAGAGAGAGGGAGAGAGAGAGGGAGCTACTGTACTAGCTACTTGTATGACGAATGTGTATGTGCGTGTATGTTTCATGATATGCATTTCAGTCTCAAAACACTGTATTTGTAACTCATGTCGGCCATAATAAGGAGGCTTACAAAGAGGAACATAAGGTGATTCATTGCGTTATGTAATGAGCCTGGTGCGTTGCTATGTCAGTGCATAAATCTTGTTTTGTTAGGCATACATATAGCCTCCCAGTTCATACAGCCATGCTATTCCGATGCTCGAGCACCAATCATGTATATTCATGAGCAACGGGACTTTTGCTAAAGGTAGTGCGCATGTGCAAAGAGTGCTACTCATGAATATTAATGAGCCCATTAGTTTCCTGCCTCGCTGTAGTACGGAAAAAAAAGGCGCTAGCCGCCCGCTCTGTCACCGCGCCGTCGCTCGACTGGTTGTCACGTGACGTCCGCCATTTTACTTAGCAACACTTTTTTTTTCTGTGCGGAAGGCCCTGGCTGACCGGCCGGCGGCGTGATGGCGCCATTCTTGACCGTGCTGTTCTGACATTTCGAACTGAGCCAGGCGCTAAAATGCCTTATTGCGCGGCTATAAACTACACAAATCGTTTGGCAGGAGGATGTTGAAACACTTTTCATAGGTGAGTTTGACACTAAGCCATGATGACAATGACAAGTGAATTAATGCCCCAAATTACGTTATACATTCAGGCGGATCGTATACATTGTATCTGGTTTTCTTGAGCTCAATCATTACGTAGTCCCAAACACTCGATTCTGTGTTTGGCGTGTATGCTGTCTGTGTATCTCTGTTCAAAAATTGAAGTAGGGCCTGGTCTACGTTGTGTGTAAGGGCAAACAGCATTGTAAATTACCGGTACATGTAAACAAACTGCGACAGCCGCCACACGCAGTGTGGCGGCTGCGCCGTGCTCCCATAAAAGATCTTCATGTTGAACAAACGGGTGCCTTTGCGGCGCTATATTTCCTTAATTTTTCAACAGAAACTACTAGGAATACTTACATGGGTCGATGAAACCTAAATGACTATCATCGGCGACTGTTTGATGCATTTCATTGCTTGTGATGCACAAAATGATGTCTTATAAGCAGCTCACCGATGTTCACAGAATTCACAATCACTTGCACAAGCGCACAGAATACTTGAACTATAACATAAGCGAAACTGCGGGGAAGCCGCCAGGACCGCGCCTCGCCTGGCGGCGCGGTCTCCGGGGCTACATGTAAACGTACTCATGTAAATCTGATTTAAGATGTACATGTAGAAGATAGATTCTATGTTAAAGATTTGGGCTAAAATTTTGTTAAACTTTACCTCTGAATTGGCCAGACCTCGACCCCAAGGTTGTGAGTCTCTTCCAAATACAGCAAAGTTAGGGGTAATGATATTATGATTAATATAATGTACAACCAGGGAGGTGGTCTCTCTGGCCATGGGTGCACGTGCATGTTATTAATACTGTGCAGTTTGTATGATTCAACTACACACACCAGACTGCATAGCACCATCCAGAATTCACCTGCTACAGCTGTACATGTGAGATGTACTAGAAACCTATTTGCTTTTGTGCTCAGTTGAACCCTATCCTTGGCATGTGCAAGGGTGCCAATATGTAAAGTTAATTTCATCTTTAATCCTAAGATTCCTATTCTAGGGGTTAGTACTATTTAATCATATACCAACTAGTGCCCTTTTGACCTTTCATAATGTCTATTTTTAGGCAACAAATTAAGCACTCTGCAAAGCCCAGTGGCAGCGCAGTACAGTAGCAAAACAAGGCACGCTGATTCTGTTCACTCCTGGTAGAATTTGCAGCCAGACTGCAAATGATACATGTAGAGTTCTACATTTACATCGCATGGTATGTACTGCAGATCTAATGTTATTCTTGGCCCTTTGATAGTTTTAGCTACACAGTAGTACACTGTACCTTATGGGTGCTGGTACATAATTCTGTAGAAAACTTGCATGTTTTTAATCTTATCAGGAGCATTCACATGCAATCATCTTGCATATCAAGTTTTAATATTGTAGTTACACATGTTTTTACAATTCTGATATGGTACCTGGTACCTGATTCTGATATGGTACCTGGTAGTAATTTTCATGTGTATACATGTTCTCTCCGTGTTAAAAATCCTAGATTTCCAAAAAGTGATGTTGCTCTTCACCAAAGATGGACTGAACATGAGAAGAGACCACTGGACTCCAAAGCCCTACTCCACCTGGTGTTCCGACCACTTCAAGGAAAACACTTCGATTACTCAGGCCAGACAACAAGGCTGCAGCCAGTGTCCATTATTCTTGGACTTTGGGTTGTTGCCATGTATTGCATCTTAGTTCATTACCGTTTACATGGTACATGCATTTGAATGGGTGATATGCATTAGTTGTCATATTTGTGATATTTTTCTTACCTACATATTGTTACCATATTATTTTCTCATACCATGAGGTAGCATGTTTTCATAGGCCTTCACAAGGATTTCATTTTGAATCACCCTTGAAGCTAACCAGAGCAAGTGAAAATCTATATGGATGTACTGCCTTTGATATTGCAGGCCTCGAATTAACCGACGGCCACAGTGCCCCTCTCGTTGGCCGCAATGCCTTTTGTTTTTTGATCAAAGTTGTGGCCAATAAAGAATGTGCCCTTTTTCTTGGGGCCGTGGTGCCCTTTTAGAATGAAAGTTATTATTTATGACGTATAATATGCCCTTTCTCAAAGTCTACACTTTAATAAGCTTGAACAACTTTCCTGATCTCAAATATCATACCTTCAGTTCACTCGCGTCCCAATATATCTGATTCAAACTCAAAGTATCTTTCCAAGATACGAGACGACGTGTACGTACATGTACGCCCGACCGGCTTTTACCGTCCCGACTGCCTCCGCAGCGCAGCGGCCATAGAGTTACTAGCTAGGCAGCGCATATTCAGATAGAGTAGTAAAGAGTGAACACCAAGTTCACCAAGGAAAAAGAAAAATCCCACGATGCCAAGGTGCCAGACTGGGGAATGGGGAGGGGTGGAGAGAGAGAGACCAATCAACAGTAGAAACCGCGCGTACTGGCGCATTCTTGGAGGTCATGAACTGTCTGGGGTCTTGGAGATGAACAGGGAAAGAATGTTTAATTATCAAAGATAGCTCAAGTCGAAGCCCCAGGGCAAAGACCCAGGATTACAAACGTAATGATTCCTTATTTCTTATCACTCTCCTGCGATTTTGAGGTGTTAGTAGAGTGTCAAATTTTTTGTGAAAGCACAAATTTGACTACCAGTGACAATGAAAGAATTGTATTTTTTGTGCAGATTTTTTTTTTTTTTGTCTTTATCCTGACTAATACATGTATTCAAGTTCATATGAAATTTCTTATGTCTTTACTGCTGCATCAACAGCCTAAAATAAATTACTGGAAGCTTTTTAATGCATTTGAAATGTCAAATTTTGAATATGCAAATATGTGGATAATCATCGGATGTGGATGATCATCATCCACATTGATTTGTACCCTCTAAATTTGCTATTTCAAATGAATATAGTAGGCAATGTGTCAGAAAATTCTGAAGCTTTGTAAATATGAAATTTTTGGCAACCTTCCATTTGAACTTCAGGCATGATAAGCTCCTATGATTCAGCAAAAATAACTCAACAGATCAGAGATAAACTTCCTTCGAATTGAGAACTAGCACGCAGATTTGCTGAGCGTGAGACCACAAGAAGCTTTCAGCTTTGCTTTGAGATTGTAACTCGGGAAGTTCTCACAAACTCCTGGATCACCCCTCCCTGCCAACTCCAACTCGTTGCTCCCCAACGTGTATGGTGAATGCATGGTGTCTCGATGTCACCGATGCTGCTTTGTTTTTGTCTTGGAATATTTACTCATTTCGTGTCATGACATGAGTGTAGTAATCTTTTTGCATGGCGATGTACAAACTCGTGATACTCAACTCGTCTTTTTTAATGTTTTTCTTTGAGGCCAAAAGGAAGACAAAATAGTGCCATGACGTTTGCAGTTGTTTAAAAGGTCTGCTTTTGATAGCTCACAGACTAATCACCCATGCTCCCAGGCCCTCCCTCCAGTCGAGCAATTCACACGCGCGCGCAAATTCCTTTGCCTTGTGGTTTTGCCAGCCAGCCAGCTGTCGGAATGTGTTTTGAAGTTACATGGCAGCCTGGCCTGGCTGGCCTGAAAGGGTATCGAGTTTCAATCAATACCTACTGTTGTTTTTCACCTGATAGAAACGCGGAAATCGGGAATGTGTTACAGCTGTAGGGAAGAGGTTTTTGTTGTGTGTTGCACTTTGTGTGTGTGTGTGTGTGTGTGTGTGTGTGCTTGTTTGTTTTTCTCGGTTTTTTCCTTCTTTCTTTTTTCATAAACACCCAACATGCCCTTTCCAATGTGGCCTTGGTGCCCCTCTGACTGACCTAAGAGCCCTGGCCGCTTGGAAAAAGTGCCCTTTTCTAAATGGCCTTGCCCCTCCAAAATCCTATTTCGAGGCCTGATATTGTTGCCAAGAATGCCTTTGCCAGACAATGTCCATTGTTCATGGATTTTATGTTGATTTTCATGATTATAATAGTTGCCAGAAATTTGCAATACTGGTTGTCTCACCTACATTACATGTATGTGTATAAGCCAGTTCAGGGTTAGCTCACTGGCACATTGGTACAAATGACCATTCTTTTTCTCAGTTGATTAGGCACTCCATGAGTTTTCAAACGAGAGAAGGTATTTCAGCTTACCCGACGTAAAAATTTATGGAATTCATCAGTCATGTTCAAACAGAGAATGAACTTGCATAGACAAGGTGACCAGGATGATCCATCAATTAGCACTTTGAATGTATTAACAATCTTTTTCTATTGATACTGTCAACTACTAGTACCACTTTTGCTGTCAGGTGGATGTGCTGGCAAGCACCACTCATAATGATCACGTGAATAATCATTACATCACAGATGCTTATCTTAGTGAATAAAAAACAAACATCGAACATGCTCTGCCTGTACAGAGCTATTACCTTTTTCTGCTCATGCTCACAGCGGAACCCCGAACTGGCTTATTATTGGCATGTTTCCAAGGCATGTATTGCCTGTGCTTATAGTCATCGTACAATATGTTATGTATAATAATGGTACTTCTGGCAAATTAGTAGTACACTTGTATGTCACTGTTCTGTGGTTGATTCTCAGTAATCAACATTGACCTTGATAATTGTAAAATACATTAAAAAAAAATCAGTAAAACTAACTGTTTAACTTTGCTTTCTGTTTTATATGGGAAAAAATCTTAAAAGGAGTTCATGGTTGTGTGTGTGTCTGTGTGTGTGTATGTGCATGTGAATATACATTGCATACATTATACATGTATATATAGGCCTAGAATATATATATATTGAGTAGGTAGTCCACATGTTAACATGATAATCAAAAACAAAAACAAAACTGGAAGAAATTTCATGCTGTATTCATCAACAGTTTATTTCTCCACACAAATTTTCAAACGATTCACTCTTTCTCTAGAAAGTATCAACACTTGAGAAAGAGTGAATCGCTCAAAAATTTGTGTGCAGAGATAAACATGGTGAATAAAGTATGAACTTTGTTCCAGTTTTGTTTTTGTTTTATCATAAGTACAAAGAGTTTGTATACTATATATATATATATATATATATATATATATATATATATATACATGTATATTATGAGTAAAATCAGTTGTATAAACACCGCAGGAGCCAAAAAAAAATTGGAATGACATTTTGGTCAAAGACCTTTATCAAAGACTTTGATAAAGGTCTTTGACCGAAACATCAGTTCATTTTTTTGGCTCCTGTGGTGTTTATACGACTGATTTTACTCTTGATATCTATTTACTACACACCGACGCAGAGCTTTCATATTTTGATTTATAAATACACACACAGTATAAGTAGTCCACATGTCGGTGCAATAATATGATATCAATATCATGATTAAAAAACAAACAAACAAACAAACAAACAAACAAACAAACTAGTCCATGCTGATCCCCAACAATTTGTTTTGGCACACAAATTTTGCTCTTTCTCAAGTGTTCTTGCGAATTACTCGAAAATTTGTGTGCTGAAATAAATTGGTGTTGGTCAGCAAGAACTTGGTTTCTGGTTTATTTCATGCAGATACACATGCGTGTGCCTATATTGCTTCCTGTGTGTTCGTGCATTCGTGTTGACTACATAATAATACATGTACTACTAATAATGATAAAAATGATAATACATGTAACAAGAATATAGGTAATCAAATAGTGTTGTCATCCAAATATGTAATATGCTGAGTATAATCATTTATGTCAGATTGGGAAGATGTATTGCACGTATCATATCCACAAATCATTGATTTGTTTTGTTTGTTTTTTAACGGGACTGACTAGAAAATTTAATTTGACTTGTTTATGGGAGAAAAATAAATGATGGCATAAACACACACTTTCTTACCATATCATTGGAGGGAAACAACATAGAGCAAGACATGAGATTGGGAGGGGATGGAAAAAAGGGCAGAACACAGGCAAGGACAGGCGTCTTGAATTTTATACCAAAGCAGATCACGTCTCCGAAGTCAAATAGATCTATCCGAAAGGGAGGTGTGTTTCAATACAGACTATTTTCAGGGAAGAGTGTGAAATAAAAACATAAATGAGTACATGAATCTGAGGTCAACGCTGGATTGGGAAGTACGAGTTTGACAGTTTATGAGTTCAAGTAAATATCAAGGGCTTGGGGCTGCCATACTGTCCGATCAGTGAGTTGACCGTACCGTACTCTCGAGGAGCTGCGGAGGTTTTGCTAAGCAACATGGCGGCGTGTGCACTATGTGTAAGAGTTCTGTGCTCCAAAACTGTTTTGGTGTGACAGCCATTTTGTCTACGATTGAAACGTCGTCAGCACTGAATCCGGGGATTGCGTCAATTTTTTTTGAAATAGAAATTGTCGGCTGGCTGCCCCACGGTCGTTGTTAAGTAATTTCATCGTTGAAACAAACGTCAGTGGGTCAGGGATTGAAGACTGAAGATTTTGCCTCTCTGAAAGGTAATTGCGCGACAAGTTAGATCTTAGACTTTTGCAATTGACATGATAGCCTGGAGGCTGCGTGCTAAGAAACACACGGACTTTGGCATGTGGGATCTACGTATACATGCATGCTAGTATTTTGGACATCGTACCATACTCTCACATTGATCCCTGCCTCTGACCTGATCTTTGGGTATTCAAGGTATTGGCGTTGTTTGTTTATCATACAAACACTGTACACGAGGTCTGAATTTAGACAAGTGAACACATTTAATCAGTGAACTGTGATTTGCCGTGGTACATGCGGTCGTATCTCCGTAATTTTAGTAGGCTTGCCAAGGGCGAAAAAAGGGGTGATCGCTGCATTTTATAGTACAAATGTCCTATTTGGCACACATGTTCCTCTGTACAATTGTAATTTTTTCATCTAAAGAGACAATCTGTATCTATGCAAATAAGCCTTAATTTGCATAATTTATGCAGAAATACATATAAAAATTGTTTAAAAATATATGTGCATCCAGCGAAATACCTGATTTGGTAGAAGTATTCTATAGAGTATGTGGAAACAATTCCTGCAAAAATTGATTTCACACCTATGTAAATAAACATAAAATTTGCATAATTACGCAAGTTATTGTGCAAAAATCTGCATTTTAAAAAGAATTTCTAAACTATTAAGCACTGGATCTTGTAGTACGAAGTTTGAACCTGGGATGGATGTTCCTTGGGTCAAAAGTAGATGATTCATCTGAAGAGACAAACTGTCTCTATGCAAACAACCTGTTATTTGCATAATATGCATATCAATACCTACACATCTATAGATAATCAGAACAAACAAAAAGCCTTAATGAAGCCTGAATGAAACTCCCCTTAAATCTCATCCTAGATAGATATAACCCGTTAGAAACACTTTATGAAACAAATAAGAAAAGAATTTGAATGATTGAACCATCATTACCTGCTAATTTACATAATTACTAAAGAAAGTAAAGTAAAAACATTTTCAAAGTTTTTCTTACAGTCTAAGAACTGCATTTTATGATGAAAACTATGGAAGTAGTATGCATTTCCTTTAGTCAAAAGGAAATGGTTTGTAATATCAAAACACTATTTGTCTATGCAAATACCACCTAATTAGCATATTGTGCATCTTAATACACGAATGTACCAGAAGTCAATGGTCAAGGTCAACTTAAGAAATTGTATCAGTTTACGCAATAACTCAAGACTGGATTATGCAAAATTCACCAAACCTGGTCCAAAGATGACGTATGATGCGGCAAGTGATTAAGCAGTTTTTAAGTAAAATCGGCAAGAGGTCAAAGATCAAAAGGTTCAAGGTCAATGCTAAAATTTCATTATTTTCCCCATATCTATGCAATGTCTGAAGGTACTTTCTTCAAACTTAGTGACTGCATACAATGTACTACCAAAATAAGATTCGCCACAGAGTTTCAGGTCAAGAGGTCAAAGGTCAAAGTTCAGGTGAAAATGTTAAAATTTCACTTTTTTTCTCTGTATCTCGCAAATGGTTCAAGGTGTCTTCATGGAACTTGGTACTGGTAGGGATTTTCTAGGGAATTCAGGGGTCATTTGTCAAAGGTCAGGGGTCAAAATCAAGGTAAATTGGGCCCTCAAAATTTCACTATTTCCCTCATGTTTTTGCAATGCTTGTAGGATTTTTCTTGAAACTTAATAATTATATACATGTATTGCCTAATTGATATTCTCTGGGAAATTTAATGCCAAAATGTCAAAGCTCTAATGAAAGTGCTATATTTCTCTTTTTCTTTCATATCTTGAATGTGAATCAAGGTATCATGAAACTTAGTAAGTACATATTTGTGCATGTTCTACCTGACAGTGATACCTTCGTTGATTATCGAAAAAAAAATGTTAAGCCCTCCCCTCTCAAGTGTTTTTGTTTCCTCTTGATAAGTAGGAAAGGACATGGAATTCAGTGACATGGTATTGTCATCACCATCATTACATTTAATGTATGGGTTTCATGGAAGTTAATTTTGATGCACACATGTATAACCTCTGACATTCTTACCTTTTACATTTTTACCTGTGTATTTCTGTTAATATACATGTAACCTCTGACATCTTTACACTAAACCAGTTAACATAATTATTTTTTTTTTTTGGAAAAAGCTTCAAGATCATGTAGGTCATGATCATCTATACATGTATTAGCTGATATGTGGTGGAATATAACATTCTTTGGACCGCCAGGGAGTTACATTATCCCAAGGGAAAACAATCACAACCAGGGAGAATATGACATTTACGATCCTCGTAAGCAGTAGCCTGTGACGATCTGTTGACAAATCACATCCTAGTAATTGTAAGAGCCATCGAATATACTCTTTTATGGCTATGAACATATTATTTCTGCTTTGATTTATGGTTGAAATTGACTGATTTTAAGTCATAGACTGAGGTTATTTGACTTAAAGTATAGCATCTCCTATATTGTTCACATGACAATTTTTGCATATTATTGCCTTATCAAAATGTTATTGTGTTTAAGTTTCCTAGCACAGTTTCCATGACATAGTAGCTCATAGTATACTGAGTTAACATTTTTTTTTCCAGAAACAGACTCTGTTTCTAACTCAAGCTTGTAAGTTCTTAATGTGTGCAGATACCCTTGCATCCACATAATTTGGACAAGTTTATAATCAGTTTGATGTGAAAAGCCTCTTATTCGCTTGATTGCCCACAAAATACAATGAAAATCAGAATTCACACTTTCACTATGGTAGTGTTTTTTGTAATGATTTTCTAACCATGACATCAGTTGTGTACTGTTTGCAAGGGAAAAACAGTCCTTTTGTAAGCAATATTGTTCCGATTTGCATCTGTTCATATGTTTTGCAGGCCCTACTCTTGCATATTCATATTTAAAGAGTGTCACTATCGATTGCTATTTTTTCCACCCTGCAAAGCATTTATGCAATGAGGGAAAATTGATAGCAAAAATAATTTCAAAGATCAATATGTTTCGAAATTTCACGTCTGGTGTACTTATTTACATAATTTATGCATAAAATGCCTAAGTTAATTAAATAATATGGAAACAATTTATGCAACTGAAAAGTGTTGTTGTGAGAATATTGTCTTATTCTATTAGCTTTTTGGATATTAAGTTCAAAGCGATTAAAGACATGGCACATTAAGGTTTTTTGTTTGTTCTGATTATCTATAGATGTGTAGGTATTGATATGCATATTATGCAAATAACAGGTTGTTTGCATAGAGACAGTTTGTCTCTTAATAATAATAATAATAATAATTGCATTTATATGGCGCTTCATACTGACGTTTCTAAGCGCACTTTGCTACTCATACAAATAGACTAGAAAACACAATAACATTAACAAAATTAACGTTAACAGTAACAAAAGAAGAAGAAAGAAAAGAAAAGAAAAGAAAAATACATGTGATACAATGGTACAATAATTGATAACTGTGTGCGCCTCCAGAAAAAAAAAAACAAAAAAAAACAAAAAAAAATTACAGCTGATTAAACAGGTGAGTTTTAAGAAGAATTTTAAATGATTCGACAGATGAGGCATTCTGAATATAAAGAGGGAGTTTATTCCAAAGAGTGGGAGCAATGGAAGAGAAGGCTCGGTCACCATAACGGGTTTTTGTACGTGAGCCATGAAGTAATTGGAGAGAGGAAGATGAACGGAGGGGTCTGGCAGAAGAGGAGGAGCGGAGAGAGACTAGGTTTTGAAGATATATGGGTGCAAGATTACGTGTGATTTTGTACGTCAGAAGTAGGATCTTGAAAGATCTTCAGATGAATCATTTACTTTTGACCCAAGGAACATCCATCCCAGGTTCAAACTTTGTACTACAAGATCCAGTGCTTAACCCTAACTAGGCCGGGCTATTTAGGTACTAGTAGTTGATAGAGCGGGGGGGGGGGGGGGGGGGGGGGGGCCTCCCAGGCACCCCCCCCCCCCCTCCAGAGCTCGGCCGTCGACCGCGTGATCGCGACAAAAATTGGCACACACATTGCCTATGATGTAATCTAAAATACCATGAAGTTATTTTTTCAAAAAAATCATCATTTATGCTAAATTATGACTATTTGGTATAAATCACAAAATAAAGCTCAAAACAGGCACATCTTTTTTGTGTAAATATTCTTTTTAGTGTTCTTAGCAAATGTAAAGAAAAAAAATTGTGATATCAGAAATAATTCTTAAGTATTTTATTGTTATTTGGAATTTCTTATGTATTTCTTTGTTTTTTCGACCTTATGTTTTTCATTGCTTTTTCGATGAAATTTGTCCACGACATCGCTCCGAAAAAGAAAATATGTTCATTGATTTTAATCAATAAAACACCAAAATAATCATGCTTTTATGAAATTTGCCTGTAAGCACAGTTTGCATTGAAATTGTACACGAATTAACGTTGTTGAGCAATTTTTGGTCTGACATGCATGCACATATTTATGCGTAACTTCGGAACCGCGCGCCCGGGCGTCGCAAATTTGGAGTCAAAAGATGCGGGAGACTCGAAAGAAAAAAGTCATGAAACGTCGCGGCGATAGCTCTTTGCGATTGCGATACATCGCGCGGAACGTCGGGGGGGGGGGGGGCCTCCGAGGCCCCCCCCCCCCCCCCCGGCCTAGTTAGGGTTAATAGTTTAGAAATTCTCTCAAAAATGCATATTTTTGCACAATAACTTGCGTAATTATTCAAATTTTATGTTTATTTACATAGGTATGAAATCAATTTTTGCAGGAATTGTTTCCACTTACTCTATAGATAGTAGAACAGATAAGCCGAAGAATTTTGCAAAATTTGACTAAAGCATGAAACTTTCACCATTGGTAGTACATGCTAAAAGACTTATTTTAAGATCGGGAGGTAAGTCTGAATTGATCTCTTATGACCTCTAGAGGTCAATGACCTCAAAATGTAAGAAATTGATATTTTGCATCATTGGTTAATGATAAATACAGTAACAATCTACTAAAACTTGATTTTAACAATCTACTAAAACTTGATTTTTGTCACGGTGAAATTGTTTTTATGTTCAACAGAGCCTTGACAGGTTTCTACCTTTGACCTCTGATAGCCTCGAGAGGTCAATGACCTCAAAATGTTAGAAAATTGATATTTTGCGTCATTGGTTAATGATTAACACCGTAATGGTGTATTAAAACTAATTTTTGTTACAGTGGAATTGTCCTCATGTTCCACAGAGCCTTGACAGGTTTCTACCTCTGGCCTTTGATGACCTCCAGAGGTCAATGACCTCAAAATGTCAGATAATTGATATTTTAATGCGTCACTTGTTACTGATACACGGTAATTATGTACTAGAAACTCATTTTTGTAAGTGGAATTGCCTCAATGTTCCACAGAGTCTTTGAAACCAGGTTTCTACCTTTGACCTCTGATGTCCTCAGATGACCTATGATGAGGTCAATGACCTCAAAATATCAGAACATTAATATTTGGTGCAATTGGTTGATGATAAACATGATTAAGATGTCATATTCATTTGTATTACTATTGAATTGTTTTTCTATTCCACAGAGCCAGAGAAATTACTCACGTGTCTCTACCTTTGACCTCTGAGGACTGTGACATTTCAATGACCTCAAAATATCAGAATATTGATATTTCATGTATAGTCAATGGTCAACTTATACCCGATGCAGGGATCTCCAGGAATTCTGTAAAGAGGGGGGAGGGCGCAACTAATATTTCTGGTGCCACTTCCAGGTTTTATTTCATTTTTTCATTTTTTATTTTTTCATTTTTTTTAAACAATACTGCAATGTATAATCATGCATTATGCTGTTAGCATTTATGCTATGATAGAAGAATCTTGTCATTCCATGGAACATTTGTCATTACCCTGTGTATTATATCCAACTTTGACCTCTCAGGACAATGAAAGTTTACTGACCTTTTAGATTATCAGAATTTGGGTAGGCTTACCTACATTGATGTTTGGCTTCATTGGTTTAATCATAAATGCTTGATCATGTAGAAATCACGCCTTGACGTTGGATCATCTTGAAAACTTCGACATACTGTGAGGCCCAAGACATGCGTTCCACATGAAGCAATCCTGTGTTTTGCAACTAGCTATTGCCATCGGAGACCTACCCAGGGAATAGATTAGCATTTATAGCAAACCATGGAGAAAGCGGATTGTGCAAAATATTTTGGAGTCTACTCCCATAGAGGGCTCAGCTGGAATTACATCGCCACAGCAGTTTAAAAAGGCTATACTTCAACCAAAGACTCTTTCCAGACGAAGATATCATTAAGTTCAGGTGCTTTGCTACTCCACACTGCTCAGGACTGTCCTGGAATATGCATGAATCATCTGGGATCCATTCACCCAAGCAAACAGCATGATGTGTTAAATGATCCAGAGAAGATATGCACTCTTCAGCTGCAATGACCATCACATGCAAAACAAGCAGTATACAGAAGAAAAAATACAATGGCAATCCCTGTAAGAAAGTACAGCACAGGCGATGATGTTCTGCATGAAGAACTCCAAAATATCTACTCTGCAGGAAGTTGTGGCACCATTGCTGCATTCCTCAAAAAGGGCCAATGACCAGAAATGTCGGGCATCATTTTGCAAGAACACGAAGTAGACGTTCTCCCAAAGACTTTTTTTTTTTAAATCGCTACCATAGGCAACTGTCTCTTGTATCTCTTTAAAACACTTCAGGAGAGAGATACTCAATATTCAGCTCTGCTATTAAAAATACAGATGTCTGTCTTTTTGTTTTTGTTTGCCTGTTGTTGTTGTTGTTGTTGTTTTTTGCTGCATATTGATCTTTGGAGAACTTTTTAACCAATTAAGAAAAGGCTCCATGGAAAAATATTACAAAATTACACAGCATAGTAAAGAAGAAGAAGAGGAAGAAAGAGAAGAGGAAAATAGATCTGCTGTCAATGATGCAAAGCCAGTACCAATCAGTGCCATGGTAGATCTTAGTCGGCACTGCAAAGGTCCGGATGTCTCTGTTGGCAAAGGATAATTTACTACTATTCTAAAGCTCCATGTAAGTCCTTGGGGTGGTTTACATTGTCTGGGCGTAGAGGGTTGGGTTGGGTCTATGAGGATATGATGCTTTTTTTATAACAATTAGGTCTGAGATATCTGTTTTTTATGTAAGTTTTGACCATTGGGCATGGATCTCCTACACATAAGAATGATAATGTGTTAGACCCAGCCACCACCATGTTTTTTTCAACAAATTTTGATGTTACAGTGTAGTTGAGAAAAAAGAAATAACCTCTCATTGTCCTAGATGGAAGTCAAAATTGAACAGTGTGTGGATTGGTCTGCATACAATTTTGGACACACACACACACAAAATGCATTTTTTCCGGTATATTACTTTTATAAACAGGTGGTCATTACAAACCAATGAGACCAGACATCAATATTCTTACATTTCGATGCATATCTTTCAATATCCTCCTGAGGTCAGAGGATAATCGCTAATGTTCATGTGAAATGAGTACACGCCTTTTGAGTTGCTCACTTTTATTACATAGAAATACACACTATGTTCATCATGTCAGTCATTAAGTAATGTGTCAATTTCATTTTCAGTCTTGGATTATTTTTTCTACGTGTACTGTACAAATAAAATCATGGCAAAGTGAACAACTTTCACATCAAAATATAAACGAGAATACTAAAAAAGAAATAGATGTATTAATGTACAAAGCAAATACCCGGTCTACACCATCTTATGGTAAACAGGTGAAGGAAATCACATTATTGATAAACAATTTACTTGACTGGGATAGCGAACACTGAACAATATTGTTTCTTACAATTCTCTCTTCTTTTCAACAAGTGGAATGAAACACATGCACATACTGGGGCATCAGTTTGGAGGAGGGATAGTTGACCCCCACCCCAACAAATTCTGAGATGTGGACCTTTTTTTTTTCTTTTTTTCTTTTAGACAGAAAACTGCACCGGTCTCTACCCTAAGATTCAGTACACTCCTTTTACTGATAATTTCCCAAATATTCCACCATAAATGTGTACACATGATTTTTTATTTTATTTCTATTCTTAATGCAAAGGTTCCCTCGCATGGGAAGGGTTGGGGACAGCCCCTTTCACACCCTTTCTCTCGCTATATCAACCTCCACTCCGTGCATTGATTATGGCTACACATTTGGGGATGGACTTTTTTATTTTTTATTTTTTTGAAAAGGTAGTTCAACCCAGAGTGGCACGAGGTCATTAAATTGAAAACAAGAGAATGCAAAAGTTCCATAATGTAGGAGAGGGATACCTCCACCCACAGTCTTCCCTTGAATCGTCTCCCTCAATCGATGACTGACTTACGACACCTCTCTGATACAAATTTCGAGATATTCCTTCAAAAGTGCATGTGTGCCAGATGGTTGAATCTCATTTTTCATAAGACAGGAGCTTTCTCGAATGGGAGTGGAATACCCTACCCTTTCCAACGCTGCCCTTTCTGGGTTCCCATCCATATAGACATGGTACACTTTGGCGATCCATGATTTTCCAAATATTCCACAAAACGTAAGCATCAGATTCTAAGAATTAAAAAACTTCATCTTTGAGAGCGGGGGGGGGGGGGGGGGTGAGATGCGCCCACACACCATTAACTCCCATATAAGTGATGACGCACACGTCAAACAAGAGCTGCACTAAATCACTGATTTCAGGTCTAAAGCTGCAAAAATCCAATCCCCGACTCATACCTTCCCCCTCCGCTCCACTCCTTTTCACCATGGACTTATGCTTTAATACACATATTTTCCAAGTCCCCCCCCCCCCCCCACCTGAAAACAGATCGACACCCCTGCTCTGTGCAGACAACCGATGTAGATAATTACCTGAAAAGTTCTGCGGAATGAGCCGCCACATTTTTGGGTCACAGAAATGCATGGTTTGTAAGCCCTAACTATTAACTAGAAGATGAGTATCCTCATATTTCATTTGAGGTCTTTGACCTTTTGTGATTTTCATAGGTGAAAGGTAATGGCTCGTTAATAAGCAGGGCCTACGAATGCTCTCTAGAACATCATCTTGTTTACCATTGATGATGCCAAACTATTCTGATATTTTGAGGATATTGACCTCTTGAGATCATCAGAGGAAAGGCAGAAACTCGTCTGTGTGCCTTGGAATATGAAGACAATGTCACTGTAAAACAAATACGCTTGTTTTGTACATCTTTACCATTTTTATCACCAACCTATGATGTCATAGTTCAATATTCTGATATTCTGAGGTCATTGACCTCTCAAGGTCATCAGAGGTCAAAAGGTAGAAACCTGTCTGCTCTTTAGAATATGAAGACAATTTCATTGTAAGAAAAATATGCTTGTTGTGTACATCTTAACAATGTTTACCATTAACCAATGACATCACAGATCAATATTATGATATTTTGAGGTCATTGACCTCTAAAGTCTTCAAAAGTCAAAGGTTCAAATCTGTCAATGCTCTGTGGAGTCAGAAAATGGTTTCCCTGAAGTATAGATGCATGTTAAGTGCATCATAACCACATATATCATTCACAAATGTCTCCAAACATCGATATTCTGGTATTTAAAGTTCATTGACCTCTGGAGGTCATCAGAGGTCAAAGGGAAGGACATGACAATGCTCTGTTGAATCAGAAAATGATTTCTCTGTAGTATAAATGTATGTTTAGTGCAACATAACCACATCTATCATTCACAAATGTCTCCAAACATCAATATTCTGATATCTAAAGTTCATTGACCTCTGGAGGTCATCAGAGGTCAAATCAGACTTACCTCCCGATCTTAAAATAAATCTTATGGTATGTACTAACACTGGTGAAAGTTTCATGCTTTAGTCAAATTTTGCACAATTCACCTGATTTTGAGGGCTTAACCGCTCTACTAAGAATACTTCTAACAAATTAGGTATTTCTGCTGGATGCACATATATTTTTAAATAATTTTTATATGTATTTCTGCATAAGTTATGCAAATTAAGGTTTATTTGCATAGATACAGATTGTCTCTTTAGATGAAAAATTTTTCAATTGCCCTAGGGAACATCTGTGCCAAGTAGGATATTTGTACTAAAAAATGTAGCGTTTGCCTCCTTAGCAAGTCTACTATTTTCGTTGTTCACAAAACACGTCTTATAGTCCATGGGCCAGGCCAGATATTGGTACCACCTGAGGTGGCAAAACCTGTTTGCTGTCATTTTGTTTGTCGGGCATAGATATGCTTATCAAGCTATGATAGCATTTCCAAATGAGTAGCTTAGTCATAATAAATGAATTTTTAACCAATTTCGTCTCGTTTTTATATCCCGATACTTCTGAATCGAGACTAATCGCTATACAAAGAAGAGCACTGTCTTCTGTCATGTCCACAGGTGTTCTGTTGTAAACGCAGTGCGCTTAGTCTTTATTCAAGGTAGCGAAGAGCATATCCAAAGGTTATGATGTCCACAGGTGTTTTGTTGTAAACGCGGTGCGCTTAGTCTTTATTCAAGACAGCAAAGGAAATATCCAAAGGTTATGATACAGTGTATATCCCTTTATCTAAAAAAATAATAATAATAATAATAATAAAGCAATTCGTGCATTTTGCCGTAGTATTTTTTTTCAATTATTCATCCTTTTCCGGTGAAAACGCGAATGCCACGCCAATTTCCATACCTCAACGAAAGATAATGCAAATACAGTGTACCGGTACACTACAATGAATTATAATAGATAATGTTTTAAATCAACATAGTAACTTAGAAAGATAGATCCTGCTTTAAAAGAAAAGAAAAGGCTTGTGAAGCTGCGCCGAGTCTTCACAATATTCACCTTTATGTTTGAAGAAGGTCAGGGGAGATCTTTGTCCCTCGCTCAAACGTGAAGATGAAGCAAAAGCTGCTGCTTAGTGCCGGGAGATACAATCGCATTGCGCGGCAATGGACATTTCTAGTTTGCATACAGCAGGATTAATGTATTCACATAAGTGTTGCTTTTGTCATGTAAAAGTTACATTAATGTCACATTGAATGAGAGAGAGAGAGAGAGAGAGAGAGAGAGAGAGAAGAGAAAGAAAACAAAACAATCATCTACTCCCTAAAAAAAAAAATCGAGTGAAAATGTTCATTTTCTCTCATTTTGGAGTGACCTCAGGGATCACTCGAAGATTTTGAGTGAATATTTTCACTCGATTTTTTTTTACAGAGTACGAAGCATAACATTCTATGTGCCCTTTCAGGGCGTGACGTTATGAACCATGATTTGCCCAATACAAAATGAACAATGAACAACAGAGAAGGAATGAATCCCACTAAGATCAGAGGAGAACAGTATACTGCAGGTGCATCCGCAAAGACTCAGAAATAAACATGATAGATACAACAATGAATAACGAATGAGTTGTTAAGGGTTTCTACATACCGCATCACTGATACTGTGAGATCATCATTTTCTTTACCGCTTTTTTAAATGAATAAATAGACTTGGTGTTACGTAACTCAAATGGAAGTTTATTCCAAATATATGTCGTATGGATTTGTGTGCTAAAATTTATATTTACATGTGAATGCCGCTATTAGGGTCGGATTATGTCACTTAAAGTACGTTGATGTTATGTTGATCTTGAAAAGCCCAAAGGTATAAGGGGCTCCCTGGGGAGGTGAGACGAACATCTCCCTTTTTATACTATACATCCGTTGCTGAGGTTCTTATCCGATGATCTCCAAATTTCAAACAAAATATGATTTATTTGTGTTGACCCATTCTGGTTATCACTGCAACCAGCATACAAAATCAAGTTGTGAATAATTTTTAGTGCTTTCCCAAAAATGTATGATTGGGAAAAGTCTCTAGCATGGCTCGATATAATTTCTTCACATGAAATATGATAAGATAAGGTTTGTTTTTCTATGCATTTATTTTTTTACATTTTCCGAGGTAATATTTGTCCTAAATAATACTATTTTATAGCAGCATCTCCATAACATTTGTGGTAGCGCCTGCTAATCTGCTTCAAAGCAATACATATGTACAGTCAGAACCACAACAAAGAATATTTTAAGGAAATATTCATTAATTATTATAGCGGTTACAGCACCCTCTTTAATTTTGTCTTTATTTCGTATGTGATAAACACCACTTTCTTGCAAAATTTGGCCCTTTAAATGCACTAAAATTATCAAAACAAGGCTCAAAACAGGGAGGTGGGCACTAGCTCCCTGCTCAAAATATGTTCTTTTGTCTTTATAGATTTGAAATAACAGCACAATTTGATTCTGTTTTACCTCGCATGCCCAATTCATGATTTAGAATAAAGTATACAGTTGAATATTATTTTGATTTTTTTTTCTTTGTTTTTAACGTATTTTGACTGATTGCACCCCGATCCGGCGTTTTGGTGAAATTTTGATGGTGTCATTATTTAGAGCATCATTATATTATGCTGAATATATGTGCCAAATTTCAGAGGAATTGGTTGAAAAATCTTGAAACTATCAAAGGTCACACTCTGCCTGACTTTGGTCACAGAGCGTCAAAAACTATTTGGTATTGGTCGGGTTAATGGCTGAAATTTATGACTAAGCTACTACTCTGGAAATGCTATCATAGCAAAATATAATCCTTAGATATATGCCATTTCAAAATGCACAATTAGAACTTGCCACCTCAGGTGGTACCAATAACCCATTTTTCGGGTCTTAGCCCATGGACTATTATGAGTTTGTTCTGTTTATACCTTTGGGAAGTATAGTATTGCCTGTTGGGATTTTATCCTTAAATGCTCCCTTAAAACCAAGATGGGGCTAATGCTTTGATTCTTGATTTTTATTATTCAAGGCCGCGGAACGCTATTCAGGTTGGTGTCCGTGGAGGGGGGGGGGGGAGCTGTAGATTGGTAGACGGAAACACCTTTGAGAGCAGAACTTTCGAAAATTGAGTCATGGGCGTTGCGATTTTTACCCCGATTTTTTTAGATTTTTTTTTTTTTGAGAGAGAGTAAAATAAAAGGTGGGTGTGCGTGAGGCCCCGCCCCATCCTCTTGTTCCGCGACCCCTGTTATCACACGAAAACAAGAGGACTATAGTTTTCTTCATTTTTTTCATGAAGGAAGCTCTATGAAAGATTTGTTTGTGCGAAACAAATAAAGAAAAGTTTCTGAGATTTTGTTTGGCTTGTGTGAACCAGTATATAATGATATATATTACTTTTCAATTTTCACAGCATCTGGGCCTATAGGTACCCTTTCTAAGGGTTTCAGAGTTAGTGGTCAGGAGTATTTATGATATTCTGTTGTTGTTGTTTTTTTCCACTGGCAGCGTCACTCCTGCACCATTCGTCTAACATGGCAACCAACTTCCGCAATGACGATGACACTGACTGTGAAGGATGTCACATCAAGACCAAGTCACACATCACTTACCGCCGAGAGGTTCATGAAAGGCTTTGTGACGACTGTGCCCGAGAACGAGAAGAATCCATCAAGGAGGTGGTGAGAAGGGTTAAATACTTCTGTGGCAAACACAATAATGATGAAGCCAAGCTTTATTGCAAGGATCATGAAATTCCTGTTTGCGACACGTGCGCCTTCGACCCCAATCATAAAGCTTGTCAGATGCATGACATTCATGAAGTTAAAACTGAGAAACAGAGTCAGGTAAGGGATCTGTTGCATCAAGGGCAGGCGAAGAAAGAAAACATTGCATGCCAGGAAGAAGACGTTGGTCAGCACCTCTCAAATATAAACATTCACCTTGAGATGATCGAAAGGCAGGTCAAGGAGAAAGAAGATGAAGAAAGAAAGAAAATCCAAGATAAACTGGATAAGGAAACGGCCAGGATCAATAGAGAGGCGGACGAAAATATCAGAAAAATTAATGAACAAAGAAAGAAGCGTCTTCAGCAAGCCACCAATGCTGCCAACCAAGCCAACCATAAAGGGCAGAACAATGCGGAGTCACTCATACATGAACTCAGAAAAATCAAAGGTATTATTGAAAAGTACACAGTTAAGCTGCAATCTGAGCTCCAAGGCAAGAGAGTCGAAATTAGTGGTGCCATAAAGAAAGCTGAGGATCTAATCATCGAAGAGGAACGACTTCTACGTGACGTCTCTGACGTCACTAGCTTGTTAAATCACTGTATTAAGACTAACGTCAATCTGGAGAACATAAGTCAGATCAGACAGAAGGTCGAGAGAATCAAATTCCAGAAAAAACAAGGACTTGAGATTGGTAAACTTGATGGAATGGATGATGAGGAGTGTGTCCTGCATGATGCATGGAAACAACCTGTAGGTACGAAGTTCCTAGGATTGATATGCAAACACGAAGTAATGCTGAATCGCGGCAATTCTCTGTTTGTCGCCAATACAAAGTCTAGAACAATAACCCCTGTGAAGATTCCAGGAATAGATCAAGTGAAATACTTAAGTATAGCCCGACTAGACGAAGACAGACTTGTCGCCGGGCCTGAGGACGGCAGTCTCAGGATACTTTATCGTCATTCGACTTATCGTGACCACAACGTCGAGATCACATGGCGTCACGTGAGAACAATCCTCACCAAATGCGGACCATATATGTTTCTCAGTGTTACCAAGAATGGTTTGATTCTAGCAGCTCTGAAGTATGGTTCTACCATAGATGTTTATGACCCTGAAAATGGAAAACTTGTGCAAAAAGTTGGATTGAGAGAAGGTATTGAGATATGTGGATTGTCATCTCTGTCGTCTGGATCAATCGTTGTAATGCCCATGATAGGATCGAATAAGGTCCTCTATGTACTTGATCAGGTCATGTCCACTATTCGTCTCCCCCCTTTCTCCGTCATGTTCTCATATAGGTGCAGCATTGCCATTGATGAGTCAGATGACATCTATTTCATGCATTATGACATCGCCAAAAGACTCTATGTAGTGGATGTTCTCTCAACCACAGGCGCGATGATATCTGAAGCCATAATAGAATGCCCTGAGCCTCCACTGCTAGCCATGGCATTACCGAAACGGTTGACTGTATTTCATGACTTGACTATTTACAGCTACGAAAGGAAATCATTTATGGACTTCGTGAATGCGCTTAAATAATTCTTTCTCCTTCACTTTGTCGGCATCATTACCATTCGGATTGGTTTAAAGTAAAATATGAATCAGAGTAAAGTAAGTCAAACGGAACGGGGGAAATCTCATCAAATTGGAAAAGGATAAACTGAGGTTCATTTCATTCACATACTATACTTTGATATCATGCATATAACATGAAGAGTCGATGATGTCATCATGTCACAACTTTCCCATTAAGTTTTTATGCCTCCGCCAACGAAGTGGCCGGAGGCATTATGTTTTCGGGTCGTCCGTCCGTCCGTCCGTCCGTCCGTACGTACGTACGTACGTCCGTCCCGTTTTGTTTTTGTCGATATCTCAAGAACCGTGTGGTGGTTTTACATCAAACTTGGTATGATGGTATATCCTGGGGGGACAATACTTTGTTTGGATTTTAGGGTCACGGGGTCAAAGGTCAAAGGTCCAGGTTATTTTGTGAAAAAAAAGGTTGAAAATTCATGTTTTTCTCCATATCTCGCAAATGGTTCAAGGTATCTTCATGGAACTTAGTATATATTATGCTTGTTCCAATGGGCAGTGATTATCTAGGGAAGTTGAGGTCATTGTTCAAAGGTCAGGGGGTCAAAGGTCAAGGTCAACTCCTCAAAATATCACTACTTTCCTTATATTTATGCAATGCCTGAAGGTGTTTTTTTTTTGTTTTGTTAACTTGATGTATGCATCAACATGTATTACCCGATATATATTCTGTGGGAAGTTTCTTGCCAAAAGGTCAAAGGTCAAGTGAAAGTGTTGAATTGCACTTTTTCCTCCATATCTCAAAAGTAACTCAAGGTATCATCATGAAACTTACATATTTATGCATGTTCAACCTAACAGTGATTCTCTTTGGAACTGTGAGGTCAAAGGTCAAAGGCCAGGTTTAGATAATGCTATTTTCCCATTTGATACTGAAATTATATATTTTTTCAATACCTTGAAAATTACTCAATGCATAAACTTATAAAAGGGTCAAAAGTCAAGTAAAAATCATCAATTCCCCAAATACCTGCACTTTAATCATTCATCCAATTGAACCTAGTTCTAGGTAAGTGAACATTCAGCACATTTGTGGCAAACCTGTCATTTTAATATTTTGCCAATTGTGTGAAACTGTCATCACACATTGTCAAGACATTGTACTATAGACATATTTGGAGAACCATGCATTATGGCGGAGGCATATCAGTCGCCGTAGCGATATATCTAGTTTTATTTTTTTTATTTTTTTTACACAAGAGACTTCTGAGGTGAATACCATCATCTCCTGTAGTGTGGTTGTAATGAAATATCACTGTTTAGGAAATCACGTCAAACTTAAAATCCTGCATTACAGCATACCTTTACATTTTAGATATGCCCGATTAGATGAAATCGCCATTATTCTGTTTGTCTGATTTTACTACGTTTGTTCCTTTAATCTCCAACATTGTTCAGTGTTCCACGTTTTTGTCTTACGTGCTTGCTCTCAGGTATTAAGAAAGAATAGCCAGCAGGGCTTAAAACATCATTAAAAAGTCAAAATCAAATGAATAAGAATACAGAGCTTATCAATAACGCTTACCTCTGCTGTGGTCACTTCACCCTTGTCAGGCCTAGGCTAGGCAGTTGCTGACATTTCAAGCAAGAATGCACTTTTTCAACAGAATTATAGTTATACACAGGCACTTGTAAGTGATTAGTTTTATTTTGGTAATCCTTTTAGTTCATCTTTATTTCCAAACTTTGAAGTGGCTCCGGTTAAGCGCTAAATTGTATTCTGTTAGGGAAATGAACAAAAAGAAATACTGTCAGGAATAGAACGTGAGTCGAGAGGGATTTGACTGCTAAGTTTGAAGTCTTTTGCTGACTTTATGGAACACAAATTTTTATACATCTGAAGATTATGATAAATGTATGAAGATCCCGAACCTATACTTAATAAACTGTTCCCCAGTGCTGAGTTTGCAGGTTTAAAAGTGAGCAGTCTTCAAAAAAGCTAATGAAATTTTGACAGTCCTCTCAAAAGCAAAATAGAACAAACGAAAAACAAAAACAAAACAAAACAAAAACAACATCGAAGAGGATGACGTGATTTCACAAATGAGATTGTGTGCCGGAAGAAACATGGCGCCGTCCTTTACAGGGCTCACAAGGGTAAATAATTCCCCATAGAGACGTGTGTTAAAATTCAAAATTCAAAAATTCTGAAAAATAGCTGGGAGAAATGAAGTCGATCCTAAATTATCCCAAGATCGATTTAGATTTATAGTATGCTGCGTTTTTCTTAAATGATACTCTAAATTAGAGTCATTGGTATAAAAAAAAAAATGGACAAAGGATTTTTTTCTGTAAATTTTGATACAATGTATCAATGTGAAGTGAATTCAGAAATTATTCAATATAACTGAACAGTAAAGTTAATGACAAGTCATAATTCAAGTCGATCTTAGCAGCCTTTATGATCGAATTAAATCTAGCAATAGCTAGATAGCACATCAACTGGCTAGTGGTCGAGCTGCCCTCCGATATTCCCTTGCGATGCACATGATTACAAATCAAGATGGTTGTAATTATTCCTTTAGTACAGCTTCTTTGATTAATAAATTATTGGTATTTATCTAGCAGAAGACGAATAAATGTCATGTACACCCTATGCTGTTTGTAGCATATCTTCTAAAGTATTGCGTGTATTGATAATCAGTAGGGTTTCTGACGTGACGAGCGTCTGGTCTGTAGAGTCTATAAGGTATTAATATAGTTATATAATAGCATAGACTGTCATAATAGGAGTAAGTAGTGGTGGTAGTAATTTTGTTCTGTGCGTGCAATGTGTTGTGTCATTGTGAGGGTTAAACGCATAATTTACCATTTGCAGATGAAACAAAGCACAAATGCTGGGTTTTTCAAAAACCCAGCATTAGTGCTTTAAAATAGTTCTACAATGTGAGTTAGGGATAGAAACAACCACTGTTAAATTTTGAATCGGTAAAATCGATGTTCAGTATTGTTGAATATACAAAATGTGAACAATAGTTGTAAATAAAAATTTCCCAAACTAAACCGTCTACAGTTATGGTTTATTGAGAAAAATACAGATATCTTATATTTTAGGCTTTATTGTGAAAATTTTATACGATAAGATGTTTTGTGGTACAAAAGATCTACACATATGCATTAAATGTTATATCTTGTGTGTTTTTTTTAAAATAATTGTTCCCAAAGGTAAACAGTCAATGACAGTGATGACTAGAAATGTCATCAAATCCCTCGGATAAGACATAGAATGGCGGTTCCGTGTGTGAGGGAGTCACAACTCGTGCACGTAAAGATCCCGCTTCATTTATTTATCGCAAAGAGCATGCTGTTTAACCCGGAGAAGTGGTCGCGCCTTATACGTCCAACTGGACCCCATGGAAGACCAGCTATTGCAGCTGAATATGGGCTATCCGGCCATCTTCTCAGATGGAAATGAAACAAACAAATGACCATACTTTGTAGTTTCATGATTTGGACTGACAGGATTGATCGATTCTAAAAGCAAACACAGGGTGTCATTTGCAACATTGACGTTAAAAGCAGCTTGACTCTTTAGCACACAATTGCAGATAGGCAGTATCTATTTTGTCATGAGCATGTATGTGTGGACTACCCCCTCATCCCCCTCCCCAGAAAAACATTGAAATTCATGAAAAAATATTCATATGAAATTACAAATTTCACATTTTGATTATCCAAAGTAGCTACATGCATGACTATAATTGCCGATTGAGACATTTTGATGAAGAGAGTAGTTTATTTCCTGCAAAATTAGCAAATACAAGATACGTAGTCCACATATGAGATGAAGAAGAAACTCAAAGATGTCTATGTAGGGGAGAGTCGCCCCACTGTAGTGTGATAACACTGTGTACATACAACCTACGGCCACTGATACCCATTAATATTATCCATGCGTATACTTTGATACATGTAGATGAGTCTATGTGGTTAATGTGACGGCTATTAATTACAATGGAGTCATTCTGTTGCTGTTTATTATGAAGACATACATGTTCACGTACACCGTGCTGAATGTTGTTTCTTAACTACATGTTCTAGGGAGTGCAGAATGCCATGGATTTGCAGTGTAATATTGATCGAATGTGTGTCTGGTGTTTCCTTTGATTGACTAATTGTAAAAATTCAAATTATCATTAGTGCTTCAAAGATTTTGACACACTTTTATGTGCCTTGATGATAAGATTCTCCTTTAAAGGGGACTGAGAGTATAATAAACATGTGGATTGAGTAAATTTGGTAATATTAGTATAACATATCAGCGAAAGTTTGAGTCAAATTTGAGAGTCCGTTCAAAAGTTATGAATTCTTAAACTTTGATGCAGTCATCGCTGGATGAGGAACTACTACAGCTTTTGACATCGAAAAACAATTCGGACAAAGAAAATATGAATAAGATTCAACAAAACTTCATATCTTTTAAAGTAGGCCCAAATACATTCCCTCGACTTGTAACTGACATAATATGTTAAAGGTAATATTATTTCCCTGCTTTTTTGAAAGAGGTACGGCAAGGGCTCTTTCATTATGAAAGAAAAGTGAAAATAATTTGATTTTTTTTTTCAAATAAATTTTCTATGTATCGTTCTTCACAATCTGACGTCACATACTTCAGTAGACTTCTCATCATGAGATTGAACTAAAACTTTCAAAATCAATAACTTTTGAACGAATTGTTCGATTTCTCTCACACTTTTACTGCTGTGCTACTAATATTGCTTCATTCACTTAATCTACTTCATGCCCGTTTGGATGTTATTCTCCTTTAACAAATCATCTCATTCTTTTCTATAATTTTAAGATTCTTTCTTTACTGCACTTTTTTTTAGAAGTGATGATACTCATTTGTACATGTACGTTTGTACATGTAGACCTACATGTTGTGAGGCCCAAAGTAATATTGCAAATTTGGATAAGCTATATGTTTCTTCATAAATTTTGTGTACAAATTCATAGATGAAACTTTTTCAACGCTTTTGAACCAAGCCTCAGTCCTCAGTTCGACTGTGTATGAAGAAGACACACTGATCATTTACTGGAATATTCCTGTTAATTCATATGTGTAAAGGTTTTATGTGTTTGAATGCTGTTTTTGGTAGAAGTACTGACATTTCAAAATCTATATAGGCATGAACAAAACATGATAAACATGTTAATGTATGTATTTACTTTTGTACATTTAGAAACTTGTTTCTTTTTTTAAATTTCAATGCACAGTTGGATAGAAAAAAAGTTATTGTGTGATTAAACTGATCATAAGCTATAGGCTGAATAATTATAGCACATATCTGGCATGAAATGATTGAAGATTATGTATTGTCTTGGTACTTTTACAATTACATTGTACCATTAAATAGATTTATTGATGTTATTGCACATTATGTTTATCCTGCATATGAAATTAGTATTTATGTATATTATGCATGCAACTAATACTCTGACATTGCTAGTCATTCACTTTGACGATATCACACTTTTTTTCTCTCATTGCGTATACATATTATATGAAATACTCAAATACGTTAAATAATTCGAACATTGTGGCCGGTTTCACCAAATTTGGGAAAAAGTTTATTGCATTCATACAATCTGCTTTGATGTTATTGCATGATAACATGAAGAGCCGATGACGTCATTACGTCACAACTGTTTCATTATTTACACTTGTGAGGTGAATACCGATACTATGACCATGATAACCTCCTGTTTATAATGTGATTGCAATGAATAGTACTGTTTCTGGAATTCACAAACCTATATTCCAATCATTTCTCTTTATGACCGATAAGAAGAAACCCTAACAATTCTGTTTGTCTGGTTTTACTTTATTATTCCAGACAACTTCGACATTATTGTACATGTATATGCACTGCTACGTGGTCCGTAGATATGAAAGAAACAATATTGTTAGTCAGAGGATTTCAACAAGCGATATCGTTTGATAAAGAATGTTTATGCGCTTGCCTCTGCTGGTCATTTTACCCTTATCTAGCATTGGCTATATTGTTATGCCTCTTAAACAGCATATAAGTGATTTTCATTTCCGAACTTCAAAGTGGCTTTGGTTCAACGCGGCACTGCTGTCCAAAGGGATAATTAGTCATGATGAGATTTCTGTTGCTGAGAATGTTTCTGTAGTTAAGATTCCCCTTTCTGCCCATCCCAATACTGTGTGCACAAAATGAGTAGCATTCATCTATAGTGTCACAGTCAATGAGAGTGTGCACGCACGCGAGCAATGAAAGTCGGATATTGTCAGTGTTTTTGTTAGGTTTTTTTGTGCATTAGTCTTTTAATAAAGTGTAGTTTATTAATTCTATATATAGTTACACAGTCCAACATTGTTTACGTACGCACTTAAGTTTAGGTCTTTGTTCTCCTGCGTACCTGCATTTATTGTTCGTCCTTTCCACGTTTCTCTTTGTCTCCTTTTTCTCTATCTCTTCTAAAGGAGGTATTCTACACAAGCTATTAGTTTATCAGTGAGTTCCTGCCAATATAACTTTAAAAAAAAGATCTCCTGAATTGCATTCACATGTTAGTTTTCCTCTCTCGCCATCACCATTTTGTCATGTTGAATGCCATGTAACTTCAGATTGAATTCTTGGGGTTGTGATATCCGCCTACAGATATAATTTGAGTAAATTTAGATATTGAACCCCTCAGAATAACTCGTTTCCATTGCATTTTGTGAACGGATTTATAGTCTTAGAATTACTCGTTAAGTCTTAGTCACGGGAATTCTCATGAGTGGATGTTACTGTGGTAACACTTGAATATCCGGAAACTAACATGCAATCATGTTAAAAGAAAATAAAACATTGTCAAACAGAATAGAAGTGTCTCAGAATATGTCTATTTCAAGTTTAAACTTTGTGTGCCATCAAAATCTTAGCCAGGCAAAGTCATATTCATTCTGCAATATGGTGGTTGCTTCGTGCATCATGGTGGTTGCTTCGAAGACATCGTAGATTATAGTGCTCTTTGAGGAAATGAAAGCTTTCTATATCAAAACATATAAACACAAACGACTAAGAAGACAAAGTAGACAAAGTTCTCACACTGACTCTTTACAATTTAGATGTATATTCATCGTAAGGTAAAGGTCATGCCTAACAGGACAGCTGCTATGGCTATACACCATGGCGGAATAGTTTTCAGTAGGTAGATATGGTTGGCTTACATATCAATAGAAATTGCGTGTACTGATACATTTTTAATGTTACCTCTCCCCTCTGACTCTATATTATCCAATCTGGTTTTTATATTCCTTGAAAAGAGAAATCGCAATTGCGCCTCTGCGAAATGCAACAACACAAACGTTTACAATGCATACACATTGTAAACGTCAAATTTGTAAGCATCAAATTTACTTCCATTAGCCATATTTATAGTTATCCAAAATCAGGATCACCTATTGGCAATAGCCAATGCCATGGTACTAATAATTGGTACCTGAACTGTCTTGTAATGTGCCCTGCATAGAACAGGTTAAGTAGACATAAGTTGTTTTATTCGATTCAGCCTTAGTATATATGTTTTCCTTAATTTTTTTTAAATAATGTATAATGGTACGTATCTCCTTATGAATCAATAGTAACGTTACGCGCAATAGACAGCTGCATGTCATTGAAAGTTACAAAAACAATTATATATATATATATATATATATATATATATATATATCTATGTGTGAGTGTGTGTATATATGTATATACATTCGCATCGAAGTTAAATGATCATCATTTACCAATATCCACCTAAAGGATAATAGAGTATTTAAACATGTCTGGATTTGTATTTAGTTATCTTTTTTTTTTGGGTGGTGGTGGTGATGGTCATACTTCCTTATTTCATCAAAGGACTTAATTTCTGCGCTTTCAGTTAATACAGTTAATATACAGTTAATATACTTCACTAAATTGCAGACAGAAACAAACTAAGTAATTAGGTACTGTATAGCGATGATAGCGCTTAATATAGAAACATGTTGATCTTGCGTTGTAAAGGAACATAGATATTGGTAAAAACAGCTACAGAAAGCACAGATGGCCGCCAAAGCTTTAAGGAATGGTCGGCCTTCATTAATACACAATGACGTGCACGAGGGCTGTAGGGTTTATAGATGAGGTTTTTGATTGTACACGTGTAGTTAAGTGCTAATGTGGCGCTAGATTATGAATACAAAAGTACTAGTGGTGATGCGCTGGGGCATTTGCTATAAAGTAAAGATTATGTAACAATGTATGACCACATCAGTCCTAATAAGTCTAATCAATCAAATTATACTGCGACAAAATGTATAAATTAAGATTGGTTTACACGACAAAAACGACAGTTTTACATATAAACCATTAAGATACTTTGTTCAATTCCATATTAAGGATATCAATATTTATGAACCAATCTTTTTTTCTTCCTTTTGAGGTACCGGAGTAAAACACATTAGTATCATTAGCAAATAAAGTGAAATTCATAAAAGAGCATGATATAAAAGATGGACTTCCAGTCGTATTACAATGTTTTCCATAAGCAATCTCACTTTTAAAAACATTTGTTTGACGGTGTATCTACTCGGAGTATATTTGGTTTTAAACAGTATTTTTGTCTCTGTTTTTTGTGTTTTAGTATAGATTCCCTGATAATAGGTACTGAGGTCCTTGTATCGTAAAATACATTGTTACTATAGAGTAGAAATGTCAAGTTGGTGACAAATTTGACCATGTGTTTTCAAGAAGAAAAACAAAGTAGGAAAATGTAAAAATTAGGCCCGGATACGGTCACGAATCGACATTAAACTGCCTTCACCAGTTTGTACTCATAGCGCTGACTCGGGTAATCACTTCTGCTTCTAAAGAAGAAGATTTTTTTTTTAAAGATTCCATTATTTTGAGGCTTTGCTTCAACCCCCACGCCCCCCCCCCCCCCCCCCCCCCCCATTGTGCTCCAGGGATCCTCCCAAGTTGGGAATTATTTCCATTACTTTGTACTAATATATTTTCACTCTACAGATAACACCTGTCCAGTTCGGTGAAAATCTAACTATGCTCTTTCAAGAAGTAGATGAAAATGTGAAAATTGGCCCCAACTTGAACCCCACCCCCCCCCCATTCCCCGGATATGCCTTGAACAAACTTGAACGAACTGCAGCTACCAATCAAGCGTATTCATAGCACCAACTCAGCATATCACTAAAGGTTTGAGAGAAGATGATTTGTAAAAAAAAAATGCCTTAATTTGGGGGTTCGTCAGTCCCTCCACCCGCTATCTCCAAGACGACATAGTGCCCATTCGACAATTTAAGATCCCATCCCCTTAGGGATGCTACCGTTCAGAGGTTTTCAAGAACATGATGAAAATAATAATAAGCAGTTGATCATAGGCACGATGGACGACGCACGACGCCCTACGGACTCCGGACGATGAGTAATCGCAAAAGTTCACTTGCGCCTTCGGCTCAGGTGAGCTAAAAATTCCACCATGGTCTTCCCATAGCAACTGTCCTATCATGCAGGCATGATATTCACCTTTGAAAACAGTCAGCGTTTGGATAAGGGTCATTTGTGTGCCTAGTTAATTGTGTCATGTTTTTGTAGTACATGTACATGTAAAGCTCTTATCTCCACAAAGAGCAAGTTTAGACAAAATAATTGCCATCACAACCACCATGTTATAGAAGAAATATTAGCTTGCATGACCAAAATTTTGATGGCAAACAAAGATTTATGCCGCTAGACAATCATGTCATTTTTAAAAGTTGATTTTTGTTCAAGAAAATTTATACACATCCTTGTCAATCACCAAATAAAACTTATTGCAAACCAGGCAGTACCGTTTTATGTTGTATCAGGGGTGGATCCAGGAATTCCGTAAAGGGGGGCGCAAACAATATCTCTGGTGCTATACTTCCTGATTTCATCACATTTTTCTTTTTATTTCTTTTGTTTTAAAATCAAATAAAGAGGGGGCGCGCGCCCGGCGCGCCCCCTATGGATCCGCCACTGTGTACGTACAATGGGAACTGCATACCTTATCAACACTCAAGGTACATGTCGACGCCCGCCCCTTCAACCCCTAAACTTGAAATCAAAGAAGAAATGACAATGCCAGGGAATCAGGGACAAAAGAGAAAATATGTGAAGAGGTATTAACAGGCATAGAAGGGAGAAAAATACACTGAGAACCAGAGAGAGGGGAGAGAGGGAGAGAGAGGGAGAGAGAAGCTGCCCTGTCAACACTGTTATACACCGACTACTCTTTTTTTTTCTGGATTTTACTGATCAGAACAGAGACATTGTCCTTTTTCATAAATCATATGACATATACATTTTTGACATCACAAAACAAACATTTTGATAACATTCAATGATAGTAAAATTACCAGGCGTCTGATCCTTTTTTTGGACTATCTAAAGGCCGTGTCACATCTTTCTGGGCAAGCGTTGCGTGCGACTTGCAAAGAGCATTTTTGACTACCCGGAGGTCCCCGTAGATGATCCGCACATGACAGTACCTAGCATGTATCTCAAAAGTAGTCTCCCGGAGGTACGCACGGTATTTTTACTTGCTGGACGCGTTCTACCAAGGAGCTTCGAAGCTCCTTGGTTCTACTTGAATAATACTTGCGAGTAAACTGCGTGACCTTTGTACCAGTCGCGTGGGGGCTGACAATTCAGTGAAGGAATTCCTCTAATGGAATGGCTGAAATCCCACAGAATTTCATTATCTTGGCTGCATACGGGACTGCGAAGTACCTGCGTGGGAGTTGCCTGGGAAGTGCTGCCGCTAAGGGCCTACTACTGGCGTTCTGCGTGGACCTCTACGGGCATTCCCACGACTCACCCGGAAAAAGCTTTGGTCATGCTCAAAACTTGGCTGCGGTTAAATCGGACTTGCGTGAGCACCTCCGGACCAACTGCGGAGAGCTCCGGGGAATAAATTTGTTTCCCCGCAAGTCAAGCCGCAAAACTTCCCCCGTACGGTATGACAAGGCATGAATGAAAATTGCAAACATTCTTGTTCGCCCGCTGAAAATCTTCTACGTGCTGGAAACTACCTCCTCGCCACAAGCCCGCGTAGCTTGCCCGGAATGGTGTGACACGGCCTTTACACACGTTTACACCAATAACTCTGGAATCGTATACACAGAAAACGAGGGGAAAAAAAGAGAAAAAGATAGCCTTAATGGAAACACTAAATATTACCAAAGACACAACAAACCAAAGGCACAAGAACACACACTAGACAATCTGAGAAAAATATATATATAAATATTAAAAAAAAACCAATCAAAGGTATTACTCACCTAGCTCATTTATGCACTCTCCGTGACTTCCTCTATATACTATACAACCAGCCCTGGGCTGAAGATGCCAAGTCTCCTGTCCCCTCTCCCGGCCCGCGGGAGGGGGGGGGGGGGGGGGTATTCGACGCTGCAGTCTTTGGGATGATAATGCAGAACAGAACAATTGGTTCATAAACATAAACTGCAGTAAAGGCCATGACAAGAGAGAGAGAGAGAGAGAGAGAGAGAGAGAGGGAGGGAGAGAGGGAGGGAGGCAGTTGAAAAGGAGTATAAACCGCGGTGAGGAAGAAAAGACCATCTGAGCAAGGAAAAGGTAAGAGAAAGGGGGAAGGGCAGTTGACTTTCTATAAAGATATAATATGTTCTATTTTCCTCCACTTTGCCTCATGCAAATCAAATTTATTTTTGCTTTTAGCTATTTCTTCTTCAATCAAGCTATATTTTTGTTTTTACATATTGCACAAAATGTTGCCTTTGAGGACACAAACTTTGATACTTACAGCTTAAAATGAATTGTTTACCTAATAATATTATGAAATTATACGAAAAAAACAAAATCGTTCGTCGGATGTTTAACACCATATTACATATTTTGACATGAAAACAATTGCAAGGAATCAATTTTTCTTTTATCCTCGTTAAACAATGATTCCCAGAATACTGACACCTTCCGGTATTCAAAAAATAAATGTTCTATCGTTTGCGGTTCACTTTTACAAAAGAACATCTTGAGTCATCTTGATTAACGGGAATCAAATCATTAATATCTCATGTTGCGTTATACTAAATTTTGTATCAATTGTCAAGCTGGCAGGTAATTTGAAAATAGATTGAACATCTTCAATCCAATGCCATGCATAACATCAAACCGATCAAAAACACTAGATTTTCCAGGGTTATTCAAATACGCATATATATCATATAACTGTTTTGTTGTTACGTTATGTAATTCCAACCATCTATCCTTAATCCAAATTAAAGGAAAAATACCAAGAGGTCTGATAAAGGGGTGATAGTCTTGACAAAGAAAAAAAAAAAGCTTCCATTCACTTGGCATCTTCTTGAAGCAATCAAAAAGAGTGAAATACTGAGTAAACTGCAAACCTTTACCCTTACAATCCTTCCAACGCAGAGGTCGGCCATGTTCATCTAACATATCGGTTACCTTCAAAAGACCTCTTTCTACTATATGTGTATTAAACATAGACTTTCCATGAAAGAAAATGTATTTATTATTCCAAATTATTTGATTGGGTAAACTTAATTCTCTGTTCTAAAGGAAGGACCACGTTTCTAATACCTCTGAAAACCATCGTGAAACATTAATCTTTAACTTTGAAACATCAAAGTTGCAGAAGAACAAAAATTCTCCTCCTACAGATGCTAACAAATTCAAACAAGTGGATTTCCACCCTTTTGAACATGACCCAAATAACCTCTGCACCCATTTTATTTTTTGAGCTTGCATCATTGACTTTAAACAGCACGTTTTCAAACCTCCCTCCTCATAATCTTTTACTAAAACATCGCGTCTTATTCTAACCGGGCCTCTCCGAATAAATTCATAAATAACTTTATTCACGTCGTGTATAAAAGAATCTGGCACTGAAACTATACTTACGATAATAACAACTGACATAAGGCATAAGTCTTAACAATCCGAATTTTCCCGTAAAGGGATAAGACTACTCCGAACTGAAAAACAGGATCACAGTCAAGTCAATGATATCACACCCATGATATAAAATGCTTCAATGATTTCTTAGAACGACGGACGAGGGTTGCCGATTTAGCAACAAATATATGATTGATATGATTCAAATAACAGGCAAAAATGTTTTTTTTTTCTCAAAATAATGGAACTGACGAGTCAATCTTTTTTTTCACAATTTGTTCCTGCTATGATAATTATATACCCCTCAAAATTTTCATTCGGAAAAAAAAAATGTGGGATAAAAATAGTTGTTTTGTTCACAGAAAGGGATTGTCACAACCGGCAATATGCAAGCATTCTTTTGCACAGCGTGCTAATTTGCGGATTCGTCTATGATGTCATTCACGGAAATGGCTGCCTGACTGTGCCAAAGTCCCTTCCAAGTTACTGGGTCTGCACCTGAATTTCACAAAGTAAACTGTGCAGGTAAGCGTTTCTACTACACTCTGAGTAACCATTTTTTCTGTGAATCAAAACTCTAGGTTTTCTGTAGTCACCGAATAATAAGTATGGGTCAGTATAGCTGGATCGTCACGAGAGGATATCATAATTAGTCTAACTGGATGATTTAATGTTCATTACTTCCGCAAGTAACTACAGGTGAAACCTATAAGGCCGACAGAGGTTTATGTGTTCGGTTCCGTATGTTTGTCAGTTTGTTTGTCTGTCTATCTATGTACAAGATCACTCGAGAAAGGATGATCGATTTTTTTAAACAAAATTTGCATTTGATTTCATTATGGGGCAAAAGAAACCACCTGATTTTATATAATAGGGATTATCCAAGGACGTAAAAAAAAGCTTAAATAGATCTATAAAAAAAAATATCCCCCAATAACTCAACAACAGATGATCGGATGCAAATCAAACTTACAGCTAGGTGTGTTTACTTCGAAGTATTAAAGATACGATTAAATTTGGGGTCATGAGGTCATAGATAGAAGGTCATTGGTGTTAAAGGAGTCCTAAAGGACATAAAATAAGCTTATAGGGATGGTATAGTATTGGTGGAGATGAGTATCGAGCTTTTAATTTTTGCTAGATACCAAGAACCATTTATGAAATAGTACAGAGCATATGCCATTCTGAGAGCGATTATAAGTTAATTGATGAAAATCGTTTTTGGAATGGCTAAGAATCTAAAAACAAAGTAAAACAAAGCGATCCACGTGTTAGTGTCAGTATAAGTAACACAATATAGGCTAACAGAGCATTTGCAGATAGATCCATAAACTTAAGAATAAGAAATGCGTCTGTTCATAAATGTACAAATGAGTTATTTTCCTACATAATATTAACAGAGGCTATTGTATTTTCTCCTAGTTTTACCGGGAACAATAAATGAACGCTGTGGAACTAAAAGTGAAAATGTAGCGTAAAGTGGAAAAAATGACAAATGAAATTCAAGGGCGTAGATGCGCTTTCACGATGGGGGGGGGGGGGGGCAAAAAAATGGACGGTATGTGCGAGGAAATGGAGAGACTGAGCGGGTGGCGGGTATGGAATGCGGTCCCACAAGAGGGAGATTTTACATTTGCAGACCTGAAATTCAACGATCTTGTGCTAAATTTTGATGAAATGTCCAGAAATCAGAGAAGTTTAGTATTCTAAAGTCTGTTATTTATGGAGGGAGAGCAAACGGGGCAAGGATATGTGAAAAGAGGTATCCCCCTCCCACATGAGGGAACTTTTGCATTTACAGAATTGAAATGAAAATATCCCGTTTACATATTCTATATTTGTTGAAATGTTTGAAAGTAAACTAAATCTATGAATGGAACTGAGAGGGGGTAATGTTAATTGAAAGGGGATATCCCCTTCCACAAGCAGAAACTTTTGAATGTGTTGGAATTGAAGTGCCTGATCTGGTGCACACTTTTTTTTAAATAAATGTATTCTGAAATTCGTAATTCCCACAAGTATACCAGGTGTATGGAAGGAGGAGGTTGTGTAAGGGGTATCCCCCTCATTTTCATGGGGCCAACTGCCCCCCCCCCCCCTGCTGAAGTTACAGTCGCATTTGTTTAAGGATGTTCCTCAGATAGAGTGAAGTCCATGTCATTTTCTTCAAACTTTCCGTACCGTATAAACGTTGACCCATCCGAAGCCAAATATGCAAATAAAACCAAAGGTTCATGTGATTTCTTTTTCTTCTGCGGGACTTTGAAGAATATTACAATCTGCCGTTCAGTACAAAAATGATAACGTTACAGGATCAAGACCATTTTTTTTAAATAATGCATAGACATACTTGTATAGTGCAGCTACTATATAGATATACTCTACTGAGATGTGATGTAACAGAGCTCTTAACGTTGTTACTGATTAGACACACGAAAAATAAGTAACAAATTAATCAAAGACTTCTGAAAAAAGATAAGTCTTCAACAAAGAATTATGAAGACAGCAAATGATGGGGCCTTCCTCATTTTCTCAGGTAATCTAGTCCAAAGTCTTGGAGCAGCACAACTGAAGGCACAATCTGGCAAAGTTACTTAGTTTTTTAAGTGAGGTTGCTTTAGAAGCAACTTATCCTGTGGGTACTTCGTAAATTATGCGCATATTGACATGATTTCAATGGTATTAATTCTGATGAATAACCAGGCGCTTGGCCATTCAGTACTTTGTAAGGAAGTAATAAAATCTTAAATGCAATTCTCTGCCTTTACTGGCAACCAATGTCTTTACTTTTCCTCCACAGCCAATATATGGGTGCAAGTGTGGAAAACTCCACACTGACCTTTTTGTTCCACCTTCTTGCAGTAACTGTGCAAAAAGTGATACTGGAGGAAGAATAATAAGGAAAGGAGAGTTCTGATATTATAGTCTGTCCTCTAAAGGAAAAAATAAATCTTGATATGATAGCATTTATTGTATATTGCATTTGTCGGTTGTTGCAGTGGTTGGTATGTTGCAAACTGGCGATATACCTTGAGTAAATGTGTCGAACACCGGCACTAAACAAAAATTGTGAGACAAGGATGCTTCCTGGAGCATGACCAGACGAATTTGAATCCAAATTGATTATACTTTCTTACTATACAAATTACATACCGTAACTCTCGATTACAAGTACATAGTTGCGCTATCTATTTAGAGAGCTTTCTTTTACATAAAAGGTTAAATGGAGTAGAAATTGATTGATCTGTGTTTGCAACAATAAAACAATATGCATTCTCACTACCAATGAATACATATCAATAATCCAAGAAATATAGAGGATGCTGTCCTTCAAGGCGATATGTGCTTCTAATCGAGAGTTTACGGTCACCCCACACTGTCAGACTTTTATTCTTCTTGGTTTACCCTGTTTCGTTATTTTATTGTGTTCTTTTTAAGTAGAGCAGATAAGCCGAAAAATGGTGCAAAATTTGACTAAAGCATGAAACTTTCACCAGTGTTAGTACATGCTATAAGATTCATTTCAAAATCAGGAGGTAAGTCTGAATTGACCTCTGATGATCTCCAAAGGTCAATGACGTCAAAATGTCAGAAAATTAATATTTTGCGTCATTGATTAATGTTAAACATGGCAATGATGTACTAAAAAAAATCACTTTTATTACAGTGGAATTGTCTTCATGTTACACAGAGCCCTGACTGGTTTCTACCTTTGACCTCTGATGACCTCCAGAGGTCGATGTCCTCAAAATATCAGAATATTGATATTTTGCGTCATTGGTTAATGATAAACACGGCAATGATGTACTAAAATCTTTTCTTTTTTTTTACAGTGGAATTGCCTCAATGTTCCACAGATTTTTGACAGGTTTCTACCTTTGATCTCTGATGACCTCCAGAAGTCAATGACCTCAAATTAACAGAATATTGATATTAGGTGCAATTTGTTGATGATAAACATGATAACGATGTCCTAAAATTCATTTGTGTTACAAGTGAATCGTTTTCCTATTCCTCAGATCAAAGGATATCATTTACATGTCTCTGGCTTTGACCTCTGGGGACTGTGACGGGTAAATGACCTCAAAATATCAGTGTATGTATTTGATGTATACTCATTGGTTAACTGTATACCTGGTGTGCGATCATGCTTTATGCTATTAGCATTTATGCTACAATAGAAGTGTCTTTTTATTTCACAGAACATTGGTCATTACCCTGTGTATATGCAACTTTGACCTCTAAAGACAATGTGAGGTCAGACTTTTAGAATATTAGAATTTGATAGGATTACATATATTGATGTTTGGCTTCACTGGTTTAATCCTAAATGTTTAATCACGTACAAATTACGCCTTGACGTTAAAATCAAAGTTTGTATGCATATTCCACAGAGCATTGGTTCATAGTAACAGGTCTCAGGAACGTGAGCGGTCAATTACTTCAGAAATGAAGCTTACGTGTGTTCAGTGATGGCAGCGACCTCAAATATAATATTTGTGTTTGTGTTAGTTATGCAGACTAGCTTGCACGAAATTATGTGCAACATTATTCAATTTGCACTGGACAAAGTTTGTACGCTTTAATTATAGAAGGTGGGGAGAGGAGTACCATGTTTTGGGTTGATGCCTAATAGTTAGTGAACAGGCATATGGCAAAGTCCCTTGAACTGGATGAAAGGATGAAAGATGTTAACCAGAAAACAACAGGCCCACCTCATCGGGTGTACGTCATAAGTCAAACAACCCAAGAGTCGTACAGCACATGAGTCACGCAGCCCACGAGTCATACATCCCGTGACCTAAACATTAGATGAACATGGTCCACGAGCTCGAAATCAAATATGATAGGCCCATGCACAGGCTGTGCGTTCCGCAAGCTCGACACTCGAGGAAAACAAGTCTCACGAGATTAATATTACATCAGAGAGCTTAATCTTTTCAGGGTAGGTCTAGTGTCAAGCTCATGGGCATTATATAGTTTCGAGCTGGCGGGCCTGTGTTGGCCAGTGTCAAGCTCGTAGGCTGTATGATTCCAATGAATGACTCATGGTCCTGGAGCATACAGTGACGTCATGGACTATCTGGAAAACGACATACTATGAGGCCTAACATGTATTCCACATGAAGAAATCCGGTGTCTTGCAACTTGTTTTGTCACCCAATTAAGTTTGGGTCATTAAGTCACAATTTGGCGCATTTTTTAATGACCTATTTAGGTACCTCACTTTCAAATTGGAGTGGAACTCCTATTTGCTCTAATTGTCTTCTCTATATTCTATACTCCTTAAAAATTGGGCACGGCCAAGAGTGGTGTCCCCATGCCCAAATATTGCTTGTTTCCAATATGGCCGCCATCCGGTTTGCATCCAATGTGTGAATAGTAGGTACGCTGGCAGCGGGTAATATCACCTGCATGATCCGATAATACTCTCTGCCAGCAAGTGATGATTCAGTGTAACCTCCTGCTGAATTTATTGGTCTAGATCTATACCCTTGATCTCTTTCAAGACAGGGCAGAATCTGCGTCTTCAGGAAAAGCACTCAATGGATTGCATTTGCAGGGATTGGAACACAGATCTCCTCCACGACTAAACTGGATATACATCCTGAGGTCAGACCAGCGTTCTCATAATGTGTCGGTCATGTGGGCCTTATTTGCTTAGTGTCGAACTCATGGGCTGTATGACTCGTGGGCTGTATGATTCGTGGGTCGGTCTCGTGACGTGCACCCAATATATTCCCTAGCCATGTCCAAGCACCTCAGAATCTTAATGGACCCTGAATGTCGTCATGAATGACGTATTACGGCATACCCAATATGTACCGCCTTAAATGACGTTATACCTGTAAAACACACCCTTCTATGGCGTGACCAGGGGATGTGGTACCAAGTACGATATAGTACTCTTGTCACAGGAGAAATGTATTTGTTTGTGTTTTTTTTTCTATTTTATTAGAATATATATACTAGTGAATAGAGTAGGAACAGTTGCCATTGCTGGTGTAGTATAAGTGCGTTGAAATGTGATGAAGCGCGATTTGTGTTGTAACAAAATGACGAGTGTGTTTTCTATAACCCACTGCAGACAGCTGTGTGGGGAATGCGATGAGACAAAAGCGATGAGACAAAAGGGTGGAATTTCCACAGGTGCCAGATTCCGCGGGCGAGCCGTCCAGGGTTTCTATGTAGTACATTGTGTAGTTTTGTACATGATAGGGTAAGAATATTTTTAGTGTGTGACAGACTGAGCAGGGATGTGGTCGAAGGAGGAGTCGTAGCAGAACCTCGCCAGTTATTAATCCTTTTAAGCCAGTCTGGAACACTTGAAGCCAGGGTTCTTTTTCCTCTCCACGGAGAAGAATACTCTCCATACAACCAGCAGTAAGTACTCTCGGTTATTTGTGTATTTTTTTGTTTTGTTTTACAGGAACAATAATGATGGGACATGAAACGCATTATTTGTCATGTATGCCGTGTGAGATTGAATATCACTAACGTGATGGTGAAAACAGTGTTATAACAACATGATATTATTGAAGTTAGGTATGAATAAGACTGATACATTGATGTGTGCTGTTTAGAGTACATGTTACATCGTGCTATTATACGAAATTCAGTATTTAAGCATCAAGATTTATGTACAAAAAAGTCAGCTGCCCGTAGTATGTAAGGTTTTGTAACACTGCTTTGATAATTTAGATGGCAACTGGGTTTCGGGACTTTGCCCCAAAGTCGGCAAGGTCATTCAAGATGCGGTAAAGGCTGCTGTCAACTGCGATACCGGCCAGTGGAAAACCAGTTCACTGGATGTGCTGAACGTTGGCTAAACTACGCTCTTCAATCCGCCTGTAGACACTTCTGTATGCTTTTTCGCGTCCAGCAACATTGGTGATGTACACTGACAATTGAACATTGGACATTTCATGTACTAGGAACAGTGGCCAAACAAATTACTTGGCGATGTTATACGCCCGATTATATTTGAGTTGGCTCACCACGTTGCAATTTGGAGAGGAGTGAGATGTTCATTAGTGCCTATGATACACGACAACAATATTTTTTTTATCATATATGGTGCGACCATGAGGTGTTCTTTTTTTTTGTGGGCATGACTGACAAGATGAAGGGCTAAGAAGCCCGAATGATTATTAGCTCAGCAAGAGGTTGTTGATTTTATGTCCCCTACACGTACACGCCTTCCTATGGCGAATTGTGAGTGATGTACCTGGAAGTTTGTTTGAGGGACCGTGTATAGTGAGCTTGAGCATTTGATGCTCCATTTTGATGCTCTTTTCGTAGCATTTGGAGAAGGTTGAGTGAATATATATATATTTTTTGTTGTTCGATAACACAGATTACTTAGAAGTTAAACACTTAATGATATATCAGTAGGAGGATATTTAGTCGCTTCATGTGTACCCCTAGGACCATATAAGTGAGGGTGGTATATAGATGTTAATGGAGTAACGATTACCCGTTTGTATAGTTACAATTATAATTTCTAACCCCCCCTTTTTTTTAGAGGAAGTGTTACAAGTGTTATCGAATGGTGTTAAACATGAGTATACTAGCCCATGTTAGTTAGCTAGGTCCCATACTCGCCCTAAGTGAAAAGTGAGTTGCAGAAGTGGTGTAAAAACGTACTGCAACAGTTGTAACAGTAGTAAGGGTGACGGAGTGGTTATTGATGTAAAGATATCACAGCAGGTTCATATCAGGAACCTGAGATATCCAATAAGGTACTTGTGTATGGATTTTAGAATCAAAATTCGTGTACACGAATGTGGAACTCAGTTGATGAGATATAAGTTAACGATGTTTTGAAATTGTGAAGCCCTGAGGGTTGTTGTGTCCGAATAAACACTACAGATTGGTTGAGATACTAGATCAGTAAGTGGCATGTGTGATTATATCTGACTCTGGTTTAACCCATGTGACAATTACTGGGGGCACGTCCGGGAGAAAGTGTAGCATGCCATTTACTGTCGCATGGGTGTGATATAGAACCCAGAGTCGGTTTTTTTTTCTCTTTCTCGTAGAGGGAACAGTAACTTGGCGTCACTTTGAGAAAAAAAAAAACACAGGACAAAACAACGAATAAAGTATCAAAATGGATGTAACCAAGCTCGCGAAAACTGGTGAGAAATTAGGATTTAGTGGATCTGAACTAAGAGCGTTTGTCAAAGAACAACAAGACATAGCGAGAGACGAGCGAGCAGAACAATTAGAAATAAAACGAGCTGAAAAGGCAACTGCCGAGTTAAGGTTGAAAATTGTAGAAACTCAAGAAAACGCAAATGCATCCACTTCCACCCCGGAAGTGAACAGGCCGAAGGCTAGGACCCCTAAGCTGCCACCATTCCACGCAGAGAAAGACGATCTAGATGCATATTTACAACGCTATGAAAGGTATGCGCAGAGCCAAGAGTGGCCCCAAGAAGAGTGGGCTATAAATCTGAGCGCGTTGTTAACTGGTAGTGCGCTGGAAGTGTATGCACGATTGTCGGCGGCAGATGCAGACAACTATAAGGTGCTCAAAGCCGCGCTTTTAAAGCGATTCCAGTTAACCGCAGAGTCTTTCCGTCAAAAATTCCTCACTTGTAGACCAGAAAATGGTGAGTCAGGGCATCAATACGCTACCCGCCTTGAAAGATACTTAGAGAGATGGATTGAATTATCAGGGACTGCCTTCACGTTTGATGGGCTGAAAGATCTACTCCTTCGGGGACAATTTGTAGAAGGCTACCCACGAGAACTAGCTTTATTTGTAAAAGAACGGCAGCCATGCACGCTAGATGAAGCTACTTCTATTGCTGAACAGTATCTGGAGGCGAGGGGCGGTACCTTCAAGCCTTCCCCTGCTCCGCGAGCTAACGCTCCTAGAATGCTACTTGGAGAGACGAAGAGGGCTCCAGGTAAGACAAATGCTAACGCGCGATCACTGTTTCCCCCTCAGACGCAGAACCAGCGACAGTGCTTTTTGTGTGGTAGGCCAGGTCACCTCGCTAGAGACTGTCCAAAGCCAGGAAACACTCAATCCCCACCAACATGTTTTGTGTGTAAGAAACCGGGACATTATGCAAGGGACTGTAGATTAAATCCCAAGAATGTCGCAGGGATGGTTTCCCATGGTATGTGGTCTGAGATGCCCCGTGAAGAATCTAACTCCTTTCCGGGTGAGTATTACTCTTCACCCCCCCCCCCCCCCCCCTCAACCCCAACGACAACTTACAGGGAATGATGAGCGGAGACCCTACTGTAAGTAACCCCGTCATCCCTCCAGAGGTAAGTTCCCCAAATAGAGTAGAAGCTTCATGCATGGTAGTAAAACTCCCACCGAGCGCTCCGCAAGCTTGTTGTATGGGCCCATGTGGCGACCGGGTGCAATTGCCGAGTGGACATTCACTGCCCATGTTGAGTGCGGCGTGTAGTGAAAACGTCGTGAGAAAGATGCCGGTGGTGATTGGTGCCGTGGGAGGTAAACGAGCCACAGTTTTGCGGGACAGCGGGTGCAGCAGTGCAGTGATAAGAGAGGATCTCGTTGATAAGTCTCAGCTGACAGGTGAGGAAAATACGTGTGTTCTGATAGATGGCACAGTGAGGAAGCTACCTATAGCTATGATCAATGTTGACACACCATATTTCACTGGCAGTATCGAAGCTTTATGCATGAAGACACCATTGTATGATTTGATCCTAGGCAATCTCGAAGGTGTACGAGCACCAGGCGATCCGGACCAAAACTGGACCTTGTCTACCAACCCGGCTGGAGCCGTGGAAACTAGAGGTCAGAAGAAACAGTTGGGTAAGCCATTCCGTCCGCTGAAGGTACCTGCACCCCTCGAGGAAACTGTCGCACCAGCATTGTTGAAACAAGCCCAAGCAGATGATGACAGTCCTCGAAAGCTCAGGGAATTAGGGAAATCACAAACAGAAAAGGTGAATGACCACTGTGCAGTATCGTCTTTCTTCTATGAAAATGGCATCCTGTACAGAAAATTTCATTCACCCAAAGTCGAGTCAGATACTCTTTTCACACAAGTCGTAGTCCCAAAGCCCTATCGTGCCCAAGTCATGAGAGCGGCTCATGAAACCCTGCTTGGAGGGCACCAAGGCGCAAAGAAGACCGTAGACAAAATACTCTCGAACTTCTTCTGGCCAGGAATTACTGGAGATGTTTCGCGATATTGTAGGTCATGCGATGTTTGTCAACGCACGCTGCACAAGGGTAGGGTTCCAAAAGCCCCTCTAGGAAGAATGCCCCTCATTGAAATACCCTTTGAGCGCATTGCTGTCGATATCGTGGGCCCAATACACCCGATGACTGAGCGCAAGAATAGGTATATACTCACCATCATTGACTATGCGACGCGATACCCCGAGGCCATTCCACTGCCTAGCATAGAAACAAAAAGAGTTGCTGAGGCCCTTGTCAGTGTTTTCACTAGAGTAGGGATTCCTAAAGAGATGCTAACAGATCAGGGTTCGCAGTTTACCTCTGAGGTAATGAAACAGGTAAGCAATCTCTTGTCTGTAAGGCAAATTACCACTTCACCCTACCATCCCGCCGCAAACGGCCTAGTGGAGCGGTTTAATGGAACCCTGAAACAGATGTTCAAGCGTATGTGTTCAGAACGACCCGTTGACTGGGATAGATATGTTGAGCCACTCCCCTTTGCCATTAGAGAATCACCTCAGGATAGCTTAGGCTTCTCTCCCTTTGAACTCTTATATGGTAGGAAGGTGAGGGGCCCAATGACCATCCTTCGAGAACTCTGGACGGGGAACATAGAGACAGGTGAGACCAAAACAACATGCCAATACATGTTCGACCTGCGAAACAGACTCGAAGAGACATGTCATGCAGCCCGAGATCAACTTCAAAGGTCAGCTTCTAGGTATAAACGCTACTACGACAGAAAATCTCGACAGAGACAGCTGGAAGTGGGGGACTTAGTCCTCCTTCTTCTCCCCACGGACAGGAACAAGTTGCTCCTCCAGTGGAAGGGTCCGTTTGCGGTAACAGCCAAGGTGAGTGACACAGACTATCGAATAGAGGTAAATGGCAAATCAAAAGTGTTCCATATCAACCTGCTCAAGAAGTATAACGAGAGAGAAAGTTCACTTCTCATTTCAGATCCCTCAGCTGACGTAGCGTGCACAGCGGTTCTTGAACCAGATGACAACGAGATGACCAGCCCCAACCTCCTTCCCGAGATGTCAAACTCAGCCCTACTCCAGCCCTACCCAATGGAGGCCAAAGAATCACTAGGTGATGTGGACGTAAACAACGACCTGACCCCGACTCAACAAGCACAGGTACGTGAACTCATGGGAAAGTATGAGGATATTTTCACTGATATTCCTGGCCACACCTCCCTTGGTGAACATGACATCGAACTCACCGTAAAGGAGACCCCAAGATCAAAACCCTATCCAATTCCCCATGCCCTAAGAGAGACGGTTCAAGAAGAGGTGAGGACAATGCTGTCACTAGGGGTTATTGAACGTTCAAATAGTCCGACCGCTTCGCCTATTGTTTTGGTGAAAAAACCAGACGGAAGCAACCGCTTCTGTGTGGATTTCCGACGACTTAACAAGGTGACTAAGTTCGACTCAGAGCCAATACCAGATCAAGAAGAGCTGTTCACTAGGCTAGCATCCGACAGATTCTTCACCAAAATCGACCTTAGCAAAGGTTACTGGCAGGTCCCAATGTCTGAGAAGTCTAAAGAGCTAACAGCATTCATAACACCTGATGGTTTGTATCATTTCAAGGTAATGCCGTTCGGCCTAGTGAACGCGCCGGCCACCTTCAGCCGGCTGATGAGAACCCTTCTCATTGGACTGAAAGGAGTTGTCAACTACATTGATGACATCCTTGTACATTCGGACACATGGGAACAGCACCTCGACACCCTGGGCCTACTGTTCCAGAGGCTGAGGGACGCGAACCTCACCGCAAGGCCAAGTAAGTGTTCAGTAGGTCATTCTCAGGTCGAGTTCCTCGGTCACGTGGTTGGACTCGGCCAGGTCTCACCTCGACCAGGAAAGGTGGAGTCGATCATGAAGGTAAATCGACCAGAGACCAAGAAACAACTCAGATCTTTGTTGGGAATGACGAACTACTACCGTAAGTTCATCCCGAATTATGCAGCCATCGCGGCACCCCGCACAGACAAAACAAAAAAGGCGGAACCAAACAAACTGGAATGGGGGGTCCCTCAGGAGGTTGCGTTCAACACTCTCAAAAACAAACTTGACAATGCACCTATCCTCCACCTGCCTGACCTAAGCCTTCCGTTTGTGTTGAGAACAGACGTCTCAGAGATCGGTGTGGGCGCGGTCCCACTCCGAGCCCACGGGGATACGAAATTCCCAGTAGCTTACATTACCAGGAAACTCCTACCAAGGGAGAGAAACTATTCGACCATCGAGCGCGAATGTCTAGCGATTGTGTGGGCCGTAAGAAAACTTGAACCATATCTCTACGGCAAGGAGTTCGTACTGAAAACTGATCATCACCCTCTGACGTACATGCAAAGTGCAAAGGTGATCAATGGACGAATCATGCGATGGGCGCTTGCCCTACAACCATATAGGTTTAAGATGGAGGCGATCAAGGGTACCGACAACGTCGGAGCAGATCTCCTGAGCTGCATGTAGTCAGTGAAAAGAAAAAGAAAGTGGAAGTGCAAATACATTTCTTGAAGGGGGAGTAAAATGTCACAGGAGAAATGTATTTGATTTTTTTTTTGTTTCTATTTTATTAGAATATATATACCAGTGAATAGAGTAGGAACAGTTGCCATTGCTGGTGTAGTATAAGTGCGTTGAAATGTGATGAAGCGCGATTTGTGTTGTAACAAAATGACGAGTGTGTTTTCTATAACCCACTGCAGACAGCTGTGTGGGGAATGCGATGAGACAAAAGCGATGAGACAAAAGGGTGGAATTTCCACAGGTGCCAGATTCCGCGGGCGAGCCGTCCAGGGTTTCTATGTAGTACATTGTGTAGTTTTGTACATGATAGGGTAAGAATATTTTTAGTGTGTGACAGACTGAGCAGGGATGTGGTCGAAGGAGGAGTCGTAGCAGAACCTCGCCAATTATTAATCCTTTTAAGCCAGTCTGGAACACTTGAAGCCAGGGTTCTTTTTCCTCTCCACGGAGAAGAATACTCTCCATACTACCAGCAGTAAGTACTCTCGGTTATTTGTGTATTTTTTTTGTTTTGTTTTACAGGAACAATAATGATGTGACATGAAACGCATTATTTGTCATGTATGCCGTGTGAGATTGAATATCACTAACGTGATGGTGAAAACAGTGTTATAACAACATGGTTTTATTGAAGTTAGGTATGAATAAGACTGATACGTTGATGTGTACTGTTTAGAGTACATGTTACATCGTGCTATTATACGAAATTGAGTATTTAAGCATCAAGATTTATGTACAAAAAAAGTCAGCTGCCCGTAGTATGTAAGGTTTTGTAACACTGCTTTGATGATTTAGATGGCAACTGGGTTTCGGGACTTCGCCCCAAAGTCGGCAAGGTCATTCAAGATGCGGTGAAGGCTGCTGTCAACTGCGATACCGGCCAGTGGAAAACCAGTTCACTGGATGTGCTGAACGTTGGCTAAACTACGCTCTTCAATCCGCCTGTAGACACTTCTGTATGCTTTTTCGCGTCCAGCAACATTGGTGATGTACACTGACAATTGAACATTGGACATTTCATGTACTAGGAACAGTGGCCAAACAAGTTACCTGGCGATGTTATACGCCCGATCATATTTGAGTTGGCTCACCACGTTGCAATTTGGAGAGGAGTGAGATGTTCATTAGTGCCTATGATACACAACAACATATTTTTTTATCATATATGGTGCGACCGTGAGGTGTTCTTTCTTTTGTGGGCGTGACTGACAAGATGAAGGGCTAAGAAGCCCGAATGATTATTAGCTCAGCAAGAGGTTGTTGAGTTATGTCCCCTACACGTACACGCCTTCCTATGGCGAATTGTGAGTGATGTACCTGGAAGTTTGTTTGAGGGACCGTGTATAGTGAGCTCGAGCATTTGATGCTCCATTTTGATGCTCTTTTCGTAGCATTTGGAGAAGGTTGAGTGAATACATATTTTTTTGTTGTTGTTGTTCGATAACACAGATTACTTAGAAGTTAAACACTTAATGATATATCAGTAGGAGGATATTTAGTCGCTTCATGTGTATAGGACCATATAAGTGGGGGTGGTATATAGATGTTAATGGAGTAACGATTACCCGTGTGCATAGTTACAATTATAATTTCTAAACCCCCTTTTTTTTAGAGGAAGTGTTACAAGTGTTATCGAATGGTGTTAAACATGAGTATACTACACTCTTAGAAAAAAAGGTTCTTTTGAGCACCATTAAATGGTTCTCAGCACTGTCACAATAGCGACACCCTTTTTGGTGCTCGTGAGAACCTTTTTTAAATGGTGCTTGTCGGCACCTTTTGCAAAAGGTGCCCATTAGAACCTTTTTTTCCGATGAAATGGTGCTCGTGAGTACCATTTGAAAGGTGCCCATAGGCACCTTTTTGACTAAAGATGGGCACCTTTTTGACTCTTTTCAAAAGGTGCTCATGAGAACCATTTCATTGGAAAAGGTTCTAATGGGCACCAATGTTAAAAGGTGCTGACAGGCACCATTTAAAAAGGTTCTCACAGGCTCCAAAAAAGGTGTCGCTATTGTGACAGTGCTGAGAACGATTTAATGGTGCTCAAAAGAACCTTTTTTATTTCTTAGAATGTAGTATGTGAATTGATGTCTGTGTATTGTCTGTGTATTTTCTGTGTGTTTCACACGCAGTGCTGGTAAGTTGCTTCACTGGCACCATTCTTAAAGGTACATTTGTACATATCTGCATTGAAAATGTGCATCACAAACTCATTTGAAATGAAATGAATTGAACTGAATTTCATCTCATCAGTCAAACCTTCGTACAAAACCTACATATTAGCAATACATAAGCATGTCATACATTATCGTTGACACTGGAAAAAAAGCAAGGATAACACACCCATGCACACACAGTTTCACAAGCATGAATACAAACGTGTACATGAAGAGTTTGTTCGCAAAAACCAATAAGTCCATATTTGCCAACTGGAGATATTTGCGATTAAAGGTCAAGAAAAATAAAGAGAATAATAAGAAACTTTCTGCTTCTTTTTTCATATTTGTCCTAAAAGCAACTACAAAGGGCAGGCAAACAATTCCATTAAACAGGACCTTTGGTATTGTCACAGAAAACATACATTATATTGCTGGTATGATACTTGGGAGAGGATAAGCTTTACACTTCTCCACTTCACTTCACTTCACATTTATAACGTCGAGTACTTGAATTAACTTATCTCTGTTTGTATACGAGTGCCCTTTTTTTTGTTCTGCAATTTGAAAGCACATAGACACATCTATACAACTGCAAATACAAGAAGAGTATCAATTCGGGTTAATCATGACCTCTGACAATTTACAGCATGTCCTACGAAAACACACACACACACACACACACACACACACACAAAAGAAGACATTGTTTTATGTGAAGGATAATAAGAATCCCAAGGGAAAAGAGCTAGGATACCACACCCACATAGTTTCACAAGCATGAATGAACAAAATTCCTCAACCATGATCTAAAATATATAACATTGGGAATCAATAAAAATTAACACTTTTTAAAAAGCAGAGCCATAAATTCATTAGAGTAAACTATATACAATGCAGGCCTAAAGCTGAGGTTTGAATTTTCTGTCCTATAACCTGCCTATGACAATAATATGTTGTTAGCAATTTGGCAACAGTCTTTTAAACACCACCACCACGTACATGTACATGTACATTTTGTATTTCTGCAAAAACATATAAACTGGTGACAAGAGGTGCATCAGTGCTTTGAAATAATTACATAATATTCAATTCTCTACACAATACGTAATTCCTGCGTGGGTATAAATGTAATAAGTTTTACCAGTTTAGGTGCAAACTTTAAAAGTGTGCAGAAATCGACCACACAATGACTGGAGAAGTATAAAGAGCATTTTCCGTTTGTGCTCTTAAAGTTTAAAACTATGAATGACTCCACTTCTCAGATTGGCATCCGGTCCTGATCTCATTACGTCTAACCTCCCCCCCCCCCCTCATACAGTTGATTCAAAGTTGTTAAATGCGAATTATAGTGAAACATTATCACTGGTACATTGTAAGTTGCAAATACTGTATTGGGATCATAACAAAACATATGTGACCCTCCATCACACAAACCAACAAAAAGTCCCCAGACATGAATTTTTGGTTGACGACAGATTCTGAAAGAGCAGCTATAAAATACACTATAGAAGTCAATGCAAACGGACTTACCTACCCTATCTACATATTTCTAAAAGGTTTTCTCTGGCAGCATCAGTGTTTTCTCTTTAACTCAGCTCATTCTTGGCTAGCGTAGGTTTCTGATCGATGCTGTCAACGGGCTATCCGGGCTAAAATTGTCATTCTGATCGATGTATTCTTTTGGGCACCCAGCTCATTCTTGACTAGTCCAGGGTTCTGTCTGATGCTGTCAACGGGCTATCACGGGCTGTCATTCTGATCGATGATTGCCTTAGCCACACAGCTCATTCTCGACTAGCCCACCATGTACCAGTTCTGGCTGATGTTGTGGATGGGCTATCCCAGGCTCTTATTCTGATCGATGAATTCTTGTGGCCGCCCAGCTCATTCTTGGCTAGTGTATAAGCCTATGGTTCTGGCCGATGTTGTCAACGGTCTGTCACGGGCTGTCTCTCTGATCAATGTAGAGTCCACCTTGTTCCCTAACCGCACCAGCGACCCAAACACGTCCGTACTGGTTATCGCCCCGGCCGGAGTTACTTGTTCCCTGGTTTCTGTGCATGTTGGTGTGTCCACTTCCCTGACATATGAATTGAAAGATACAATAGACCTACACCGCGTTAATAACAGAAAGTCATTGCTATAAATCGATAAACAGAACACAGCATTACATGACGTGACTCCTTAAGAACAAGGCTGAAAACATACAAAGAGATTTTGACCTAGGCCTACTGGGCTGATGTAGACAGACCTCTAGTATTGGCTCTAAACGTTAACACTATCAACAGTTATAACTTTAGAACAAATTTCCTTATTGCATGTACCGGTATAGGCCTTACCCCGGGGCGCTCCTTGTACACAGTTATATCTTTGCGTTCGGCGTTCGGGCTGTGTTTCGGAGTTAGTAGACTCTACTTTTGATAGGCATAAACGTTAATATGCAGGCCTAACTAAGTAACTTAGCCCGGCCCGGTCGCTATAAAAACGTGACAGCCATGCTCCGCACGGCGTCTGTTCGGGCTAGCCCATTGCTATGCCAAATTTCTAATTGTAAAGTGTTAACGTTAGGCCTAACATGTTATTGTTAGATCTTGATCAACTGTACTTGGTAAATATTACACAAGATAGCAGCTTCGATCAAATTAGATCTAAAATTAGGATCAAACCGTTATCGCCACAGGTTAATCACTGAGCCTGACTGAAAACGAAAACTGAGAGATGAATCTAACTTGAGACTATTTCATATACCGTCTTATTCTATGGGAAAGGAAGGGATTCGGTTAGTAGGTAGAAATGATGATAGTGGGTGTGGCCATTTATCTCGACATCGGTACGGTCGACGAATAAGGCCCTCGTCTGCATGTCATTGTCGATCTCGTCAGTGTGGCTGGACCGTCTGTTGAGCGGTCTGCCTTCACGCCCTCATTCAACTCTTCGTCACCATCACTGTCCACTTTGTATCAGTCTGGCAGGGTGCCTCAACATCTCCGATGACACCAGTTGACTATTGGAGTTTGTAATTGCACTCCAAATTGGCGTAAACAAAAGTTCTGTCTTTGATATTGTGATGTGCTGCTGCTCGCTGATTCAGTCATGGAAGTCAGATCCTCATCACATTCACAACGTATGTCGATAGTGCATTCAGCGTCAATAAAGATTAGTTGATTGACTTGGAGGGGGGCATGATGTATCAAGGAAGGGGAGCTCCTGACCTTATCTCTGTGATCTCCAACTATTTTCAAAGTTCCTCAAACTTCCAATATACGCTGCAGGGGTGCGGTGTTCAATAGAAATTAATTCCTTATTGATCAAATCGTCGGTGATACGGCGAACCGACGAAAACCGCCGCGCAGCGCAAAAACACAATTCCGAGAAAATCGCATTTGAAAAAAATGGGTAGCGTCAATGCACTAATTTCATACCTTCTCCCCATCAAACTGATGAGATGTTTGGAAAGTGGTGAGAGTAAGAGTTATGCTTTCAGAAAATGTTGTTTTCACAGAGAAACAAAGGCTACTGTTAATGAGAATAATGTGGAAACAAGGAACGTCAGTTCGTCGAATTCCCCCTTTTTGCGATCTCCATAGACCCCGTGTATAAGGGCGAGTACGACGAAGTGACAAATACCGCTGTGCGTCACTTCGTCGAATATCGGCGCGTAGGCGCAACGCGTGTAAGTCAGTGGAAATGATGATATTTGTCACTTATTACATGGTTCGGCCCATGCTCTAAAAATGTAAATGTTCTGTTGTCATGCCTGGAGTTTTAAACCAGGTACCACGCCAAAACAACAAAATAATATAGACGTAATTTGTTGTTTTTCCCCTCGTTCTGTGGATTTCCATGTTTTATTGACAAATCAACTTGTGTTCTTGTTAATATATTATGTACATGTACCTATGTGCTCTCTATTCTTCCCCTTTTTCACATCATTTGGTTCTTAAGAAAAAAAAACTTCAACATGAAAAGCAACAATAAAAAAAAACATTCTAGTGTTCATTAGGTCAGTGTTTTTTCATCATTTCTAGCATTTTCTGGTGTGATTCCGTCTTGCACATTGGAGCTCTATGACTTTCGGTCTATTTAATGTTTCAGTATATCTTTTTCTGTATCCTTCTATATCTATTTAAAAGCGTAAATGAGGGGAACCACCTCACCAAACACTGTCCTTTAGTGGGAACGATACATAAAGGAAATTTAAGGAGGGGCTCCTAGGAAAATACGTACATGCCGCCTTTGTCTCTCTCACACAACTCTCAGCTAGCAAATAAACTTATCATCACCGTTTTGCATCATGTCATATTTAGTTATATTGCAGAATTTATCTATTTTGTGATTTTGCAAGTGAACTTGCAAACAGTAGGAAGTACACTTGTAATCAAAATGTAAAACTCAAGGAAACATTCAGACATACTGTAGACAAGAACACACACACACACACACACAATTTCTCCCTCATACATACACAAATACAAAAGAGCATTTTGTCACCCAATAACTTACGAGTTGAAAATCACTTTAGATTTATTATATTACAGGAGTACAGTGATTAGTAAGCTATTCTTTATTCTTCTTTTTTAAATCCTACAAGCATTGCTTTTAGTAGGTTCCTCATATTTACACATCATTATATTACATGTCCTTATGCATTTGTGAAATTATGTCTAAAATTGAATGTTGTGTTATACATATTTTACTCTGAAATCAAATGGAATATGAAACCTGAAAATGGAATGTGGAATATGGAACTTGAATTAAAAAAAAAATCAAATGAAATTGCACAGATAAATAAAATTTACTAACTGGGTTACATAAAGTTTGCTGTCACACGCCTGGAAGTAGAAATATTAAGAATGCATGGCAACATGACAATAGATGGCTAACATATCTTTCATAATCATTAGAAATATTTTTCATAGTTTATCAAGCAAATCAAGAAAGCAGCTGAACTGCCAGCAAATCTATCATGGCAGAGATTTACTCGCATATACTGACATGTGTTCCAGTTCACATTCATTGCACTCTGAGGTTCTCTGTATCAATGTAACAATAATGATAATAATAATAGTAATAATGAAAATGATGATGGTAATAATAATGATAACAATAGTAATGATGATATAATGATAAAATCAAGCTCAAAGAGATTTGCATTTGTCCATTTTAAAATGCCTCCTTTCACTTATGAATCCGTTTGACTTTCCTGGTGCTATGATTAACCCCTATAATATTTATTCTTTTTCTGTTTTGTTTTTGCTTTATTTTGTTTTGTTTACTTTGCTTTTTTTTTCAAAGGTGATTTGTCTTTTTTCAGGTTTGGTTGATATCTGGCAGAGCACTTATACCATCGCCTATGGACTCATCTACGACAAAACTCTGAGTGAAGTTCAGGGGTTAGACCGCAACAGTCTGGTTGTAGCTCAATGCCTAATACTGCAATTGTTACCGTACATTTAAAAAAAAAAATCCTCAAACATGGATTTTTAGTTAAATAGTACATTCTGCATAAGCAGACTCTCAGCCTTTAATGGTCTATAACTCAATTGAAATTGATTCTTCTAACCTATTTGAATGTTGGAAAGAAGTACACACTCTGGAAAAGTATACTGAGAAATGGGCTCTGAAGTATCGCGTCTACTTAAGAGATTAAAATTACCAGTACGAGACAAAAGTATAATGGAAAGCTCCATAGCAACAGTAGTGAAGGGATGATCAGATAAAGCTGATAATATTAATGTAAACACAAATTAAAGAATCAGTCAAAAAATAAACAGTCAACATGTTTTATAAATTTAACATTATTTGTAGCATACACATGGAATTTGAAATTCATTATCATGTGTTTGAACTACACCACACAACAATAGACTTTTTCTTATTTTTTCACATGATAGCCTAAAAAGACTTGATATTGAACTTATTTGAATTTGAACTTACATGTTCTTGAAAGACATAGTATTTCAGAAATTTTTGTTGTGTTGGAAGATTTTGTCATAATGATCTATTAAAAAGTCACTATGAAGTCTGCATTCACGACTGTCATCACAGTGCAAGCAAAAAAAAAAAAAAAATCATAGCAGCCAAAACCATCATATCTTGCACTCAACTTGTCTGCATCACCCTCAGCAAGGTCCATGCCTTGAGAATCTATGTTTAAAAGAAGAGAAAGGAAGAAACAAAACGAAAGAAAAAAGCGAAACAAGAAAAAATACAGAAATGCAATTAACATTGGTAACATCCTGAAATTTTATGACACTCAAATAACATTCACTGTGCCTCATACAGAATGGTAAAAGTATGTAGGGTTTCGATTGAATGAATACACACACAACTAGCACAGATATGCAGAGCTGCTTTTCAGTGCTCAGTGATATGTAAACAACAGTTATAAATCAAGCAACAACAAAAAAATGTCTAGATTTTCATACACGAGACTTCGTCTCGCAGTTTCATTCTGATAACAAAAAATCTTTCTCTAAAGGCATGACCCACATGCAATGTGGGAATGTGATTACAAATAAAGACACTCCTTTGACGGAAATTTACATTCATGTCAGCAAACACTAAATCGATTTTTTGTTTTTGTTGTACAGCATTGTAACTTACTTCGTGTAAATTGGAGGTTCCGAGATAAAAATGAAATATGATTCAACAGGTTATGCAACAAGTCAGCTGCATTGCTATGCCAATGCATTTATCAATTTCATTTATTGATAGCAATACTGAAGCCCCAATTACGAACTACACAGACTTCAGCATAAAACAACATCCAAACGGGGTCTATAAATGCACTAGTTTCTTCATTACTTCTTTATAGAACAGTCCACATAAGAGGTGAGATGGCCTGTCACCTTGTTATAGTCTACAATGATAGCTAGAATATGAAAGAATGAATTCCTTGCATCTCATAAGCCATCACCTGAAATTGGTTGACTTCAATCTTTATTGAAGTTGTTTATTTAGGGAAAGTCTTAATACTTTCAGATTTAATTATTTGAGAAAAGCATGCCTGTGTTCTTTTATAGATGGATGTCAATATACAGTTTCTAGTCCATTGCTTGTTTTAAGAGCTAAAAAAAATAAATAAAAATGATTGAACATACCAAATGAAGACAGTGGAATATCCATGTCTGGGACTTTTCCATTTGCACCTTGACCCTAGTCCTTCACTCTGAAATGGATGAAGTTCACCTGTTTTCTGGTCCTTGCCTGTTTGGAGTTTATTCAAATACAAGAACAGCTAAGATTATACAAACAAAACACAGAGTGCCTGACATGGTATGATTAGAAAGTATGTTAGAGATGGGTGTATTTCTAGCTTTCGCTATAACTAGCAATAACATCAAACTGAAAAGCCCCACAACTGATGTTGAAAGATTGAATGATTTACTAGTATCAAGTGACAAGCTGTAATAAGGAGTTTTTACAGGTTGAAATGATTAACTCTGCAGAATATTGGGGTTTTTTTCAACATTGTAATAGCAGGAAGTTGTTTCGTTTGTAATCACAAATAATCACAGTACATCAAAGAACAAGTTTGCTTTAGGAGCTATGAAATAATTACTGGACATACCAAATAAAGACAGCAGGACGTCCATCCCAAAGTCACTTGACCATTTGATGAACACTTTGCTCTCCTGCCCTTACCTCTGAATTGGATGGAGTGTATCAGTCTGATTCTTGGCTGGGTGAAATTCAGCTGCAGTCGCGCCATACACCTGGATGAGACTCAGCTGCAGCCTGTCTCTCTACAGCTGGATGAAGTTCTACCATTGTCTGGTCCTTGACTGTTTAAAGTTCATTCAAATGCAAGGAGAGTTATATTTTTGGGTCTATATCATAATACAGATTAAAAGCATACACATGTATTGCAGTTTGCAGGGTATTGAAGCATGTTGGAGATGTTTTTGGGCAGTCTCCATCAAAGAATCTATTTGCAACCAACAATAAACTGAGGAAATGCATAGTTGTGAAAAGGAGGTGTACTAGTTTCAAATCATAGATAATGCAGGGTATTCCTGTTTGCAGCTTTGTAAGAGCATGAAAATATTTCAGTACTGAATTAAGGAAATTGAACAGTACACTATTGTATGTACTTTATAACTCAGTTTGTTTCTGGTGCTAGGAAACAATCATTGACGATAACAAATGAAGACAGAGAAATACTTGTCAGTGTAATTGTCATCTGATGACTGATTGCTTTCAGCATTTTTTCTTTTTGTGACAGCTTTCCATCCTGATCCTCTTGACCCTTATACAGTATTTGCCCCTTCCCCGTCCCACAGGCCTAAATTGACTTCTTTAAATAAAGACAAGTGGGTCCACCCAGTTTCATGATATTAATCTTTTTGGTTTGATCAGTATGTGAAGTTAAAAAAAAATGCATACAATTCCTAGAAGTGTCACTTTTGAACATTATGACTACCAAAAAAAAAAAGAATGCTTATTTTCAATTATCTAGTTTGACATAACAACAACCATTGTTTCTTTTTAACTTCTACTGACTGTGACTATGCAACTAAGAATTCAGAGACAATGTTGTAATTGCAGTTTTAGAAAATACACATAATGCTGTATAGTAGTTAAAAGTTTAAACTAAAACACTTGCATTTTGCCCTAGATGAATCTTGACGAGCTCGCTGGACTGCCATAGAAGTCTAGCTCTTGTGGGGACGTACTCAGCAGCTTGGTTCTGGGCCGGCTAAAGTTCAGCGGTCTGACTCTGGGCTTTGTAGCAAGGTTCAGAAGTCTGGTTGTAACACTGCAACCAATGATGTGAATACAAAATAAAAAGTGTGCATCACAGCTCTTGTTTGAGTATATATGTTACATATATTACAAGTTATTTCTGGCATCTGTATCAAATTTGAAATCTATTAACATGATTATGCACTACACATGTACACAGACCTTTTTTTTTTTTGAAGTTTTTTATTATTGAACAAAAAGACAATTCATTAATTTTGTGTTGTCTCATTTCAACATGTGGGCCCATAGTTTGGGATTAATGACCTCAGATTATACTAGGTCTTATCAATGAGCATCCTGGTTACAAGGTCTACATCTACCTCAGATCTGTATCTATAAATATAGATCTAGACACAGTTTTTTTTTTGTGGTCAGAATCTTTATGTTTATCTATCTACTGTAGATTTTATAAATAAATTCTTGCATAGTTTAGAGAAGTACACTAGTACAGTAGGTACACATAACTACTAGTTTTACAGTGGTAGGATCTAGACCAAGTGGTATCTATTATTCATACACACATTGGCAGTATTGAGAAGAACTTGGATGACCACCTACACTAGCTTTGTCTTTGACTGCCATAGGGCCTACACTTTGTCAAATGTCTACAACATATTTTTGGATATGTCTAAGGATTACTGGTACCAAGAAGAAATCCTAAAGCTACACTATCCGCACCAGTTTTGTTAAACAATGATCAATATGCTGGTACCAACAGTCCCCAGGCCTGAGTTACACTGTCTGAGGAACCATTTGTACCATTATTATCCAGGGTACAGTTATATTGGCCTACTGTGGCTTTCCAGTGGGGCTGGACACGGTTAGGTCAGGGCCTGAAGTGCAGCCACAGTCAGACTCTGATCACCGACTGTTGTCATGTCATCATGAAATTGATTTGTTAAAGATTTGTTGCCTGTTGTCTCCTAATACTAGAGTGTTAATAGTAATATGTATTTCTAGTTCTACTACCGGTACTACTCCTTTACCAGCATTGAAGTACGGGCCTATAGATAGGCCCAGATTTGCTAGTGTAGGCCTGACTAAAGACTCTTATTCTTAAATTTCTACTACACCCAACCGTTATACCGTTATACCATTGGCATTTAGCTGGAAGTTAAACTAGATTCGTTGATCTAGAACCCCTAGGTAGGTCTAGGAATAAGAATAGGATAGACTATAGTGTAGGCCTAGAATTAAAGACTCTTATTCTTAAATGGTAAAACGGTTAGGTGTAGTAGAAATTTCTACTACAGTCCCTACACCTAACCGTTATACCATTTAAGGATAAGAGTCTCTAATTCTCCCTCTAACCCTGTTAGGCCTAACGTTACACAGTCTATATTCTATCCTAGACCGCCTGGCCTCTAGCCTAGGGGTTCTACACTTCTCTACTGAGATCAACGAATCTAGCTTAACTTCTAGTTTCTCAGTCCCAGCTCTAAACCACGATTTCAGACATTCTATAGATTTATTCTAGACTCTCTAGATAGTAGGGTGGGACATCCAATTACCGGACGCTTTTTTTCGTGGCTTTGATTTTCGTACTCAGTGGATGAAATTTCGGCTAAAAATAACACCACTTATTCACAGACTCCTGGAAATCACGAATTCAGCCAACTTATGTCAATTCTTCGTTCCAGTTTTTTAGAAAATATGCTTCAAACATACCCCTCTAAAAATAGTTGTTTTTTGCGCGGTGCTAAATCGCATTGTATTACCGGACGCGATTTTCGTAATCTAATAATCGAGGTCTTTCGCACCTAGTCCTTGCACCAGAATCATAATTCATCCCACAAATCACCGTAAACATTCTCACCGAGCGGATGACAAAGAAAAAAAATCGGCAAATGAGGCTCAAATGTCGTATTTTACGGTAAAATGTCTGTCTTGAACATTTCGAACAGTTCACGCAATAAAACCTTGTGAGAAATCGACAACTGGATAGACTCTATACTTCTAGTTTACGTGCTTTGTCTATAGGAGCTGCACGCGCGGGTGATGAGCTGCGGGCCCCTTAGCGCGCAACTATTCCGCATCGTTCGCGTTTGAGAACGATAGCTACAAATATCCGATATCGATCAGTGAACTTTTGGTTTTATTGGAATCTTCAGCATATTTCCTGTATGTGAGTGGGATTTCATAGAATTTCAGTCGTGAAATGTGATTCAAACATGCATAAATATTAACTATGAAGAGGTGCGGGTCACTCAAGTATAAATTTGACGTAAAATGTGATTTTTTTTTCGTGATTTTACATTTTTATGTGGCGTTTTTTGCGATTTCGGTCCACACAAAGTTCTGTGAGGCTAATCTACGAAGTCTCGCGCGTACAGAATGTCATTAGTACGCAAAAATGTGCGTGTCCGGTAATACCATGCGTCCGGTAATACCATGCTTGCCCCTACTAGTACCCAGGTACTTGACAAATATTGGTTGTCACACTGTAACTCTCATTTCAAATGTAAAACAGTGTCTGACAGTGACACGCAGATTCGCCGTGACATGCTAGGGGGGTCAACAAGCAGATTTATGTATGTGTGGGACTAGGATGCCTACACCTTAAACAACGATCGTAAACATAGCGATTGAGGACAAAATGAATATTTGTACCTTTTCTGAATACTATCAGGGTACATTATATAAGTCCTAAAGGCATTTACAAACAAATTTATGAGAGGAAAAACTACGAAATCTACATTTTCCTTCGATTACTTACGGAAGGGACTTGATTTCGTCAGTTCGTCAACTTCTTACATGCAATTCACTCCATGCATAAACAAAAGCCGGCGAAGCGACGAACACGCTTTTCGTCAGTTCGTCAACTCTCAATATGCCAAGGTCGGGATTTTTTACATTTACATTTTCTCATTTTCTCAAAAAATATGAGTTTTCACGGCACGAAATTTTGATAGTTGATAGAGTACCTCAAAAGCAATCTTTTAATGACAAAAACTCAAAATCGAAAATCTGACCAAAATTTGGGTTTTTGTCACTTCGCCGTATCATCCACGAAATGTTCAGTTTGCTCCTCCTATTCGTTCCGGTGAAAACTCAATTTCAATTTCTGATTAACTTGTCTGTTGGTTTCTTCAATTACTGCTTCTCTGTAACCACTGGTAAAGACTTTATTGTTTCTTGGATAACAAAATGATAAATCAAATAAATATTAGTGTCCTTGTGACATCCAACGTCATCGTTGTTCTGGATCGTTGTTCCTGAATTTATCTTTGGAATTCCTGACTGACGCATTCCACTATACAATTAGTGTTAAAATAAGAGGGATAAATTCTGGCAGGGGGGGGGGGGGCGACCTTTAAGCTCAGAGGCCCATTAATGTTTGGAGAAAACACGTCATCACGTCATTCCCCGTAATTTGGTGCGGGGCTTTGAGGATGGAGAGTGCATGGAACTGACCACTAGCCAATAGCCAAAGTCAAAGTCATAAATTCCTAAGATCACAGACTTTTCTTGGGAGAGGAGAATTGAAATAAAAGAAGGAAATAGCTGGAAGGAAGATAAACGGTTTCATAAACTCCAAGAAGGGAAAAGTCTGAGCATATTGACGTCACAGGTTGACTAGGAAAACGACTGCAGTGTTTTGTTTTCTTTACTCTCTATCCTATTCTATTCCATTCTATTTTATCCTTTATTATATGTGCTAGTAGCCATCTGGGCTACAATAATTGTAAAACATATATGTTTGTTTTGTACATCTTAACCATGTTCATCATTAAATAATGACATCACAGATCAATATGGTGATATGTTGAGGTCATTGACCTCTAAAGGTCATCAGAGGTCAAAGAATGGTATTAAATGGGAGAAGTAGTGCAGCTTGTTGAAAATGTGGGTGACTAAATTTTTATTGATCTTAGAAATGAAAAGGGGGATATTGTTGTCGGTGTTGTACTATGCAAACCTGCAAATGGACTTTCTTCTCTTTCTGTGAATGTCATTAATTCCCTATTATGTGGTCTAGTGGCTGAAGATAAATTTATCTATCTCATGGGGGTTTAATATAGATCTATTGAAATATGATAAAGCAAGGGACGCACAGAATATTCAATTATTCTCTGCTCAGCAATTATTGTGTGAATTTATTGGTAACACCAACCAGGAGAACTAACTGTAATGATAATAATAATAATAATAATAATAATAACAATAATGATAATAATAATGATGATAATAATAATAATAATAATAATAATAATAATAATAATAATGGAGTCTTGTAATGCGCCATGTCTGTCGCACAGTGGCACTCCTGGTGCAGAAAGGTAAGACCTCTCACATTGCTTCATTCAGGAAAAGATCCCATTCATATGCCCGTTTGTTTGTTTGTTTGTTTGTTCAAATAACATCTTTGTAAAGTGCATTGATGCAGCAAATAACTTACTCGGAGCACATAAAATTTTCCAAGCAAATCATTGTTGCCTTCTAAAATGCACCTCAAGATTTTGACTGGAATGTTGTATTACATTGTGAAGAGGTGAATTCTGCCTATATGATGATATATGTACGGGATTATATTGCGAGATGTGTTACAGTACGAAAAACGCTTTCCTTCGCAATCAATGCAACAAAACTGCCGAACACAAAAAGAGAAATTGATAAAACCTTGGATGATTGAGACTATTCTGAAGTCAGTATTAAAGGTCCTGTTTTTCTTTGGGAACAGTAATTAAAAAGGTTTTCAGGGTATCACATTTGATGCATATTAGTGTATATGTATAGGTCAGTTGTATAAAAAAAAAAAATCCTACCATGTTAACATTTCGCAATAAAGTCTTGAATATAAGGAGATATCACTATTTTTCCAAATAAAACATAACTGTAGACGATTTAGTCTAGAAATACTTTTATTATAACTATCCTTCACAATATTTATGTTCAGCAATACTTAAACAGCAATTCTGATTCAAATTTTTACATTGGTTGTTTCTATCTCTACCTCATATTCTAGAACTATACAAGCTCTAAAGCTGACTATTTGTTTCATCTGCAAACAGTAAATTATATCTTTAAGACGCAAGAAAAAAAATTGAACAAATTGCATAAACCCAATTTAACCAATGACAGGCAATATAGTCTGTTTAGAAACATATTTAATGTTCACATTGAGAAATGTACAAGAGATTATTATCAAGATCAAAATCAATACCGAAAAAAAAGGTACATGGGGAATAGTGATTAATTCACTGATTGGTAAAAAGAAAATTGACAGTATAGAAACCCTGATTAAATGTTATGGGATATTGACGGAGACCCGCATGACATTGCAACTGTCATGTGATTGCATTGTCATTGCACTTTGTCAATGATTAAAGGTGTTTTTTTTTTCCATATCAATGTCACATTGCCAGAGTTACTTATGGAGTAAGTAATTACCGTTCTATTTCCGTTCTTTCATATTTTTCCAAGATACTTGAAAGACCTATTTATTAACGAGTGATATTTTTTGAGTTGGAATCAGTTTAAATTGAGTACTCAACAGCTCAACATCGATGGCACTGGTGAACATGTGTGATAAAATTGTGGATGCAATTGAATAGAGCTCAATGATTGGCATTTTCACAGATTTATCAATAATGCTTTTGTTACGAATAATCCCAGTATTACGTATCAAAATTGAGACACTATGGCTCGAATTCACAAATGTGGTACAATTTTGTCCATGGTTTAAACCATGGACAAGATTTTACCACCTTCGTGAATTCGGGCCATTGGCTTCTTAATGGAATTGTTTATGATTGGTTGAACAGTTATCCCTCAAATTGCTTTCCTTGTACTAAGTTTAAATCACGTGTTTCAAGTCTAAACAAATTTCCTCTTTGTAGTGTTCCTCAGGGATAATTTGTATGATCTTTACTCTTCATTTTATTCATTAACGACATTGAGAATTCACCCTATGCTTTCTTTTCTTCTCCGCGCTGACGATACTAATACCATTTAATGTATGAACACAAAAGTTTGAATGATCTTCAGTCAAAGACAGACAAGATAAATGTTCGTTTGGAGAAAGTGAGTGTATGGTTTAGTGCCAAGAAGCTGTCATTCAATCCGAAAAAAAGTAATTTCATGATCGCAGTTGATTCCATGACTTTAGTGCCTTTGATATTAATTTGAATGGTTTAAGAATACTCATAGTTGAATAAGTTTCTTGGCGTTTATGTGCACTAAAAGTTAAGTTTGAAGTATCACATGAGGGAAGTTGAGAAAAGGTATAAAAAAATTGTTTTATCTGTAGACTCCGGCACATTTTGTGTAACTTGAAATGTCTGGCGATTGTCCTATTCCACACTCATCCTCCCCTTTTTCTTTTACTACATATTTTTATGGCCAAACACATGCCAGTTGCACCTCAAAAATAGAAATAAACAAATAAATTAACAAACAATTTTTGTTCAAAATAAAATTGTTCGATTTATAGTTGATGCATCCCGAAGAAGTAATGTTGAACAACATTATCATGAAATGAGGCTTATGATGATCCATGATACACTACTTTTTCCACAAGCAGTTTTTTTTTTAATCACTAAACTATGAACAAAACCATACCAACCTGCTTTAGAGACCTCCCCCTCCCTCCCTCCTTCAATAAGAGCTATCATACTTACGGCACACGATCATAGGATCGTCTATACCTTGCAAGACATAGGACACAGAAAAACATCATTCCAGTATAACATTCGCTTTACCGGACCAAAACTAGAACCCACTTCCCCTTCACATTGCTTTTACCTCGTCGTCTATGAACGTTTTTGAAAGCAGATTTAAGAAATTCCTGTTATAAATCCACTGTAAAAAAAAAAGTAATGTATGAACACAAATCTTAATCCAGGGTTGAAACGAGCATACATGTACATTATTATTTCTTTCGTATTACGTCTGTGAACCTGTACCTTGCTAATATTCTTTTCTCTTCTTCTTTCTTTTGTTTGTTTGTGTGGTGTGTATGTAAATAAATTTTGCATAAATTATTTTCAAACTGTTATCAGGGCATCCCAACAAAAGCTACCTGTTTACCTGTTACTTCTCGGGACATATCCTGCATATCATATCTCTGTAAAGATATCTCATTTCATACGAATGTATCTTTGCGATTGATCCGATATATTGAATCCGAACAAAACTCTATCATCCCTTTAAGTAATAGATTCCTTCAAATCAAAGAGAGAAAGAGAGCATGATAAGTAACCCCATTTTAAGCAAAGCAATTATCGAATAACGAAATTTTAAAAAACATTTATAGGTACTACCTCCTTGGTCCAACAGAAGCCAGTCAAACATCCGGGCAGTTGCTACTACGGGGACAAGATGGTTGAGTAGTATATTACATCATGATTTAAAAAAAAAAAAAAACAGAAAACGGAACGCACGTGGTTACAACCCAAGAATCTATTTTATTCATGCTGTAGGGATGAATGGATGTCTATAAAATTGCATCCTGATTGGTTAAAACCTAACAATCATTCGTTTATAAACTTTGCAGAGGCATGGTTGTCTGGTTAATCGAATCCTGAATGGTTACAATCGCACGGACGTTCGGGAATGTATGTATTGTATGTATGTCTATCTAGTTAATCGCATCCTCGTCGACGAAACCAGACAAGTGTTCCCTAATACAAGCATGGTTGTATGGATGTCTAGTTTACAGCATCCTGATTGGTGTTCCGTAATGTATGCAGAGATATTTAGTTGTTCGATGTGGCACTTCGGCCCGTACGAGTGACAACCATACAGGAATTCTAGGGCTGCACAGTTGCATAATTGAACGATTTCTTGCGTGCTGATTGGTTAAAACATGACATCCATTCCATACATTGCTGTATAGTTGTTTGGTTGTGTTGAATTTCGTCACATTACGCCCGTCATAGAAGTAGGTTTACGTAACGCGTACAGTACACTGGCCAAGCGAGACCAAAAGAAAAAGAAAATGGGGTCGAGCGTCGTTAAATCATTTAATCTTTATTGAAATGCTGTCGTTGACTGGCTGCGTGCCGCGGTCGTTGCCACTTTCAGTTGAACAAACGTCATTTGTGTGGAATTGCTTTGTCGTACTACTGTGTGGTACTATGCAGTTAATATGCTGTGTGGTACTTCTGTGTGGAACTGCTGTGTGGTATTGTCCTGTGGTAGTCCGGTTGTATGTCCCAAAATTCCACAGGAATATCCTATGGTATTTTCCTGTGGTACTTTCCGTTGTATTTTCTCAGGCTTTGCTGTGTGGTACTTCTGTTAGGTACTGCTATGTGGTACTGGTGTGCGATATTGTATGGTTTTGCTGTGTGGTACGTTTTATTCAGGCTGTGGGGATGAACTATGTCAAAACACATTTGAACGTTTCTTCTTTAAGTGACAGCATTATTATTATCATTATTATCATTATCATTGTTATTAATGTATTTATTATTACAATTAATTCGGCTTTCAATCAATAATGTCAACAATACGTAATTAAAAAAAAAATCAGAACACACAATAGAAAGATACGGGTGCACCAGGTTGGGCAGTCCGGGTCTGGAAAGATCCAACTGAATGACTCTGGCCATCAGGCCATCCTCCCCAACCCACCTGAAGTTGGGTAATGCCTGATCTGGTCTATGACTGATGGAAATCATTAATAATTACACGTTTTTACGTAATTCATTGTTTAACTTAAAAAAAACCCTACCTTAACCATCGAAATGTATATTGCCTTGCAGGTAAGTAGGCCTAATCCCAGACAACGTGCTATATGCAAGTATGTAGATATTGAATTGTTGTGAATGGTAACCATTACCAATGCATTTTACTTGCTTGACAACTAAATCGAGAACACCTTAAATATGACAAAAGTAAACGATTACGCTGTATGTAGTACAGATGTCCGCTCTAGAAAAAAAAAGATTGCAATGTTCATTAGACATGTGTTATGGCTATTTTTATTCTTTCTTTCCTTTGGGAAGTTCCATTTTGCCCACTGGACACGCTCGGATTATATCCTTAGATTTGCGTTGTTCCTCAGACTTTCTTAAAGTTTGTTTGTTTGTTTGTTTGTTTGTTTTTTCTTTCCTTTTTGAGAGTACCATTTTGCTTATTGAGATTGTATCCTAAACTGTCCCCTTCAAAAAAGATTGGGCTGATATTTTGACCCCTGATTTTTCATTATATGCAAAACAAGAATGCATTAATATTCTCCGTTGTTTAAAATGAAGGAGGTTCTACAAAAGACGTATTCTGCAATACGAACACAAAAATGTTTCTGAGATGTCGCTTCATTTGCGTGTACCGATATAATCTGCCGTTGTTTTGTGATTTTACAAGACATATATGCATGTATTCTTTTAGATGATAGAGATAGGTTGAGAGAGGAAGATGTCAATACATTGTTCCCTTCTCCGATTTCATTTGAACGAAAATAACTGATAACAGCTCAATCTTTCTGAAATGAAATCTCGTTCTTTCATTTTATCTTTTTCTTTCTTTCTTTCTTTTTAAGTATGGTTACTCGACATGAATTTCAATGTCAAACTTTTAACACTCACCACTCTTGCATGTCAAAACCACAAGCCAGCTCTAGATTTAGTGGTTACGATTATTGATTGTTTTCCGTCTGTTTGTTTGTTTCCACTGGCAGCGTCACTCCTGCAGCATACGTCGAACATGGCAACCAACTTCTGTGAAGATGATAACACTGACTGTGAAGGATGTCACAGCAAGACCAAGTCACACATCACTTACCGCCGGGAGGTTCGTGAAAGGCTTTGTGACGATTGTGCCCGAGAACGACAGGACACTATCAAGGGGGTAGCGCGAAAAGTTAAATGGTTTTGTGACAAACACGATGGAGATGAAGCCAAGCTTTATTGCAAGTCTCATGAAATTCCAATTTGCCTTGCATGTGCCTTAACCACCAATCATGAAGCTTGTCAGAAGCATGACATTCAGGACGTTAAAACTGAAAAAAGGGATCAGTTAATGAAAATGTTACAGGAGGGGCAGGCGAAGAAAGAGAATATCGCGAGTTTTGAAGAAGACGTCAGTCAGCATCACTCACATATAAACTCTCACCTTAGGATGATCGAAAGGCAGATCAAGGGCAAAGAAGAAAAAGACAGAAAAAGTAACCTTCGTGAAATGGATGAGAAGAGAGTCAGGATCAATAGAGAGGCGGACGAGAATATCAGAGAAATTAATGAAGAAAGAAAGAAACGTCTTGAACAGGTTGAAAATGATGCCAAAGAATCCAACAATAAAGGGAAACGTAATGCAGAGGCGCTCTCACTTGAGCTCGGGAAAATCAAAGATGTAATTGACAAGTGCATAGTCAAGCTGCAAACAGAGCTCCGAGATAGGAGAGAGGAAATCAATGGTGCCATTAAGACAGCTGAGGATCTAATCATCGAAGAGGAACGACTTCCATGCGATATCTCTGACGTTACTAGCTTATTGAATCAGGGTCTTACAGTCAATGTGGAGAACATTAATCAGATCAGACAGCAGGTCGAAAGAATCAAATTTAAGACAAGAAAAGGACTTAGGATTGGTAAACTTGATGGAATGCAAGAGAAGTGTGTCCTGCATGGTACATGGAAACAATCTGATGGCACAGAGTGCATAGGAGCGATAAGCAATCACGAAGTAATGCTGACTCGCAACAATGCTCTGTATGTCGCCAATATAAAAACTAGAACAATTACCCCTGTGAAGATTCCTGGAATAGATCGAGTTGAGGACTTACGTATAGCCCGACTAGATGATTTCAGACTCGTCGTTACGTCTCAGGCATCTATGGACTACAGTCTCAAGATATTACATCGTCATTCGAGCAATCCTGATTCTGACGTAATCGCGTGGCGTCCCGTGAGAACAATTGACACATGCGAACTAGTTACGTTTCTCCATGTTGACAAGAATGGCTTGATTCTAACAGTGCTCTGGAATGATTCTATCATACACATCTATAACCCCGAAAATGGAAAACTTGTGCAAACTGTCAATTGGGGAAAAGGCATCGAGAAACATGTATTTGGATTGTCATCTATGTCGTCTGGATTAATCTGTGTGCTTACATATGAACTTATTCGAGGGGAGCGCGCCCTTTATGTAGTAAATAGGTTATCCGGCATCGAGTCCACTATTACCTTCAATGACTACAACAGTAGCGATTTAGACATTGCCGTTGATGAGTCAGATGACATCTATCTCACGTACTATAACAGCATCAAAAAACTCTATGTAGTAGATGTGCTTTCATCCACAGGCGTGAAGATATCTGAAGCCATAATAGAATGTCCTGGTCGTCCTAAACTCGTCACCACATTACCAAAACGGTTTACTGTATTCAATGACTGTACTATTTACAGGTATGAAAGGAAATCATTAACGTTTGACTGTCTGAATGCTCTGATGCCGTAGATTATGCATTTCTCTTATTCACTTTGTCGATATCGCAATATTAATCTTACTGTGTAGATTATAGACACTTGTGTTGATTTTTGTAATATAAGAATTGAATCACAGAAGAAGTCAAGTAGAGTAGCAGAAGTTTTAAAAATTGCGTAACAAAGTTCATAACATTCATACTCTGTTCTGATGTCACAACCGTCTCATAAGTGTGGTACATGTGAGCTTGTAGGGTGAATACCATCATCTAGTCCAGTCTTTTACGTGGTTGCAAACTTGCAATGAATATCACTGTTCAAGGAAATCACAAGAAACTTGAATTCTGCAACTTTTGTAGATGAAACCGCATCCATTCCGTCTGTCTTATTTTACTCTAATACTCTAGTCATTTAACGTCAATATGCTTGTGCATACAAATTAGTGTATGTCTGTAAGTTGAATGTCCATTGGTAAGAAACAAAATTGTTGACCAGCAGGTATCAAAAGCGCAATTAACTGATTAAGAATGTAGGGCTTAGCATGAGCTTACGTCTTCAGTGATCATTTGCAAGTATCAAATATCATCCTATTTATGTACTCTTTTCTTCTTCTTCATTTTTTTAGCTGCTACCTGCAGGGAATTTTCATTTCCAAACTTTGACAGTCTGCCGAGAGCGGCATTCCTACACCCACAGCTGTGAATAGCTTTCTGTTTGGAGGGTGAAAATGGTCAAACCTAGTAACAAAAAGCAAATCCACTGTGATACTGTCAAACATAGACCGTGGACACAGAGGGATATTCTACGATTTCAAAGTTTCCATGTCTTTTGCTATCTATATGGAACATACAGTATTTGTATCTGAAAATTATGATAAAATATTGGGATCTTGAATCGGCTCGTTCCCATTTGAAGGGTTTGCACGTTAGTGAACAATCTGCATGAAACATACCTTCTGGAATTTCATCAATCGTCTCAAAGAAAAAAAAAGAGGATGACGTGAATTGACATGGATATCATTAGAAATGAAAATGAACGTACTCTATGCACAGTAACAAGCTATCCGATCAATCGGCATCGTTTAACGAGCATTCATCCACATTTTTAAAATTCACGGCACGATGGTAACAATACTTGTGACTGTTGGCAATGCGATAGCTCGAGAGTTCATACAAATGTTAGCACCCAACGCAAGTCGTCCTTATCGGTTTGATTACATATTTTAAGTCTTTCTTGAAAGATCGATTAAACATTATGGAATGCTGTCTGTATCCTGAATGATATTCTTGAACTTGAGAAAGATGGTAGGTATTTACCTATGTGGTGGTAATTACATTAGCATATGTAAAGTAATGGACCCCCCAAAAAAATCTTTTCTTAAAGTCTTGATAACAATTTGAAGAGGATTGCATGGAACGCATAAACAAACTAAATAGGAAAAATCAATGTCGTTCCACAATTTTGAGTCAATTTAAAATTTATTGATCGACTTAGATTTTTGCAACTCCCCCCCCCCCCCCCCCCCCCCCCATTTCCAAAAGTGCGACAGCAGGAGCAACATATCATATTGATGGTGGTTGAGCTGGTCTCCAATCTTCCACTGCCACAAAACCATCATCTGTTTGCCAGGCACACGTACATGTTGGAGTTATTTGCAATCTCACGAATTATATTTCTTTTGTCATGAACATGATTTTCGAATGTGATAACTGTTAATATATATCTTTGATATTGCTTAGTAGAGCTACGTATTTGATGGGTAAATAATTTGTATTCTTCTAGTACAATGTAGTACAAGAAGTTATCTAGGGCTTATAAATCTAATTTATACACACGTAAGTAGGTTGATAGGCTATATTGTTTGTAGCATACATCTACTAATGTGTTCCAGTTATTAATATTAGTGGGGTTTCTGTCATGACGGGTCTCTCATGGGTCTATAACGCATTAGTACAAAAAGACGTGACTACAATAGTTCTGGGTCCCGTTGCATAAAACTTTTTTAGCAACCTTAAAAAATTCAGGTTGGGATTTGCCCAACCTGAATTTTTTAAGGTTGCTAACCTAAGAACGTAAAATCCTTTGCATAAAAACTCTGGTTGGGAGCTTCCAACCGGAATTTTGCGATTTCAACCGGAAAAAAATTCGGTTGGAGTTTTATGCAACGGGCCCCTGGTATACAAGAGTATTATACTGTTCCTGAATAATGACTAGTGTTAGGTAAGTTAAGCGCCCATCTCCAATCTTTCAATGGTAATATTTACTAGAAAAGTCATCAAATGGCCATGGTTTCTACTTTCATGATTTGGATAGACAGGATTGAATAGGACTCAAAGCAAACACATTTGAAGTGTCAGTACGTGACTAAACCAACATTGACGTTAAACGCACATTGTCTCTTTAGCACATAGGTAGGCAATATCATAAATATCTTTTTCTTTTCATCAGCGTGCCAGTGTAGACTGTACCCATTCACCCTCACCGATAAAAAGAAATAATGAAAAATATAAAAAGATAGTGATGATATGAAGTAATAAATGTCACATTTTGATAATCCAAAGTACCTGCATGCATGATTTATGGATGAATTGGAGACATCTTGATGATTAGGAGTAGCTTATTTTCTACTAAATTAGCAAAATAAAATACAACGCACGTACTCTATATTAAGATGAAGAAAACTTAGAGATATCTGTAAAAGGTTAGTCGCCCTGGTGTCACTTTAGTGTGATAAAATTGTGTACATACAACCCACAGCAAACTAATATATTTACCGGTCATGTGTATGTAACATATAGATGAGTATGTGAAGGTTGTTATCCGAATGAAATCATTGTGCTGCGTTGTTGTTTATCATGAAGACATGCATGTTCATTCAAACTGTGTTGAATGTTATTTCTTTACTCTGCGCTCTAACAGTTAAAGTGCAGAATGCTAGTGTATGGGTTTTCTGTAACTGATCAGAAGTGTCTCTGTTGTTTCCTTTGAATGTCAAGTTATAAATGTGTAAATTTTCCTCAGTACCTTTTGCGACTTCAAAACGCTTCTAAATGTGCTTCATGAACAATCAACTTTTATGGGAACGCAGCCAAAATACACATTTGGGTTGAATGTATGCAGCATTTATTATCATATTATGTAGAATAATACAGTTTAAGTCACATCGGACAGTCTGTTCAAAAGTTATCCTCTATTTTTTTTTTTTTTTTTGTGCGGCCATCACTTAGGCCCCCTTCTCACTAGGAAGGTGACCATGGCGACCATGGCGATCTGTGACGATTTAACAAATCGTGGCGCGATCGCCGTCCGTCTCCATTTTTGGCCTCCGAGGCGATTACGCTACGGTTTCTCCACGCTCAACCTGCGCTGTAGGCGATAGCGCCACGATGATAATACGACTCTGCCACGTTGTTCCCGCGTTTCCAGGCCGACGAGACGCGCTGCTTCTGCGATCGAACCGACTGTGTTGCGATATTCGTACGCTTATCAAGACCTCGCTACAACAGTGATACGATCGGAGCGACACAGTGATACGTTTACGCCGGGCTCATGCTACGATCTCAAGCGATCGGGGTATAAAATTTGTTTCATAATTGAATTTCTTCAGGCAGATGTCAGTGTCAAATTGGATATTGGATATGCAGAATCACTTTCTATCGTTCATGTTGCTTCGTGTTACGTAAAACTGGTAATAGTGGTAATTTTCATAGGCAATGGGAACTGCTTTTGATGCACTTGAGTTACGTTTTGCGCGATGCTACCCCGTCAAAGCTACGAATGTGGCGCTTTTAATGCGCTCCTGAGGCGATGGTGATACGCTCTCAAACCACGGCGATCGGTCGCGACCTCGCTACGGAAGTTTTGGACATGTTCAAAACTTCCGTAGCGAGGTCGCCGACCATGGCGATGGTGGCGATCCTCCGCGCTTCTGAACCGCTCAAGATACGATGGAGAAGATTTAAAGCGATCAAGCCACGATCCGCCGCTCTTTGTTGATTTGATGATCGTAGCGGAATCGCCGTCTAGTGAGATGGGGGTATTAATGATAACGATACAAAATTGTCAGGAAAATCCAACAGACTTTCCACGTTTGGAAAAGAAGGCATACATATTCTTTTGACATTTTACTGTCATAATTTATATTCATTATAATATCATTTCCTCTGCTTACTGAAAAAAGGTAAGTCAAATGCTCTTTTATAATGCAAAAAAAAAGAAAAGAAAATGTGCTGAATTTTCCTTGTATTTTTTTTTAAATCTCGTTCTTCATATCTGACGTTGCAAACTGTAGTTATATTTGAGGGTACGTTCGCGTCAATTGCTAAGGGATTTGTTAGTAAATATGTTCAACGTAGTTTGTATTTATGAGCTATTCGTTGGGATTTGTAGAAATTATCTGTTTCGAGGCGATTTCTTTTTTTTGGGGGGGGGGGGGAGGGAGTTCAAAATGAAAATCGGCTCCACCGTAGATAACATACATATACAAAAATTGTACAATTGAATCAAAGCTCTGCGTGCAGTGATATGCTCCTTACATGTCTGATAACGTTGTGTATTTCTATCTAGAGCTCTCTTTTGCCAGTTGAGCATTTTTCACATTCACATAGTGTACATTATGTGTACTGTGATCTATTTTCCGTGTCATTTCTTTTTGTTGTCTGTTTTCTTTTTTAGTTTTTGTGTTATGTATGCGGAATTTGAGTGGTGTTTTGGGCATTCATGATTGCTAATGATGAAGTACTGACTTTTTTAGATGGCTTGAAAAAAAGAATGACAAGAAACTACAATTTCTCTGATTAGATATATGTATCTGATACCTCATATTTCATATTCTAATGTAAAGTATGTAAATTTCACCGTGTTAATTTAATTGTGGCAATATTTCTTGAAAACTCAGTGCACAATTGGATTGCAATAACATATGTGATAACACTGATCGCAAATGACAAGGTGAATAATGATAGTACATACATGTATAGTGTAACAAAGTGATGTCATGATGGTGCGTGTGCGCACGTTCTCTTGGAGGATGTGGGTGCGGACGGGGCGTGCGTTTGCACGCGCGCGGTACGAACAAGAGTCTGTACGGCAACTGACAAATGGCAGTTGCGTTCTAGCCACGGCCGGGTAGGGACAGTGTTTGGGTCGTCCGTGTGCGAGCAGTTGGTGAGATTGCGAAGGGCTGTGGGCAACCCCGCGAGATACTTTCCTATGTTTTATTCGCCCATCTCCGAAAATAAAGGCAAGTAAAGTGCTTGTGCCATATACAATTCAATTACCGTGGCAACAACCGGTGTGTTTATTTGTGATATCTTTTACGTACGAATGCGGTGATATAGAGAGATTTGTTGAGTCCTTTGTATGCCAAGACAGGAGAGTCCCGACCTCGATACACAACGGTCCCGGTTGTGTTACAATATATACATGTATATAGCATGAAATACAGAAAGATAATGCATCGTTTTGGGTATTTTCCTGCTTTCCATGTACTCTTTACACATTCATCAGATATTTAGACATTCTGGTGCTGCTATGTTTATCCTGTATATGGAGAAAGTGTGTCGGTATAATGCATGCAGCTAATAGAAATTTTTTTGATTTGTGTACGATAAGAAATGAATCATAAGTCGAACAGAATTGTGGAAGTTCCATCAAAACTGGAAGATGGCATTTAGGTACATGTACTTTACTTTGATATTATGCATATATCATGAAGAGCCAATAATGTGATTGCGCCATTAGGTAAACAGCATAAAGTTACATTTCATTCACTTGCAAGAGGTTATTATATTTCTATGTCTACTTTAAGATTATTTTTTTTCAAAAGTCAAAATGGTTTGGCTAAAGCGCTGCATTGCTATCCAAAACGATAATGGCTTTTTGTTGTGGAAGTCCATGAAAGGATGAAATCAAGTTAGAAATTTATAATAATGACAGTCATAACCATTCTTCAATCTTACTGACAGTTAATGGTTTGATTTTTGATAAGTGGAAGCTGAAAAACACTTTTCCTTGTCTCTATTCAGCTGTTTTATTGCTACATTGTTAGGGTTAGTTGAATCACATATTGAATCACATAATGAATCAGCGCTGATATTCTCTGCTGAATATTATTTTTTTTCCGTTTTGTATACTTTTTATTTCATTCCAGGTATGGGACTTTACATCTGATGTAAGACGTACTAGTCCTAGAATCTACTAGCATGATTATATACCAAGTTATGATAATGATTTATTTTTGTATAAAGTACGCTGGCATATTTATACCCAGAAATTCCAAAGATGATCTTATCTGTGTATTTTCAACCGTGTTTTTAAAAAAACGAGGAATTTCATGTTTACATAGCCTACCAGGAGAAAGTTTTTTTATGCCATTCACATGAATTGTTTTGCCCCAAAACAATAAAGCAAAATGGTACTAAAGTCATAAATGGTCTTCCTGATAACGTTATTGTCAATACGTCCCCATGTCCAAAAGCAAATTAGAATACTTAGTGTTAAAAAGTTACGACAGTGAATTAATCTTATCCGCTAGATGCTAATAAGAAGATTGATTTTTCATTCCTTTGCGTTCAGGCAGATGAAAATTCAGTTTGACATTAATATACTTCATTTTGTCAATATATTTGTTCTTCTCAACCCTGAGTATAAAGTGCTGTATACATGTAGTTCAAAGAGAAGAATCATGGTACGTTTATCTTTCTTACTTTTTTCTGTCTTTTTTTTTTTGTTCGTTACAGATATCAGCAAAAATTGAATATCTTTATTCGCGTGGCTGATTTTGCTTTCTATTATGTATCCCAAATAACGCATTCAACCTTAGGAACTGACTTTAGCACTTACAAGCATCGCTTTTATTTAGTTCACTCATATTTCACACTCCTATGCGTAATGGACATAATCCTCAGTTTCGTCATTTAATTTGATTATGATAACGCGCTTTGTGTTTCCTAATTGGCATGCATCTACTTTAGTGTAGGTTTCTATGTTTTGAATTGTAATCTGATGGTTTTTGGTTTGTTTGTATGTATGTATGTTTGTTTGTTTCTTTCTTTCTTTCTTTGTTCGTTTGTTTGTTTGTTTGTTTGTTTGTTTTGGTCCAGTGAATATGTATCGCATTGGTCTTGTCGTGAAATGTAAGAAATTAATTCTAATGTAGAATCAAATAAACCAGAGCTTCCCTTCCTCAGTTTGAATTTGCAGGATTGTTGCAGTTAAGGGAAACACAAACTATCATTATGCATTTTTAAAGCAAATGAAAAATCCTTCGTTTTCACAATGATGGTCCATACAGTCCCAGCAAACAAGAAGTAGAATTTCAGATGTTCTTACCGGTTGTGTAACATTGTATTATAATTGTATTACTCCTAGTACAGTACTTGTACGATGATTTATGTATGATTTACCTCTTGTGATAGAAAGATATGTGAGAAATGAACAATCAAGTAAAATACACGTACATTCTCCACTAGACAACAAATCTGTACAGTCTCCCAATGCACTAATCTATAATGGCCCAAAATTTTGTACTACATAGTTATGGTAAAATCAATATTTTTACACATTCAAGCGCAAAAGAAAATTGACTGAGTGATAATGATAATTTGCGATTAATTGTTAACTATATACATACCTTTATTCAATCACTGCCACAATCCTTTGTGAAACATTAATAGGCCTCCTCACTGATTGTCAGTGTTCGAAGAGGTCAACGGAACCGTCTTGTTCTTCTTGTATTGTACAAGTCAAATAAAGTAGTATTGTTTATATGTCATGTTATTTCTACGCAAAAAAAAAGTATCCTATTATAAATCATCTACATTCACGCAGCTGCACATATTTCCAAGAATGGCTGAGACGCACCACCGCTTTTCAAGTGCATTTTTATCATGTCTATGTTGAAGGGGTTCATTTTCTTCGCCTTTCTTCCCATCCCCTCAAATGAGTGCACAAAATGAGTAATATGCATCTATAATAATAAGACAGTACTTAAAGGAAACCAAAACTCAAAGAGAAATGTGGAATGAGTGAAAGCAACAACAGTTGTAGAGCACATGATGAGTGAAAGTTTGAGGAAAATCGGACAATCGATGCAAAAATTATGAATTTTAAGTTTTGGTGCTCGAACCACTGGATAAGGAAACTACTTGAGTTTATGACATTATGTTTGGACAACAATATAAAGAAAATATAAAGACAAGTTAACATGTTTTTACTTTTTTAGCGTAATGAAAAAGCACTTCATTAACTGCTCTCTGAAAGCAGAGGAATAATTACTACTTGACATATGTCAGTATCAAGTTGATAGAATGTATAATTTCATGAAAAATGAACTTTTGTGGATTTTTCTTTATATTTTCTTAATATTACTGTCCACACATGACGTCATGAACTCTAGTGGTCTGCTTATCCAGTCATTACAACACCAAAACTTTAAGAATTAAAAAACTTTGCATCGATTGTCCGATTTTCCTCAAACTTTTACTGATGTGTTCTACTAATGTTGTTGATTTCACTCAATCCACATTGCTCTTTGGGTATTGGTCTCCTGTAACGAGTATGTGTGCAAGCGTGCGATCAAGTTAGGTGTTGTTAAAGGGGCTCGTATAGTTTTGGCTGAGGCCTAACGTCAGGTTTCGAACATTTTTTTTTTTCGTGAGACAATGAGAAACCTTGTATGAAAATATGAAAGAGCGTGTAAATCAAAGGATTCAACTTTTATTTGATGAAATTTGGTTTTGACCACTTCACCGGGTTAAATACCCTGCTCTTTGCGATGAATGAATGAAGCGGGAACTTTTACGTGCGTGAATTGTGACTCTCTCACACACGGACCTCAATTATGTCATATCCGAGGGACAGAGTGTTTTGTCTCTTGCTAGAGGGGATTGTATGATTACACACAGCATTGCCCAGTCCAAACTCGGGTATCGAACCTGGGTCGCTTGGGTTAGAGGCAGATATATTCAAACCACACTGTCTACGAGTGTACTATCCGTTCCTGTGTATACCTTTGTGTACATGCGTTTGCTGTTCACCCTTTCCTCTTTTCGCTTTATCTCCTATTTGTCTATCTCCTCTGAAGGAACTTTTCTACACAAGCCGTGTTTATCAGAAGGTTCCAGGAAATAGAATAAAAAAGAACTCTCGAGTTAACTAGACGTGCTATTTGTTTCGCTCTCTGGCGCTTCGTAGTTTTGTTATGCTAAGCCTCGTATAACTTCAGATTGTATTCGCTTGGTTAAATTTACCCCTACTATTTAACAAAAGCTCTGTAGTACAATGGTCTGTAATAAAATTGTAAATTATTTTTTTTTTCACTTGATGCCTCCGCCAAGGGGGTTGTTTTTGTTTTTGTTTTGTTTTGTTTTGTTTTTTTTTGGGGGGGGGGCGTTGGTTTTCTGTTTTCAAAATAACTAAAAAGTAATGATCGGATGTGGATGAAATTTGCAGGAAAAGTTGATAATGACACAAGAAAATTTTGGTAGGGATACGGATCAATGTTTGAATCCTTGAAGTTGATTTTTTTTTTTTTTTTTTTTGGTTTGTTTGTGTTTATCCCCCTTGGTAGGGGCACTCAAGAACGCTAGATGGCGCACTTGCTTTGCGACTCTCAGAGCCATTGCGCTTTTGGCTAGCAAGTACGGTGGAAATCACTTTATGGGTGGAACAGAGCTGCTATGTGGAGGTCTGGACTCTCCGAGTGCTTTTCTAGTGAATATATCATCATGTTTTGTTTATATCATATAGTATGTTCCTAATTAGCAGTGTGTCATGTTTGCTGTGAAAAGTGGGAATAACGTGAATCGAAATTGATCATGTATTGCACAGCACTGCAGTGTTTACAGAGGTCAGATCTGCAGTCATCAGCACGCTGGCTGCAAGTAATGTGTTGCATCCCTCTTGTGGGCTTTCAGTCATGTCTTCCAGAAATTTATGAACAACATAATCTACTTAATTATCCTCTTACAATTGCCATAAAACGTATGGCAATTCCAAACTACACATGTCCGAGTAAGAGCGAGGAAAAACACTGTCTTCATTTATCATGTTATATTATTTTTCATTCACTGCCTTGCTTTGTAATCAAACTACCTGTGTAAGTGACGCTAGTACTTTTGAAAGAAAAATAACAAGCTATAGATATTTCAAATTGTTTGAACAGTCCCTTGGAATAATTGTTTCTTTACGCCGTTACGTCCAGGAAAAAAAAAAGTTGCAGCAATGCACGATTATAACATAATATGATCTTCTCTTACACTAAAATATCTTTACGAGTGATAGCTTGTAGTACAAAGCTTGTAGAAAAATACATAAATATCCATACACGACTATGGACAGACAAGAGGATGTTTGAATAACAACGTGAGTTTTTGTAGATTTAATTAATTACATACAAATCATTTTAACAGTATTTCATTATTTTTTTCATTTCATTTGTCTACGACAATACATAGGAAATAAGCCTCCACTGGCTGACAATAAGTTGAATACAGCAAATAACATACATGTGTGGGCACGTGAAATAAACAAACTTAGAAAAGAAAGGCTGTGCACGTGCTTCAGAAATAACTGGCAAAATAATTATAAAAATTCTTAATCTTGCAAACAAAATGATAACACCTAGGACATTTATATACCAATAAAATGAGGAAAAACAATTTAGAAACTAGAGACACTCTAGAAAAAAAAAATATATATATACAGTGCCTACATAGCCAGGCCATTGAAACAAAAACAAAACAAAACAAATGCTTTTGTAGACATGGATAGGTTTCCATTTCAGGAAACGCCAATTGTAACAGCCTGTTTATGATTTATAGATCTTAAGAAACTTTAAATAATGTAAAGTAACTACTGCCTTGAAATAATATACTAGCCACTAAAAACGAACAAACAAACAAATGCTGTAACTGATTGACAAATTGCCCTCCCACATCTACGTAAATAAGCACTGAATTGATCAGTGTTTTAGTAGTAGCCATGATAAAAAATCATGGGCGTACATATTCAAGTATGTACGCCTATGATTTTCTTTTTATCATGGCCACTACTAAAACACTGATCAATTCAGTGCTTATTTACGTCGATGTAGGGCAATTTGTCAATCAGTTGCAATGAAAACACCTCGACGGAAGAATTTCATTGATTTGAATAAACAAATACTGTTTGTTTGTTTGTTTGTTTGTTTGTTTGTTTGTTTGTTTTTTACATGATTAGGCTTTCATTTTAGGAAACATCGAATGTAACTGTCTCTCTATGACTTATAAACCTTTAGGATTGCAATGTGAAAAGAATACATTAAGTCAGTCGGACATATTTAGACGACTTCATAAATTCATGATATAAAGACAAGTGGTTGTAGTACATGTATACGTGTAGTTAAATTTGATAGTAATTTCTATTAAAATAGATTATTTGGCAGATGACCAGTGGAGTTGTGCGAGTGTTGAGTGGACGTGAGGGTGGGAAGGAATGGCACTGTGCAGCAAGACAGCAGAATATAGACTTCTATCGATATGCTGTACGCTGTATTATGATGCAAAAGTGTGTTACAGTTACATTTACAGTTACATTTATAGTTACAGTTGCTGCAAAGTTTCGTGAGAAACATAGTACTACGCATGCTCTTTTGTATTTCGTTGATAGAGTGGTTCATGCAATTGATAACCATTCTCATTCAGTTAGTATTTTCTTGGACTTCTCCCAATGCCTTCGACACCATCAATCACGATATTTTACTTTATAAGTTATCGCATTATGGAATACGTGGGAAGGCCTTGGAATGGTTCAAGAGTTATATAGTTGATAGAAAGCAATTTGTTACAATTAAAAATAATGATTCAGTTATCAGAGAAATTAAATTTGGCGTCCCACAGGGAAGTCTTTTAGGGCCGTTATTGTTAATTATTTATATTAATGATTTTTGTCGCGTATCTGATGACCTCTCTTTTATTCATTTTGCAGATGACACCAATGTATTTTTGCCCTTAACGATATTGATTTTCTCGTTCACAAAATCAATATTGAATTGAAAAAAGATGACATACTGGGTCAGAGCTAATAAGCTATCACTCAATGCTCAAATATATGCTTTTTGGTAATACTGTTGATAGTTTAAGCACAAATATAGTATTAGATGATTCTCATCTACAAAGAGTATCACATATCAAATTCTTGGGTGTCATTGTAGATGACAAACTTTCCTGGAAATCACATGTTGATAATGTTTGCAACATAATTTCGCGTAATATAGGCGTTATAAATAGATTGAAATTTCATATTCCACAAAAATCATTTCTTATGTTATATTCGTCCTTAATATTGCCTCATCTTAATTATGGAGTTTTAGTTCGGGGAAACACGCATCAGAATTCATTAAAAAGAGTGTCCCTTTTGCAAAAGAAAGCTCTCCGCATTATCTGTTATTCCCCTATAAGTTCTCATACAAATATACTGTTTGCCTCTAACAAGCTCTAAAAAATGTTTAATTTAGGGCAATTTATGTACAAGTATAGCAATAATTTGCTTCCGTCTATTTTTGACTCTATGTTCCACAATAATCAATCATTTCATGAATATCCCACAAGGCGTTCCAATGAATTTCATTTACCTCTTTTACGAACGATTTTTGCTAAAAAAAACACACACACACTTATTTATGTAGTCCCAAATTATTGGAATTCTTTGAAAAATGACATAAAAAACACCCCATCCATATATTCTTTCAAGAGGAGACTGAGGTTCTTTTTATTGCAATCGTATGACGCTACGATACTGAACTAGCCATTTGGCCTTCTTTCTTACATACTGACTTACTCACTTTGTCTCCTCTTCGAAGAATTGATTGTATTTTTTATGTTTATTGTCATGTATGCTATTGGCCAAAGCGTCTAGGAGTTGAATTTCCCTTTGTTACTCCTATTCATACGTCCCTCTATTTCCTTGTCTTTTTTTTCTTCAGACGTAAAAAATATTACTTTTTCCCCACAACTATCATCTTTTTCTCTTGGCATGCTTCTGCCGAAGATCGCTGTCTCCGTTGTTCGTTTTTTGTCTGCTATTCTGTCTTCTGTGTGTCAGTCTTGTCCATTCCGTTTTTTCCAGTACAGACTTTTCTTCAGTAGTTGTTTTGTTGTCTAGTCTTGTTTCATGTTTGTTCGCGTCTATGAACGTGCGTATCTGTTAAATCTAATTTTCAGTGAGCTTCCAGACTTCTTCCTCTTCTTTTTTTTAATATATACGATGCTTCAATTTATCTTTCCATCGATGTTCTTTTCCAGAGGAGCCCACATTCTACAAACTCTGTCTTTTTAGTGGGTCCCTCCATTTTTCGCACTTTAAGCAAGGTTAAACATGTACTTCACCTCGATCACTTTTGTTTCTTTTTACTAATATTACAATGTATAATTACTATAAGGTCCTCAATTATTGTACAGTCTTTTCATTTCACAATGTTCTGTAAATTATTCACCGTTATCAAAGGAAGTGAAACATATATGTTTTGTCGAAAAATGAAATAAACTTTGAAACTGAAAAAAAAAAACGGGGGAGGGGATCGCGTTGCCATTCTCGCAAGTAAAAAGGCTGTTCACAAGCCGGCGCCTTCTCCACAGTCAATCATACACATGAATGGCGCTGGCTTTCTCCATGGAATAGCGCCATCTGTAGATAACATCTTTCCCAATACAGGGCTCACACGGGTAAATAATTCCCCATAGAGACGTGTGTTAAAATTCAAATTTCAAAAAATTCTGTAAAATAGCTGGGAGAAATGAGGTGTTTCATCTTCACTAACCTGAATAAGTGAGATATTACCTTTCATCCATCAGATTGCCAGGGTGGGTTGTTCTGCTCTAATTCTGTCCAGGGGTCCGCAAAGCCAGACTACGAGTTCTTGTCACTCAAAAAATCACCTATTTTCCGTACACGTACCCAATGAAATATAGTCCCCTCAAATTCCATCAGAAAAGCTTTCATCTTCCAACCAAAATGCAGTTTGTAGAGGAATTCATACTCAATATCTACAGCTATTCAGTTTTTTGCCAAACTACATCATTGATTTTTAATTAATTTTTTTCTTCATTTATTTTGGTATCTTTGGTACGAATTTGTGAAGGGGTCTGGGACAGTCCATTTTATTTACAGGTGTGAGCCCTATAGTGGAGGTCATATTTCTTATTTGACTTTTAAACATCATAAATGTGTTTTTTATGATATCTGCCCCTACATCATATGAGAAATTACACTTTCAAGGATTATAAAGCTTCTCAAAGGGACACTTTTAGAAAATCATGCCCTTTAGGTTTTTTTAGAAATAAATCTTGCAGTTTTGATCAGTTCTTCATAAGATGAATACATAGATCCAAGCAGTTATCCTTGATTGTGGGTGTGTCATCATCACCTTATAGCCTACAAAGTACTTGATAAGACTTTGTTTTGTCAAACAGACTAACTTTATGTATTTTGAGCTGTTTCAGTGGTAGCCAAAACAAAGAAATACATTAAAATAACACAGTCATTCAAAGTTGTGTGATACTGATGACTGACTGCTATGTACTAAGATCTAGTGACAAGAACATAATATTAAGAAAAGAAATAGTAGCAAGGCAGAGTTGAGGAGAGGGGGGGAGTAGAGGAGAGAGGTAGAGAGAGGGGGGTAGGGAGGGGAAGGGAGGGAGGAAGAGATCTGACACAATACAAGATACACAATACAAGATTAACACAGTCATTCAAAGTTGTGTGATACTGATGACTGCTATTTACTAAGATCTAGTACCACAAGAACATAATATTAAGAAAAGAAATTGAAGCAAGGAAGAGTGGGGGGGGGGGAGTAGAGGAGAGAGGTAGAGGCAGGGGGGTAGGGAGCAGAAGGGGGAGGGAGGAAGAGATCTGACACAAGACAAGATACACAATACAAGAAGTCATTCAAAGTTGTGTGATACTGATGACTGCTATTTACAGTACTAAGATCTAGTACCACAAGAACATAATATTAAGAAAAGAAATTGTAGCAAGATAGAGTTGGGGGGGAGTAGAGGAGAGAGGTAGAGGGAGGTGGGGTGGGGAGTAGGGATGAGAAGGGGGAGGGAGGAAGAGAGATCTGACACAATACAAGATCAACATAAACCAGCAGAGCTTGTATGGGATGAATACTTCCCATAGACTTGCATGTATTGCGTGCATTCTCTATAGGGCTCACACGGGTAAATAATTCCCCATAGAGACGTGTGTTAAAATTCAAATTTCAAAAAATTCTGTAAAATAGCTGGGAGAAATGAGGTGTTTCATTTTCACTAACCTGAATAAGTGAGATATTACCTTTCATCCATCAGATTGCCAGGGTGGGTTGTTCTGCTCTAATTCTGTCCAGGGGTCCGCAAAGCCAGACTACGAGTTCTTGTCACTCAAAAAATCACCTATTTTCCGTACACGTACCCAATGAAATATAGTCCCCTCAAATTCCATCAGAAAAGCTTTCATCTTCCAACCAAAATGCAGTTTGTAGAGGAATTCATACTCAATATCTACAGCTATTCAGTTTTTTGCCAAACTACATCATTGATTTTTAATTAATTTTTTTCTTCATTTATTTTGGTATCTTTGGTACGACTTTGTGAAGGGGTCTGGGACAGTCCATTTTATTTACAGGTGTGAGCCCTACATGACTGACTTGATTCAGACTTATAATGCTCACACCTGTAAATATAATGGAATATCCCTGTCCGCATTACAAAATCGTACCAAAGATACTAAAATAAATGAAGAAAAAAATACTTAACAATCAGAAATGCAGTTTGGCTAAAAAAGTGAATAGCTGCAAATATTGAGTATGAATATATTTTTCTACAAACTGCATTTTGGCTTGAAGATGAAAGCTTTTATCATGGAATTTGAAGAAACTATTTTGATTGGGTGCATGTACAGAAAATATGTGGGTTTGGGGGGGGGGGGTTCAAACGAACTCGTAGTCTGGCTTTGCGAACCCTTGGACAGAGTTTGAGCTGAAGAACCCCCTTGGAAAGAGTTTCACCTGAAGAACCACCTTGGAAATTTGATGGATGAAAGATTATATCACACTGTTTCAGGTTAGTGAAGATGAAACACTTCATTTCTCCCAGCTATTTTACAGAATTTTTTATTTTTGAATTTTAACACATGTCTCTATGGGGAAATACTTACCCGTGTGAGCTCTATATTGAAAAATTGCCACTCGTGCCAGCCATGCACATGAGTATCTCTGGTCAATTGTGCAAAGGAACTCTGTAGCTTTCTCCATGTGGTACTGGCTTTCACCACAGAATAGCGCCATCTATAGGTAACATCCTTTCCCAATCCATGTCTGACTTGATACAATATACAATATACAATATCCAATATCAGATACAATGATTATAGACACCTACTAAATATTTACGTTGAAACTATTATCATTCTCACGTCAGGGCTGTTCACAGAGCCAGCCACACACATGACTAGCACTGACCATTATATCATGGATCTACTACACATGGGCATTCATCGCTCGTTAATTAATTCATGCACCTGTTTCTGTCAAAAGCGTCACAAAAGCATTTTCAGCGTGCTTTCCTGCATTGATCTTATCATCACCGTCGACAACCAGCCTGGATAAAATCAAGACGACGCTTTTGAGAAATCTAAAAACTACATGCGCAGATGATAGTAATTTTCTTAAATAAAAAAAAAAAATACATGTGCAGTTGTAGTGTACATTGGGAAATTGTCGCTCAAGTAATTTCATTTGCGAAATGCTCGTACTTTCCAAGAGAAAGCAATTATTTTGGCAGGTTGGTTGTGATTTGTAATCTAATTTTCCCATTTTTCGCACATTGTTCCAGAGTAAACAGGCATGGACAGTAACCGTAGCTGACATGTATGTCCTATCATTAAGCCACGTTACATGCTTGTCCACAAGTCATTGTCCATTTCGGTAATTTTCAATTTTGTGACAGGAACGTGTCATGTTCTCGGGTTTGCTGCTCCCTTTCATCGGTGTTTATTCAAAGGCAGTTGAATCTGAAAAGGCACCTCAGCAAAATACGACCGCAATGAGGGAAATGGTTCTTTTGTCAGTGACGATGGACCATCCAAGCACCTGGACGCACAATAATCGGGTGGCGGAGGTGATGATGGGATCAAAGAAAGACCTTCGTTTCTAGTCCATGTGTGTAGTAGTTCCATGATTATATAAACATGATAAGGGGACTCTAGCCTTATCCACAGAATATCGCCATCTAAAGGTAACATTTTTTTACCGATCCGTGACTGAATTGATTCTGATACTATTATTTACATTGTAAAAATTGCCATTCTCACAACAAGAGCTGTTGACCGAACCAGTCATGCACATGAATAGCACTGGCCACTGTATAGGGCTCACAAGGGTACTTTTGTAAATATATCCCCATAGAGACGTCTGTTAAAATTCAAAATTCAAAAAATTCTCTAAAATAGCTGGGAGAAATGAGGTGTTCATCTTCACTAACCTGAAAAAGTGAGATATACCGTGTATACCCTTTCATCCATCAAATTTCAAAGGGGGCTTCTTCAGCTCAAACTCTGTCCAAGGGTTCGCAAAGCCAGACCACGAGTTCTTTTTACAACAACAACAAAAATCACATATTTTCTGTACATGCACCCGATCAAATACAGTCCTTTCAAATTCCATGAGAAAAGCTGTCATCTTCCAACCAAATTGCAGTTTGTAGAGGAATTCACACTCAATATCTGCAGCTATTCAGTTGTTTTTGTTTTTTTAACCAAACTGCATTTCTGATTTATTTTTCTTCATTTATCTTAGTATCTTTGGCACGATTTTGTGAAGCGGTCAGGGACATTCCATTATATATACAGATGTGAGCACTATAAAGGGACTCCAGCCTTCTCGTAGAATAGCGCCATTCAGAAATAAAATCAGAATCAGTCCGAATAAATCTATTAAGTAACATCTTTTCCCAACTAGTCTATATGTGTCTGACTTGATTCGGATACCATTATTTACGTTAAAAAATGCCATTCTCATCCACCGTTGTTGCAATACACATGAATCTCACTGGCCATATTGCGAAAGCTTGGTGAAAACTAGAAAGAAACAAGATTTGCAGTTTGAAGCATTGTTTACCATTTGCAGATGAGACAAAAACCCAAGTAGTTTTAAAATGTGAGGTAGGGATAGAATCAACCAGTGTAAAAAGTTAATCAGTACAATTAATGCAAAATGTGAACAATAATCATAACAAAATTGTTTTCAGACTAAGCCGTATACAGTTATGGTTTAATGAGAAAGATAGTGATATCTAGGATGTTTTGTGATACAACTGACCTGCACATGCGCATCAAATGTGATAACTCGAACATTTTTTAAATCACTGCTCCCAATGGTAAACAATACCTTTAAACTGTGATGAAATGTATAAATCTACAAGTGGCAATCAGTTTGAATAGTTACTGGGTGTTTTAAGGAAATATAAATCACATTGGAATCAGAAAAATCTGAAAAAGACCTTAGTTCGTGTTCATTCCCTTCTGCACCATTCTCTTTTACAAAATTAATGTACGTAGGCCTACATAATACACAGACACAGACACACACATATATTTTATATAGATGGATATAGCATAGATGGGTAGAGTGATGGATAAATAGATAGATAGATGTGATACATACATACACACATACATACATACATACATACACACATACATACATACATACACACATACATACATACATACATACATACATACACACGATTGAAATGTGAATTGCTACATGCTGAAAGGTACTATCGTTATGTTTCGTATGTGTGCGTCGGGAGAAATTATGTATTTGATGATACATTTGCTCTCATGATCCCTTGCTGTTGACTCTGTTGTCCCATGAGCCCTCAATGTCAAAGTATTCAAGGAGCAGTGACCCCATTAACGACTCGCCTCGTTCCTTCGCCAGTTGTTGGAGAGTAGGGGCTATTAAGTACTAGTCTGAGGTAACAGGAATACATACTTATCACCATCGTGACTGCTGGTTTTATCATGGTGTATGTCTTGGACATGAGCATCCTTTCAGTGGTTATGATTTTAATTATTTACTGTTCGAACATTTTTTTTCATGATTTCTTCGGTCTATCAATAATAATCATCAACATCACCATCATCAACTTAATTGTCGTTGCTATGGTTTGTCAACGTTATCACTTGTGGTAGAACTGGAGGAAAAGGAAATAAAAATAGCAACAGCAGCAGTGCCGACGAAATAAGACGACAGTCGTCTCATTATCGATTATCGTAATCTTCAACTGATATGACTGATTTGCTATTGAATTTCATTTCTCAATGTCATATAAACTAACTGGTTAAGAAAACAACAAGAATAATAACTTGCTTATGAAATTTATGAAATTACATTATAACGAAGCAGGACGATATGATACTGTATATCTCTGTTGCGTAATCATGTCAGACGAGTTTCTAGAAATCTGTTTTCATTCCTGCTACTGAGACTATTCCCTGGTTAGAGGGGAGGAGCTTATGGCAGACATTTTCAGCTGTTCCGTCTTGGCAGCCAGCAATGATGACTAAAAACTTATGCAGCTCCTGCTCAAAGATGACAGAAAAACGACGTGTGTTTAGGGATAGACACCAGTTGTTATTGCAATGTATATGGGTTAAGGAGAGCTGTAAATATGGACGTGTCAGATTCAAAGACTGCAGCATCGTCAAGCTTAGCCTTTTGCAAAGGCGTTTCGCAATGGACTCGCATACGGCGGGCTACTCTCGCAGCTCGCCGGCGCTGTGTGTGTACGTGTGCTGAAATTATAGTGAGCTGCCTTTGCAAAAGGCTACGTCAAGCTTGACTTCTTTGAATCTTTAATGAACCTCAATTTGGTCACTGCTCGTCGTATAAAAGAGGAATTAATTTCACTCTATTTTCAAGTAACGCACACTTTTATATTTAGTGAAGTTCTTTTCCATTTAACAACAACAACAACAAACCTTTGAAATACTCGAGGTACTCCTACAATTTAAAGATACATTTCAAGTAGTTTCATTCATTATTCTAAACCCTTTTTGTGCGTGAACGAGAATAGCAATGCTAGAGGCTGTGTTTCCCTCTGTTACGGATTATTGCATGATTACATATTGTGGGAAAATAATTCAAGACGATTGGAAATTTCAAGTCAGGAAATGCGTTGTACACCGTGATCGTTACAACTACTTTCCGTCCGTGATACGCTCCAGTGTAGCCATAATTCTCTCGCAAATTGCCCGCTTATGTACCATTCGATCTCATAAATAAGTCACCTGAAGAATAACACAATCACATGTGGATGTGTCTCGTAATTGGACGAAGGTTAACAGAGAGCCCCTACCCCATCCCACTTCCCCCAACTCACGGGACCTGAAAAAGGGTTCGAGGAGGACCGATTTTCTCTACGAAGTTAGTACAACTCTACAAGCAATGAACTTGAGAGACAAATAGGATGGGAGTGGTAATACATACCTTTGTAGTATGGTACAATGCAATATGTCCCTACGCACTGTTCACACGAAGCGTTGTTTTTACTTTTATACCACTACAACTGATTATCTTCTTTCAGCAATGCAACTTATCTAATTGAAATGCTAATGATAACTTAGATGTCGATCAATCTATAACTAGAAACTAGTTGGAAGAGGATGGAGCTGATTTCAGAATGGAAGAGGGAGAAACGCAAAACAAAGAACAAGCTGAAGAGAATCCGATTAACAGTTAAACCAAAGACTCCGTAAGATTCTGAGATGAAAGAAATGCACAAATTATTATTGAAACGTTTTTTTTACTCCGTTGGAGGTGATCAACCTCCGGGTCAGGCCAGCACGCCCTCCCTGACGTGCCAAGGGAGGCAAAGGTGCATACCGCCGCTTCGATGGGGCAGAACGCTAAAAGGCGTGGCACGGACCGCTGCCAAGCGGGCCTTGTTGACTCTATGCGACAGACCCTGGCGGCTCCCGCCTTTCTAAATGGGCCTGGATCTTTCCGCTTATATTTTCTCCCTTGCGGCGCTTAGACAACACTAATATTTTGCAAACGTAACTGGTGTGGAAAGTAAGTCAGAAATTTCAGTAGGCCATGACGACAGTGCTGACATTTCCTGGCTGATTGTTAATCCGAGAAAGCTTTTCACTGATGTCCCTGATGTCGCTCACTTTCCTTTCAATTTTTCATTGAAAGTATTTTTGCTCTTGAATTTAACTTTCTACGTTTAACAATAGCTTCATGGCCTAACCTATATGCAAGAGTTACCCACTGATTTAGGAACAATTAACACAGCCTAATATTCCTACGGTTTCTTCCACACACTTCAGAAAGTACGGATTTTACTGTTTTTACTTAGTTTTTTTAAATCCCAAAGATAAAATAGATATGATGATGAAAAGTTTTAACAACTTGATGCATAAATGTCTGATTACATATGTACAGCATCCAATGTTTATCATTTTGTTAATGGAAGTGTGGAAATGATATACAGTGTTCTATAAGATGCAGGGGTAGAAACTGCACGTATTAAGTCCTACGTAAAGGGGAATTCCAGTGCAGTTGAAAGTTAGTCTGACAAGAAGGAGTACAATTTTCTTAGCACAACAATGATAATTTGATCAAAATCGGATGAAAAATAGGAAAGTTAGGACATTTGAAGTTTGGCTATTTTTTCCAGGAAACAGTTCTTGAACAGTCAATATGAATATGCAAATAGTGAAGTGTTGATATCATGCCCTCACAACTTGCCCTATGGTTTGTACGTCATACGGAACAGTTTGAAATTTCCAGTTTTTCATTCAAACGCAATTACTCCCCAGTCTCAAATCCTGATATATCTAACTGATCATTATTCTGACGTTATCAAATCAGGAATGACATCACGTTTTACACTTCAAGAACAGAAACATTGAATTTTCACATTTTTTTTTTTTGTACACGTTCAATGGAAAATTGTGAGGTGATGACATCATCAGCTCATTCATTTGCATATTCATATCAACTGTACGAGATCTGTTGTGCAGAAATTACTGAAATTTGATAATTTCATAACTTTCCTAATTTTCAATCAAATTTTCACTGTTGTACTAGCAAGAATTTTACTCTTTCTAATCAGACTAACTTGTAACTGGACTCGAATTTTCTTTTAAAAACCTTGCCGGTAATTGTACGTATATTCCTTCACATCAATCACTTGTCTTTAGGCACATGTACAATGTGTTACACACACACACACACACACACACACACACGCACACACCATACACACACACACACACATTATTTTATATATATGTGACATACATTATAGATAGATAGAATATATATGAATATCCCTCACACGCTACACTCTTGGCTCGTCTATACCTCTTTGCTTATCTTGTGACCGCACATGGTATGGCTTGTTATTCCTTCATTCTCAACCACTATCACATCTATTTATCTGTCTGTCTTTCTGCTTGTCTATTTCGATATAACGGCAAATCAAAGAAGTATTGTTTGTCAGAGTAGATCATCATACGTCTAGAAGGATTGCATCCTGATGGTTATTGTCGCCATGGAAACCCATCTTCTAGTGCCGCCATCATCCCAGAGCGCGGTATGTCTATCGCCGCATTGCAGTGAGTGCAGCAGCGGGGAGCTCTCAATCCCTCTCAGTCGGGCTAATCGTGAAATCATCAGTGTCATCACGTACAGAGTGGATGACAAAACCAGAGCCACTTTCGCCTTAATTGATAACCTTCTCGAACTAGATTAGTTCTGCAGACGGCGAGACGACCTGCTGGTGTAAATTGTGTCTAGTTTACTTTCTGTCCATGTTTAGCTCGTGGAACATGACAATCGTTCGATCTGGATGATGATTATTACTACTTGCCAATCAGAATCCTTTTACAATACCATTACACATAAGCTAGGTCGTTAATGTTGTGGTCTTTCAGTTGGGCACTCATTACGACATTTAAGGGAAAGTGTGAACATCATGAACATCATAGAATAATATATTTCAAACAGAGTTTCTGCACTATCATGTAACTGTGTAATCCGATGATATATCTATGACATACGAATTAAAAATCTTCATTTATCTTACGCTTATGTATTTACCTACTTATTGCCTATTTCCTTAAGGCAAACGATAATTATGGTTATGTATGTTTTCTCTTCTAGTTTTACTGTGACTGTTATGAATACAAGTATCGGTTTTGTTTTGAAATCATCATGCCCAATAAATTTTCATGAATTAATGATAATATTGATTCAATGACAGACGTTCCTCAAGCTTCGTTTCATTTTTTCTTTACATTACAGCATAATGGAAGCAACTTTTAAACAAGTTCTATGTTTTGTCTTTTTTAGTCTTCAGAACACATTATATATCATAGAAATTGCTTTACGATAGTTGTAAATAGATACTAAACTCTGTAAATGGTTGAAATTTCAATTCCTCCATAAGCTCATTTCTCATTTAATCTGAATTCAATAAATATAAAAAGATTTCACTTTAATCTGTTTCATTTTACTGTAGACTTCTGAAGTTATATCTACTTGATTTGCAATTTACGTTATCATGTATACAAAATACCGATTTTTTTTTTGAATTACAAGCAAAAGTTTCACTTTTCCATACTTCTGAAAATGTGATTCTCTCTTTCTTCCTGATCTCCATCTATCCATCTCTCTCTCTCACATATTTTCTCCCCACATATTCGATCAAAGACGATGTGACTTCTTGACCTGTGCCATTGACAGCATTTTATAGATATCATTAATCCAATTACAATCTTGGAGTGAAGATCCATCTTTGTTCTTATCTACTTCAAAATAGAAAAAGTAAAAATCAAACGTAAATTTAGACGAAAATTTAGATCATTTTGAATCTTAAATTTCATGTTTTCCAAAATCGGCGACATTGGGTCGTAGTCACATGCAAGAGAGATAGTGAATCACGCGATGACGTCACACCTCGTGTTTTCCATTCCCTGGCACACATTCTCTATCGAATAAAAAAAGCGATGAATCATCTATCTTGTCTCATTTGCATAACATGTTAATGTTATCAATGTTACAGCTTCGCAAAGCATGTTAAAATCTAAAGTTCCATAACTTTTTAACTTTTTCCCCGTAATCTTGTTAGAGTTCCTCTTACTTGACTTAACTTCTCTTATCAAACTTATGGAGACACAGAATGGATTTACCATTCCAAAGCCCACTGCCTTCTTATACCCTAAAATCCTACTTACAGGGTGTCGATTTGTTCTCTCAAATGACCACCGATATTGTAAGTGAAAAAACAAACACACAAACAAACAAACAAACAAACACAGGGGTAACTGGGTACAAAGTTGCTTTTGCGTTTCGCGGTCACTTTTTTGTAGAAGAACTGAGTTACCAGTGGTTAGAAAATTTATGAATATCACAGTAATACACTGTGTATTAAGTAGGATGTAGTAAAATTCTGTAGCAAATGATTTTCATTTCTGTTTCCTATTTACGGAATGATACAGCTTACTAAGGTGTGAAATATTCTATTTGGAGTTGTGATGAATAAATCGAAATTACAACAGACTCATTATCATTCTTTTTCTCTTTTTTTTCATATTGTCACTTGCCTCTTTATCATATTCGTCATGTCTTCTAGAAAGGACGAACTCCTCGATATTTTCTTTGCGTGAGCCCTAACTGCTAACCTAACTAACTTATCATATCAAATCTTACCAGTCTCCAAGAACATTTTTCTCTGAGTTTCAGTGACTTCGGGTTAACTACTCATTGTGTTAGGGGCTTCGACATTAACATGCAGGTAGTTGCTATCACAGGAAAAAAAAAAGTCAGCGGGAAGGAAGAAGCATGAAGCCGGTATAGCTCAAAAAGCGAATATCCAAGCCTTACATTGCTGACTTGAGAGTACAGAGAGAGTAGAGCTTTTAAGAGGCAGCTGAGTAGATGTAGAGCTCGACTTCATTAGGCCTGATGAGGTGAAATTTATAGTCATTACCAGACGCTGTGGTATTCTCGTTGAAGACTGCGACCACGCAAACATCTATGATGCGGCATGAGTTGAAGAGCCGCGGTGCGAAATGTGAAAGACTGACCCTTGGTGGCGTCCTCCAGGTTACACACTGTCACAAACGCCAGACAGAAAATTTGCGGCAAGAACGCTTGCGCAGAGTATTCGGCTGTTATGCTCAAAACGAAACAAAACATCCAAAAACACACAAACAAACAAAAGAATTTTGACCAAAACTTGTTTTCCAATTTGTAGGAGATGGTAATGAATAAACAAGGTTATCTATAAATGTAACAACCCTCTAGTGTACTTTTTTTTATCTTGAGAAGTTGAAACAACAATCTTAGCAAGATCTGCGCATTTTTATTCACCTCATGTTATTGATCAGATCACGGAAGAAGTAGGATAATGATTCATAGAATAGTAATCAAAATACATTTGGTCTGTTTTCCGGGGCTTAAATATCACATTTTGTCTAAGCATCTCTAATTAGAACAAGCCGCCAGTCCGCTTGCCCGGCTAATGCAACCCCAGTTAAAGTTCAATTTGAGATCACAAACTTAAAATACCATTAAGAGCCTTCAGCATGGAGCAGATTGATGAGAAATAATCATATTCATGTATTTCTTATTGTTTGTATCGGACAACTGACAAAAAAGGAAGTGAGAAATCTACTTGCCAAAATGACAAGTAAGACATAGGTAAATGTGAAGCCCATGGAATTGACGACTGGCTTATAAATGAGTAAATCAATGATGTTATAGCAATGAGTGAATGTATGGGTACAGAGAGCGAGAAAATGAATAATTGGGAATAGTGAACTTAAAATGGACTCGATCGTATACACGGAGAACGGAGAAGGAACTAGTGTAGACGTGAGTTCACTGCTATTCCACACGGAGACGTCGAATTCCATTTCAAGATAACAAACACGTCTCCGCAAAGTTCAGATAACCAATGCTCACTTTAAATCACGCTTGGTATTTGTGGTATATAGAATGAAAAATTCGTGTAACATCTCGGAGCCTCTAGGAAGATGTATGGTGTCTTTAAAAATAAACACAGTCTATGAAAATCACCGTCGAGTATCATGCTAATACCGATTCACTAAGACCTTGGTCTAGGTGGCCAAACACCAGTGTATACTTCTACCCCTTTCCCTGTCTTTAACGCTAAATAAATCTCGCCATGTTTGAAAGAAATGAGGCAAATATTTATCGAGGCTTTTTGTCGGAAGAGAGTGAGTTCCGCGACTCCCTTGACAATTTCATTCACCGAATTGCTTTTGTCCTATCTATCAAGGGATTCTGATGTTTTCATTCTTTTTTAATAAATCTTCCGAAACCATCAAATAGGAATTCCCTCCCCGTGTGGTTTTTAGATCTAGAGATTCAAGTTGTTTACAGCTATCCTGTTATCATCCACCACGTAGGCTTTGGAGCTCTCAACATGAGCCTCAAAGAGTACTTGAAGGCCTACAGAAAAATAGCAAGATATCATTAAAACGAAAATAATAGAACTAAATGAATAAAACCGAGGACACATTAACGTCTTTTCTCACTCCTTTCAATGTCCTGTGTTTTCGCAAAGATAGGCCCTACAGGCAACTCCCGTTATAACGAAGTCCTCGTGAAGTGCAGTTTCCTTTCGTTGTAACGAAATTTCGTTATATCCGAAAAATTAAGTGTATAAAGGTATGAAGAGGATTCTTTTGGGCCCTGCATTTTACTTCGTTGTATCCAAAATTTATTTACAAGTAGGCCCTATAACCGTGTTCGTTATCACGGGAGTGCACTAAATAAAACGGATTTCAAAATGGGACGATGTAATTTGACATTCCTCTGCATGTGTGCCATCATCGAATTTCTGCCGAAGTTCATTTGTTTCGACATGTGTTGTGTCACTGTTAAACAGCGTTGAGGCGGTTTTTGTTTTGTTTTGTTTTGTTTTTTTGTTTTGTTTTTGTTTTGTTTTGTTTTGGTTTTTGGGGGGATGGTTTGGTTTTATGGTTTAAATACGCTTGACATTCTAGCTTCTCGATCACTCAAGGGCCATGGTATACGGTCGTGAATCAGACTCTTGTGGTACGGACGCTTCATGATCTCAGTGAAGGCACAGCGCGGCAGCTTTGAACTTTGATTGAAGTAAGTTCGTGGTAATGCTTCTACTCTGGCGAAATTTGCCAGAATTGGATCTGTCCTACTTTTCAATATTACGTAGAGGAGATTAATCGAAATCCCAGTTCATAGTTCAAGAGTCAAGGCGATACATGGGTTTGCATGATGAACGAGGTGTGTCACGTGATCAAACTGCAATCATTGAGACGTTTCGAGAGTGTCTGCACGATTTCTAATAGGATGGTATGAGGCAATAATGAAGACTGTGGTGAATTGATTGCATGGAGGGGAATTAAATATCCGGGCTTACTGCTTAGATGAAATGGTTTGGAAGAAACCCAAAAGAGACGCGATAAATTAGGAATATATATTCGACTTATTTGGAGAATTCAAGGAAGACAGAAGGGTGGTCGAGAGGGACAGGTTGAAGACGAAGAAGACGGTTGAAGACTTATTACTGTGCTTTGATATAGGGGCTGTTTTCTTTTTCTCAAGGAAGCAAGTGAGAAACATTTAAGTGGGGTGGCTAGTCTCCATCACATTATTGTTCCAGCTCTGATATGATCTAATCTGTTGTCAGCAAGGTTGGAGGAAGTTTGTCCTTTTGCCAGTCTGTGTGCAATGAGAACAGCAAAATAAAAAGATTTCCAAGATGGACTTCCAATCATAAAGCATGGGAAAGTGCCCTGTGTTTCTGGTTGGCAAAATAAAATATAACGCAAAGGGTGATCCCCAGAAAGGACTGAAAGGGTAAGGAGTAATTGTACATAGCGAAAGTCATGCGCGGAGCATCTAGTGGAGACGACCGAGTTGGTCTGTGATTCACCGGTCATTTATCATGTCCTGATCCAGACTCGGAGTTAATTCATGGAAAGGTTCTCTCCTACCATCCCGCTGAATTCTTGATGACGGTTTCCCGTCGCCATCGGGAGAATGAAGAGAGTCTTGACCGCTCGTTCGCTCTTCTCTTATTCATAAAGTGACACGCTTGGAGACTTCTGCTTTAAATCAGTACGGTTCATTTGAAGTGGTCCCGAGAGGTGACGAAATTTCATCTCATCATTCCGCGTTTTCTTATTGAATGTGCATTGATATTATTACATACTCATTATCTGTTCAAATTTTCCAAATATTTCGACATTTTGCAAGAAAATAAAGTAGTAAACTGAGGTAAACGTACATGTATTCAGGCTAAACTTTGGCAATGTTGATTTCAGCTCGAAAAAAATAGAACAAAGAATGAAAAAATATCACCATCGAAAACCTGACGGACAAGACAGAACGGGTATTCATGGGGCGGTTCTGGATACTAATAAGTGAGAGGGGTGATACAGGTTACAGACAAGCTGTTTAGGCCATATAGCAGTATAGAAGGCTTTTCTAGAAGATCCTCAGCATGGAGCATGCTCTCAGGGACAGGCTTACTGCTTTGGTCCAAAGAGGGCATAAAGAATGTAGGGCCTAAATTGGAAAAGAATTAACAAGAAAAAAAAATCCTCTTAATTGTCAAACTGATTGAACAGAACATTTTTATGTGAACGATGTGAACTTTGCCTAACTTCTCAAGATTGTTTCATTGAGCACCGTTTTGTTATTAGGCCTACCGTCAATAGTATGTCTAAAAGACCACTGCCATCTACCCCCCCCCCACCCCATCCAAAATTCTTCTCGCTTCTTGCAAGCATTTGCTGTGGCTTGCATTTTCTACGCATCAATCTTTATTCTTTCGAAGTCGATAAAAAGGACGAGCAAATTCTCGTCAGTCATCTTAAAATATTACTCTCATTAACATTTCATTGCCCGTCTACAACGACGATCAAATTTAAGCGCAATCGCAGTCACCGCGTCGTCAGGCTAGAAACGCACGACCGACTATCATCCGTCGTTATCGCGTCCCATTTCATGCGTCAAGAATGCCACATTTCCCTGATTTATCACTGCTTCCTAATGGCCGAAGGAGGGCGATAACATAAATAGACTGGAACGGAAAACACCATTCTTGACAAAGTTTGCTTCTCGATGCATGGACGTGCGAACACATCAATTTGCTGCGGGTGCATGCAAGCTTCTGAAAACCCCCATCTTAGGCTGCACAAACATGAATTGATAGCGATAAAGCGCATATTCCATTGTTGTGGGGTTGTTTTTTTAATGAAGATTATGAAGATTCAGAGGATGAATATTTCACACCAAACTGGTATTCCTAAAAACAAACTTTCATTTTCTGGTTAAGTCTGAGATTAAAGGACAAGTTCACCTGCTCACACATGTGGATTGAGTGAATGTAGGAATATTAGTAGAACACATCAGTGAAGGTTTGAGGAAAATCGGACAATCCGTTCAAAAGTTATGAATTTTTGAAGTTTCTGCGCAGTCACTGCTGGATGAGAAAACTATTACAGCCTATGATTTCACATGCGTAGAATGATATAAGGAAAATATAAAGAAAATTTCACAAAATTGTGTTTTTTGAATAAAGTATACACATTCCCTCGACTTGTCACTGACGTAGGGGATGGCTAGTAACTGATCTGATCAGTGGGAATCAGTGGGAATGCTGGGGGATGATTGTTCCAATCCTTGTGGGATTCATTTAAGAGTACATTATATACCTATTGTGTGAAAATTATTTGCTTCGGAATGGTCTCATATTCAAGTAATGTGCAAATGTTTAATGATTCCAGGGCCGTTAACAATCGCCCCGTCACTGTACAGGCATGCTAACCTGGTAACATTAAACAGCACATTACTTGAATATGAGACCATTCTGAAGCAAAAAATTTTCACACAAGAATAGATATATAATGTACTCTTAAATGAATCCCATAAGGATTGAACAATCATCCCCCAGCATTCCCACTGATTCCCACTGATCAGTTACTAGCCATCCCCTTTAAGAGCAATATTATCCCCCTGACTTCTGAAAGAGGCAAGTCAAGGGCTCTTTTATAATGTGAGAAAAGTGAAAACATGTTAAATTTACTTTACATTTTCTTTCTAACGTTCTACATTATCTATCGCTGGAATAACGTTCACTGGGAATAAACGCAACAGATAATATGCAAATCTGCCGATATAAAATGTAGGGAAACTTGTCGATGAAACCAATAAGGTACTAGGCGAGCCGAGTACGTCAAGAAGGTGTAAAGGAAATCAAAACCCAAAGAGCAATGTGGATTGAGTGAAAGCAGCAACATTAGTAGAACACATCACTGAAATTTTGAGGACTATCGGACAATCGATGCAAGAGTTATGAATTTTTAAAGTTTCGGTGTTGGAACCACTGGATCAGGAGACTACTAGAGTTCATGACGTCATGTGTAGACAACGATATTAAGAAAATATATAGAGAATTCCACGAAAAAAAAAATCATGAAAATTACTCATTCCATCAACTTCACTGCAAAAACATCGGTGTTAGATTTAACACCCAAGGTGTTCAATCTAACACCGATCAAATGTCAATAAAGGACCACATCCACAGGTGCAGAAAGATGTTGTGATGGTGCATGTTGAAAAGTGTTCACCTGGCACTTCGTGATGTTAATTTGACACTGGTACGTTATACGTAGCTGGTTATATTTTTGACACTGCGTTGGTGTTAATTCAACAATGACACCGCATGATGTTGATTTTATATTGCTGGTATAACACCCGTTCAGCTTCAATATGAGACCACACCAACTGGTGTTACTATGGTGTAAATGTGTTCACACCTTTTTTTCAAAAACCAAGTACTTTATCGGAAAATTATTGTTAAGTTCAAAATCAACAAGAAGAATAGTAACCAAGAAACTATTCAAAAACAATTGTATATTTTTAAATGACACCCGAAGGTGTTAATCTAACACCATAAATGAGCACCGGAAATTTAACATCAGCATCCGTGTTTTATATTTTAACACCAGACTTTTTGCAGTGTTCATAATGACATATGTTAAGGGTAGTAATAATATCCTTGATCCCCTGCTTTCTCCAAGCGGTTAGTAAAGTGCTTTTTTATTACGCTATAGAAAAGTGAAAGCATGTTGAATCTTATTTCTCTTTATATTGTTGTCCACACATGACGTCATGAACTCTAGTAGTCTCCTGATCAAGTGGTTCCGACACTAAAACTTTAAAAATTCATAACTTTTGCATCGATTGTCCGATTTTCATCAAACTTTCACTGATGTGTTCTACTAATGTTGCTGCTTTTACTCAATCCACATTGCTCTTTCAGTTTTGGTTTCCTTTAATATTCTCCTCCTGGATTTTCTTCTTTTCTTTTTTCAACTGACGAGGGACATCAGATTTTGCCATGAATAAGAAGCCAAGCATATCAGATATGAGATTTGTTGGATAGTCGCGGCATCTCATTTGTTGACAATGCTGTCTTACTCATTTATTCCTTTCTTTGCACTATTAAAATAAGCTGGAAAATCTCTTTCCTACGTGATATAGAGCGGGTTCACAATGGTTTCCAGCATTAATGGATGAAACCATGGGCTTTCTGAACCTATTCCTCATCGCCTTTGCGTTTTGTCGGTGAGAATAACAAATTACCATACCAGCAATAACTCTCACAAAACAATGGTACCACATATTGGCGTCATTCATCAACTTGACCCAAAGGAACAATCTAGACTGACTCCGGGTACAGCAGTGTTTAGAATATTTCACCCAAGTTTGACAGATCACTCGCATTGAGATTTCTTGTAGGTCACACGATGAGCGAGAGCAGCGAGAAAAGAAGCAGAGACCCCAAGAGCAAGAGTTGGGCGTAACTTCCAGCAGCATATGTGACTGATCAACAAACACCACATGTATCAAAAGATTGTCAGCCTTGATTCGAAACGTTCATTTTCCTCTTTAAATTCATGAAACTGCGAGTAAACAGCACGAGTGACTGAGAATTTTGATGACAGCGTGTTTTTGAACCCTCCAAATGTTCATCTAACCTATAATTTGAGAATTTTGTTCCAAATGAAAGTATAATAACCAGCCAAGATTACCTGCGGGTTTACGCGTATAGGTCAAGACCATTTGAAACATGAACGTCAAACAACAGGAATGTCTTTGCATTTAATAGGCAGGAATAAGTGATTGACCAATTACTCTAGACATGAGGAATGAGTTTTCTTCAATTTGTCTACCCTCTGTGCAAATGAAATTTTTAAAGTCGCAACTGCTGATCTCAATCTTTAATGTCGGGGAAAAAAAGGAACCAGTGGGAACTGAACCTGTCATCTACTGCTTTCCGGACAGCGACCAGGCTACCACCTGGTTATCCCTGGGTGCCGGCAGTGACACGATGAACTTGGAACAAATACCCAGGCTCCGAAATTCCGACATTGCTAGTAGTCCAAGGTGGACGAGGCATTGTAAATGAATTATCATTAATAATTTCCTGCTTTCTTTTACTCTGGACATCTTTCATAACTACATATGAACAGATACAGGGAAGTTTTAGTAGTCGTTAGGTATGAGAATCACCATATAAGCCCTGCTGAAAATGGAAGGCAGAAAGTGAGATTCCATTAAGAAGTTCATGATGGATGTACGCTCAATCATAAAGGAAGGTATGCATAATGTAGTTCTGAATTTCAACGACCAAGTTTATGAAATAAAAGGAAGAAGACATTGCATTGCTGATCATGAATACCAGAAAAATAAATGAATAGAATCAATACGCACGACTCACAATAGGCTAGAGCTATGACCATATATTGCTATTCACACAACATCCTCAAAGAAATTGCTGCTTCGTCTCTTCTAAAAATACGAATCAAATGACAAGAGGCAGGCAAAATGACAAGAGGCAGGATAATGATAAGAATAATGACAATGGTTGAAGGAGAATAGCGTTGTGTCGATTATGATGATGGTGTCGTTTGTCATAAGCGCAGTGACAAAGATATTGACGATGATGATGGTGATGGTGATGATGACAATGATGAATGGTTGTAATAATGATACCGCACCAATGATGTTGATTAAGATAATAGTGATTTTGGAGCACACTGTAAAAACATCGGTGTTAGATTTAACACAACGGATGTTAAATCTGACACCGATCAAGTGTCAATAGAGGACCACACCCACGGGTGTAGAAAGTATTTTGTGATGGTGTTGAAAAGTGTTCATCTGGCACTTCGTGATGTTAATTTGACACTGTATAGCTGGTGATATTTTTTGACACTGCACTGGTCTTAATTCAACAATGACACCACATGGTGTTGATATTATATTGCTGGTGTTGATATCAATGATATAACACCCGTCCATCTTCAATAGGAGACCACACCAACCGGTGTTACTGTGATGTAAATGTGTTCACATCTTTTTTTTCTTTTTTTTAAATCAAGTACTTTATCGGAAAATTTTAAATCGTCGTGTTAAAGTTCAAAATCAACAAGAAGAACAGTAGCTAAGAAACTATTGAAAGAACAATTTTATATTTTGAAATGACACCCAGAGGTGTTAATCTAATACCATAAATGAACACCGGAAATTTAACACCATCTCTGTATTTCATATTTAACACCGGACTTTTTGCAATGTAGTGTGGTAGTAAATGTTCGTTGTAGTGGTAGTTGTAGTTGTAGTGATAGTGATAGTGGTAATATTGTAGTGGTAGGCCTATATTGGTGGTGGTGGTCGTGGTATGATACTGCTGTTCTATTTTGCTCTAACCGTTGAGCTACGACACAATATTGTATTGTAGTTCCATGGTCTAACCAAAGCGCAGTCTACTTATAGTCCATTATCACATGGGGGGGGGGGGGGGGGGTGTCAGAGTCACGGTCAAATATGTCACGGTCTTCATGATCAAAACGTAACAGAATCTTTCCAAAAGAGAGCTAACTGTAACAAAATTGCCCTCTTTTCTCACGACGCCGGAATATCAAACCATAATTATTTAATAGAGCTAGAGGAAACAAATACTAGTATGTTGTGATAGCAAGTAAAAAGAATTATTCATTTGTACTGGGCTCTTACGCATAATGCATACACAGTAGGCCTACTCGACAGGAAAATGGCATGGAATTTTAAAAAAAAAGGTCGTATACTTTTTAGGTATCTCGAAAAGGTTGGAAATGAGAGTGCAGTATGTTGGATAGAACGTTTGTGAAGCTGCGGCAAGCGATGAGGAGCAGCAGATTGGAAAGCGAATTGCAAATCGTCTGTTAATGTTGTAGGTATGGAGAAGAATAAAGTCTGTGGATGAATGAGGACTGAGTTGTTCAGCTTGATAAGTTGAGAGAAAAATGTAGATAGGATGAGACTTGATTGAGTAAAGGAGACTACATGAGTACCTTCAAAACAGTAAGAAGCATTTCAACGATTACAAGACAGTGTGCCTCACTGTGAACTCGGGCTAAACTGGACTTGACAGTTGGCATTACGCGACAGCGTCAACCAACCCTCACGAATTGAAGTCATTAGAATCCCCCGCCGTGTGGAGGTCAACTGTCAATTGACCCGGAAACTAAAGCCGACTTAAAGACGAGAATGTTCAAGGTCGAGCTAAGGTTAGTCCTTGCCAATAAACATTCATTATGGGTTCGGCTTACCGGATTTACGCGGTATAATGGAGTGTTTCAACCCTGGCTGAAGAATTTCAGAGTGGTCTCTGGGAATCGCCTCTTAAAATAGCTGGAATAGACATCCGTAAGGAGGCAGAACATCGGGACGTCGAGGAAGGATGCAACACATCAAACTTTGTCCTTCCCTCGGGGCGCATCGGCTTACTGAGCAGAACATAGTTGCATTTTCAGATCTTGTTTCCCCATTTCTTGAGGTCAGTTTAGAGATTTGCATGCATATTTCGTTAACTGTAACCTCTCGTAACGTCAAATACCGGACATTACTGTGCTTAGAGATCAAGAGATGAAACAGTCAAACCCAATGTCAAATACGATGTGTTGATAATGGTGCCAGGACCGTTTCTGTGATTTATTTCAATTTATGGATTTTTTTCCCACAGCCTAGTAACGAAACTTTTCATTCACCTGCTCCATCCCAATAAATTCCATAGGCAAGAATACGCTTAGTTGTTGCAAGGTAGGGCAAGCCTCTGGCAGCCTTTGTGGTTATTAATGTTATAGGCAACTTTTGTGAACATAGCATGCATAAAATTTGAATAGGCCTACATCACAGAAGAGGTTTATTACTTGAATACCCCAAGCGTGGTCTCGGCACCAAAGGTAGAAGAAGAATGTGCTAAAAAGAATGGAAAAAGTCAGCATGTGTCGTATTTTCATTTACACTTGCCCAGTTGAAACGGGATGAAGGAAAAGAATGTGATGCAAATCCAGTACAGTGTATAAGTTCTTTTGCAAATACCTATTAAGAAATTAGAGTAATCAGGAACAGTTTAAAGGTGTTGTTTTCCATTTGGAGTGATTTAAAAAAAAAAAGATATTTGAGTTATCACATTTGACGCATATGTGTAAGTCAGTTGTATCACAAAACATCTTATACCATATAAAACTTTCGCAATGAAGCCTAGAATATAAGGAGATATCGCTATTTTTCTCAACAAACCATATAGGCCTATATAGTAAACTTTTTATTATAGACACAATTTTATTATAACTATTGTCCGCATTTTGTAAATTTAACAATATTCAACATTATACTGAAAAAGCATTTTAATATTGATTGTTTCTGTCATATTTAGAACTTATTTTGTTTCATCTGCAGTTGGTATAATGCCTATGATAGGCAAAATCTATGATTAAATTTCAAAATGTTCTAAATTTCAAATCTTAGAAATGCTTCAATGGGATGGGGTATGAGGTATAAGGTACTCATTTGGGACTAGACTATGATCATGATTGTGGTGGCCAAGGGACAAAGAGGGTTGTAAATTCCAACTTTTTTTACTTGTATTCGTCTTGAAATCTATACAATTGTGCCACTGTTTATAGTTTGTTTTTCATCGCATTGTTGTGTTATTATGGGTATTCAAATGTTGTAATCATATGTATTGGAAATGAAATAAAACGATATGAAATTAGTGTCATGGCATATTCAGAAGAGGTTCTCTTTCTTCAGTTTGTGTCTTTTGGTCTAATTTAAAAAACAAAATGAAAAACCTTTTGCCCGTGCATCTTTAGCTCTCTGTATTTGCAGTTTCCCTATTGTTCACATCACTGAGCATATCTTAATTGAAAAATAAAATGAAGCAAAAGAATTGGACATGACATAAAAAAGTAATACATTAAATTTAACAAATTCACATGTTCTCCCACATCCGTGATGTCAGTCGCAACCACTATGCAAATAACATTAGGAAATAATGCTCTTGCCTAACAACTTTTCCAAATGATCTGTATGTTATAGGAAAGCATAATAAAAGTCAAGTTAATGTCAAAAAATCAACAACTTCAAACCATTGATGATAATGATAATAACAGTAGTAATAATGATAATATCTCTTCATTGTTGCCACTGCTCTACCAGAGAGCCCTGCCATTATCATTACCCCAGCGTTGCCAGGAACCAATTTTACAACTCGATCGAGAGGGACATAGTGGGTAAAAACATCTTGTCCAAGCGGGAATCGAACTCGGTTTCTCCGATTGGGAGTCAGGAGTCATATCCACTATGCCACAGCGCCCCCACTAAAGATCGCCTTGGCAGGTTGTTACAGATTATAGTAATTTGATGGAAAGAACATATTAACTTTTTCAAAGTGAATATATTGTTGATGATTATCTATGCAAGTGATGGGAGGAGACAAGGGCAATTTTACGTCATTTAATTTACATATGAGCCTGCTGCAGTGCTATCGTTTCTTGGAAGCATAAGTCCGAATTTGATGAATCCAAGGAGGCGCTAAGTTCGCCTATAAAGTTGTACATCCTTGAAAACTTAATACTACTTCTCCGTTCATTTAGCTGTATATTGAAGTCAGCTTGAAGATGGAGTGACGTTTCACTTTCATTCTCAGCTTTCTCGGGTCAAGGGTTACAGAGTAATATTGTCTTTTTCTGCGACAAGATAAGATTAATCGCACTCGGTGAGCGGTATTTCTCTGTTTCTCGCAAGTCTCTCCACAATCTGCTCTCTATCAAGTGAAATTGACATGGTTCTGATTACACATCTGATGGTAATTATGAATCAAAGAACGAAAGTTTGAATGCAGTTTACGACCCCAGTTGATTCAACCTATAAAAAAAAATGTATGAGTCTAACAGAAAAAAAAAAATGGCTTAATCAAGATTTTGCGGTAATATTATTGTCATTTCTCTCATAAATCTGAATCCGCTGCAAGGGCTCTGCGGAAACGTAAATATATCAATGGCTAAAAACTTCTTTATCTTGTTTTTTTTTTTTTTTGTAAGCGCTTATCAGAGATCTTCACTGCAGAGTCTCTGTAGAATGTCTTGTTGTTGTTGTTTTTCTAAAATAATGGACAAGAATATTTGTTTGGTTAGAAACACAGTCTCAATCATTATCTTTTACTTTGAAATACGATCGATTAATAATTTCTCTTCACTCTTTTCGATAAGGCGAAAAGAACTTGTTAGCAACCACTTTGTTTTATATCAACTTTGGTTTGCCAGTCTATCTTTGTGAGTTGCGATCATTTCGAAAAGAAGTCTGCCTCAATTCCCGGATCAACAACCACGAACTTCGACGTCGATGATTAAAAGACGATGACAATGGCAGCAGTTAACATATTTACGATGATGGTGTGAAACCTCGCAAAGAGGAAAGACGACTGGTGGTGATATCGGGAATGAAAAGCTTCGTACCGCTTTCCCTGGCAAATAACTAGCGTCGTAGTTTGCGATTAATGAAACTATAAAGAATACTTCGAATTTTCTGAGCGTTGATGACTGTTGCACCAAACAAAGAGGATGTTAAAATAAACAGTTGTCATTGGAACTTAGCATCCACTACAAGGCATAATACTAGTACTCTCTCAGATAGTAAGTTTAGTATGAATCTTCACAAGCGCTGAAGTTTGAAGTGAAAAAAAAAGACTACGCTGTAACGTTGCAATGCAAGAGTTAGTCGAACCTTTCATTTGAATTGTGCCTGAAATGTTGCAGTGCAGCTTTACGGAGCCCCACCCGAAGCGCCAGCCGACTGCCATACCGAAGCCTAAGGATGTATGTTATTGTTTCAAGTATAAACAGGCCAGATTCTTCTCAGATTTTCGCGGGCGAAGACAGAGCCAGGATCCCATTTGGGACACTATGCAGACAACCGAGCTGTATTTGTTGTCTCTGGCGCTCCCTCGATGAATTAATCCTCTCACTGAGAGAAATTCTATCACTGCTAGCTAAATAATCGCGGGTGCATGACGTTCGGTACTCTCTCAGTCATCCGTAGCGTAAAGAACGAGTTCCATGCTCTCTTGTAAACATGCCGCACTGTTTAACAGCGCCAAATTATAAATATTTACGCAAATTTCATCTGAGATACGTGAAAAAGAGCTCGAGAAATAATTGACATTAGGTGTGAATGAATCCCATGGAAATAACTGGAATTATAAGACAAGATTTCTGAAAAGATAAAATGCTCCATTTATAGACTCATGACTCCCCAGCAGATTTCAACACTGTACCAGGCATGCCAGGTATCCATGCCTATTGTTAAATCATCTTTTATCTTACTGAGAAAGTAACAGGGAGGTGAGAAATACAAGATGGTCCACTTTTACGAAACATAACAAAGGGAAAAAAATCAACAGATAAGAAAGCATGCACTGGTGTCATTTAATCACTTGAAATTCTATTGAAATACTAGGTTATAGGGTGTGTACAGTTCTGGTCGAGGTGAGGATTTAGCTTTTAACGTTTTGTGAGATATTCAGAAACCACTCCATGATATGTCAAAGAGCATGCAATTCTAAGGGGTATCAAAAGTTTATTTGATGAAAATCGGTTTTGAAATGGCTGAGATATAAAAAAAAAGGTGATACAAAGAGATCCTAATAAAAGGCGTGGCCTGTCGCCTTTTATTATTATCACTGTTTTGGATATCTCAGCCATTTGAAAACCAATTTTCATCAAATTAATAAACGTTGAATCCTTCTTAAAATTACATGCTCTTTCATATTTCATAAGAGGTTTCTCATAATCTCACTTAGGAATGTTCAAAACATGAATCCCCACCTCAGCCAGTACTGTACAGTCCCTTTAAAGCATAGACCTCCAAGGTTAAAGGAACTATAAACGATTTTGCAAGTTCGGAGAATCTGAGCTGCGTAGTTCTACATGGTACCACTGTCATTGATAGATTGCACAATAGGCCTACATATGATTACAATTGGAAATAAAGGTTGAATGCTACTTAAGTAAGCACATCTGAATTACCTTGCTCATGAATGTTTTCGGTAGATATTAGTATTTTGTTCATCATGGCGATTTTGTTTGAAACTTCTGTTGATGTTTCTTTACATCCATTTGAACATCATTTCTTGCCCAGTTCGAAGAGTCTGTTTTGTTGAGACACCTCATTGTTAAAAACAATGTCTTTAAACAAAGGTTTGAACAGAGATTATTCGATGACCTAATAATTGGAAGAATGATGTAAGGCTACAGTTTGTATCGCACAACTCCGGATTTCTGCAACTGCTGTCCGAATTAAACCACTGATCCTCTACGTTACATATAGAGATCAGTGATCCGGACAGCTAATCATTACGGACACGCGTTGTCGCCTGCTTCAGCAAGCCATCCACCTCCCAAAATTGGATGTAAGGCAAAACTGAGACCTGAGTCCTAATCATCTTGATTGGTTTTAGGGGTCACGTGCCCCTGTTAATCCAAAACCATCTGGTTCGCCACCTGTATGGAATTGGAGAGGGTAAGCGAGCTTACCAGGGAGGTCTCTTTCCACCTCCCTGATCTAACCCAGGAGGTACTCCTTGATCTAACTACACGGTACTGTTATGCGGTATTCATATAGGTAGATTATGATGATATGTCTACATTTGATAATTTGCAAGTCACTTTGTTATTACTATATTAGACAAACCGAACTGAAAATGATGTTAGCATTATTGTAAGTCTCGTTCGGATGGTTTATATCTCTGAATACATAATCCTGTAGGACACTTGTCTTATTTGATGACTATGTCAGCCAAGTTACTGCAAGGAGGTTCAAGGCGACGCTCGAATAGCACCTCCTCGGTCACTAATCGAAGTGAAATCGCCAACAAGAAAAGCAACTGGCTGAGCACAGAGTCACATATCATGATCTCACTACATGAAAGAAATGTTCACTTTTTAGCTACACTTCCAATATGTCCTCAGATTGTAACTTCTCGAAAAAACTTCTCGAAAGGATGTTTTATGATATCATGATTGAAGTCCCATCACAATCAGCGTTGAGACACAGAAAACAAGCGCACATTGATCACCGAGAGGGATGAGCAGATCACCGGAGACATCTGAAGCACGGAGGATCCTGTTGCCTTGGTTACCAACCTGATTGCCTTATCATCTTGATATCTGATGAAGAGCATGGAACATTTTAATTTGCCATGGCGACAGCTTCCGCGCGCCCTTATGCCTTCTGCACATGTCAGCTCGGATAATGAGGGACGCCTAAATGGGAACTGCATGCGCGTTGATATGATGAATCTACCGGGTGTCGACTGCTTGACATTGCCGAGACCCTGGGGAGCAATCATAAGGGTCTCGATGAGGAGCTCAGCAGCCTGACAGCCTGACGATCGTGTATATTCGAAAGAGCCAGTCTTCGTCTCCCCCCCCCCCTTTTTTTTTTACAAGAATAATAAACCATCCCAGGCAGGAATGATAGCAGAAATTTATGAAGTGTCAAATAGATGTACTAATTATACTGAGGTCCAAATTGAAGTTGTGTTAGAGAAATGAGAGTAAAAGTATTCAGATCATGGATCTGAATACCATCAATTTGTCAAATTAAAAAGAAAAAGAAATGCATGTGGGTACTTTCTTCTTGCAGAGTCGTGTATAATACCGTGTTGACACATCCATGGATTGACGAAAAAAGCAGGTTAATGAGTGCCACGAGAGCTATCATTACTGACAGCTAATGCCTTTGAGTCAGGCGAATATGTGACTTTCCACTGACTTATCGCTTGTGACGTCATTTATGTGAAACTACCGATGACAGGTTAAATTTACATATAGGTCCTACATTATGATGACACGCTGCGATGTCGTATCATTAAAGATATCATACACACAAAGATTTTCATCAAAGTATACATTTAAAGGAATTTGGTAGCAATAAAACTTTTGATATGGGAATTTCATTATGTAATGAAATGAAGTCATGTATCAAGAGAATAGGCAAGGAAACGGATGAGTAGGTGTCACAATGTTGACTGTTAAAAGTTACACAATCTGAGGAGGTACATTTTGCGAGCACGAACTTGAAGTCAGACCTGTTGGGTCCAAGAACATATTGTTTCACGTACGTCTTTCTCCAAAAAGTCTTTTGTATAAAGTATTTGTAGGATATTTGAAAGAACTTCTGCAAAGTGAGCTTAATTGTGGTACTTTATAGCATTTCAACTTGGTCAAAACAAAATTTTGAATTTTCCACACTTTTATTTGTTCTTTTCTTTGTTTGATTGATTGATTTGTGTTTTGTTTGCCTGTTTGTTTGTTCGTTACGTTACTTCCATGCCGGTTGATCGCTTGACGTAAATCGCATATTGCATCTCGCAATGTATAGTGTGTTGCCGTTTACACCAAAGCACGCCACAAAACCGATATTACACAGACTACTTGAACCACGTCATGACGTCACACGCGTAATAGTCCGTCAAGGCAATAGCGAAAGAAAAGAGCAGCGGTCTGTCAAGAACAGCGCAAGGAAAACATGCGCATGAATCAACTTAATGTCTTCCTAAGTCCGGACATAGTTTGAAGGGGGTCAGACTGGGAGACGACAGAGAATACAGCAGACACAACCATCAGCACTTTTTACCCATCCATGCGTTTCGTAGAGTTACAGGATTGTCACCTCCGCGGAGCTCTGGTCTGAGCACGGGGAGTCGAAGAACGAGGACTGAGGTTTCGTGGGCAACTTTCCATTTCTATCACATTGCAGTTGTTAAATAACATTGTGGTCCATGGTGCCTCGCTAGAAGATGAGTCAGAATAATGTTATTGGCGAGCTCGCTGAGTCAATGTTGTTGTTGTTTTGGTTTAATGGCGTGTATTTTTTTAAATTTGAATTTATTTGGCGTTTATCATTCCCTTAGATGTACGCCAAGACCTCTTATCGATGCTAAGACCTCTTCTAGATTAGCCTTTTGTCAAGGACCTCTCGCTGTATGGTGGCTATACCGGGCGAGCGAAGCGAGGGCGATAGCGCGAGTCCAACTCAGCTGAGCTCTTCGGTCGGCACATTCGCTCACCACCATACAGCGGGAGGGCCTTGGCAAAAGGCTACTTCTAATTGGATGATATATATATATTTTTTTTTTACATACTTTATAGTTAGATATAGGCCTATCGTGTTTTTTTTCTTTGTAATAGCGCTACACGCACGATGTCGGGATATTAAGAATCTGCCCGACAATACAAAAATTATTCACCAATACCAATTGCGTAACTCTTCCTGAACTTTTGACCCAAGCTTTCGCAAGGAGGAATTGGTCTAGACTGTTTTGTTGCTGTAATTGTTCCCCAAGAAATATACAAAAGTAGACGCCTGATTAATCAACTATTGCACTGAACAGGAATGACAGAAATAATGATTGTAGCAAAATATATAAATATATTGAAGCCTTAATCAAGGAAGTTTGACAATGATATTCAAGCAATCGCAGCTTTTATCAGATTTGAGATGAGCTATAATAATATATAGACAGTTGGAAACTGGAAACTGATTTTTGAATGTCATGATGCCGCTGTCTGAAAAGACCTATATATCACCACATTCATTCACATTTCATTCTGGTTCATTGTGATGTATGTAAACATGACTCATAAATGAGTTTAAAGTCTAATAAATAAAGCATTGTCCATTCAAGTTTCTCGAGGTTTCTACAGCAACCGAACCCTTATAATGTCAGACCTGGTCAGACAATGGCTGTAGGAAATAATCTGAATGGAAAATAGTTTTACTCGACATAATTATGTGATTTACGCTTTGATAGTGAATGCGACCCTGCGCGGCTGCAGAGTACCGTCTGTTTATCTTTTCTGTTTTTTCTCAAAAAGCGAAGTGAGAAAGTATTGCAATTCGGTGGTTCATGTCAAATAAAGACATCTTTTCTCACACCGACTTCGAGTGCAGTGGTGGTGTTGATGGTTTTGAAGGAAATCAGTTTGAAGATCTATACCAACTCGAGGAACTCGAGACATGTGGCAGTTCCATTTCTAATTTCAAATACGAGATTTCTTAGTCGAAACTGGCCTGGTTTTGCTGTTTCCTCGCTATTTTTCCATTTTCGTTGAATTCTAATGACGACAATGTAATCGCATTAACACAACACTTGCAGATGGCAAAAATGCATTTGTGTTGCTAAGCCGGCTTGCAGGAAAGGGGGGGGGGGTGTTGGTCGAGAGGAAGAAATACTGAGCTCGAATAAAGGTCAACTGAGGTCACAACCTCTCACTAGACGGGGTCACGTTGCCTCTGGGCATTGTGGGTAAACCAATAAAGTTTGCGATGAATGACGTAGATTGATTCTATCATAGTCTTCGAAACAGACGGATGCATAGAAAAATCAAAACATCAGTAAATCCAGACGACGAGACTATTAATGCAGGAACTATTCTCTGGTGGTCAAGTTTATTATGATAAAGTAAACATATGATAATTAGATCCCAGGGTGATGACGCTTCAGAAGTCTTGCATTTGCTTTCATACAAATATTCACTTTTTTAATTGTATTTAAAAATGATATAGTATTGGTTGAGGTGAGGATTAAGCTTTTAACGTTTTAATCGCTGTATGAAATTTTAAAGAGCATACAATATTGTAAGGGGAATTGAAAGTTTATTCGAGGAAAATTGGTTTTGAAAGGGCTGAGATCGATATCCAAAATCAAGACAAAACAAAGACATCCCAATAAAAGTCTTGGCCTGTCGCATTTTATTAGAATCTCCTTTTTTACATTTCAGCAATTTCAAGACTAATGTTCATCGAATAGACTGTGAATTCCTCGAAATAATTACATGCTCTTTCATATTTCATAAAAACACACACCCACCCACACAAAGTTGGAAAACTGCAGGCCCATCTAAACCAAAACTGCACCATCCCTTTAAAAAACAAAAGTGCACGTATACAATTTTAAACACATTACTGCAGAGTTGTCATGAATTTATAGTTATAGTAGACCCCTATATGTGAAGTGGCAGTTATGATCTTTGATTCAGTGGCCGACAACAATTAAGCTTTCCAATGTTTTGGTATTATAAATGCAACATATCCATCTTTCCGATTTTTTAACATAGCGGTTATATCCATGATATCCGATCAGGCGATCTGACTCTCATTCTTTTCAGTACTCCCACGATGCACTACGAATAATTACTGCTGTCTATTAAGAAATAGTGTCGTATGAGCTCGACAAAAGCTCAACGTGTAACGCTATTCCATTTTCAATTTCAAATTCAATTTTCATTTCATTTCGGCAATTTTTTTCCCAATTCAATATACAAACAAGAAATACAATTATGACATAAGGAATCTTTTAAGATTAGGTTTTATGAAAAAAATAGATAGATATATAAATATGAAGATTGATAGATACATAGATAGATAGATAGATAGATAGATAGATAGATAGATAGATAGACACACAGACAAACAGGGAGACATTACGCCGGTTGTGTACACAGGTATAGTACGAAAAATCAGTTTATGCGTCGATGCTGTTTTGTTTAATGATTTTAAGTCAGATACGGAGGTGGAGAAGTATTAATGAAGAGAGCTTCTACCCAATGTGATGTCCATGTTTTCGCCTATTACATTGGCCTGTGCTCGATGTAAACGAGGTGAAACAAATCATCTGATAAGAGAAGTCATCGTCCTTCGTAGCTCGCGTTCCAGATTATTTCACTTCCAAATTTGTTGTTTCGTACGAAGTGGGAGGAAAGTGCCGGGATTTGACCCTTGTTGATCAATGGTCTTATGTTTATGTTCACTACATTTGTAAATGATTCTTGTCGTTTGGCTATGAAGGTATGATTATTAAATCTGATTTAACAAATGGAGTCTACATGAGGACGTCACAGTTGAATTATCACGAGATGTGAGGAGGATAGGATTTCTAATCCTGACCAAGGCCAAGCAAGGCTGAAGATTTCATGTTAACGAGACGTTCAATTTTTAAATAATACGGTTGCAAAAATCATACAGAAATAATTTAAGAAAGAAAAAAAGAAAAACCTGACGACAACGAGAGGTGATCTGCAGATATGGAGCAGATTTCTTAGCAACGTGAACAAAAGGCTTGTCTATGGCTACTTCCAGATACGTCCCTATAACCATACAGGCAGACCTTGCAGACGGTTAAACTGGTCTATGACTAGCTGTACATCAGTTAATGGTGTCTGTAACATGTTTTTTTAGTTTTTCTTATGTTTTAATGTAGTGATTGATGGTTACACTTGGATTGTTAACGAAATGATTCGATCATTAATCGACCCTCTTGTGACTGAGAGTGACAATCACATGCTCCTTGACATGAGGGCGCTTTGCTCTTCCATTCAAGGATTCAAAGGGAGGATGCAAGCTGCTAATGAGAATAAATGTAGTCATCTACGACCCGTAGAACGATGTAGGCCCTACTCATCCTTCTGGCCTCTGGTAGACATGGAGAGAGGAAGTCTTGATAACGTGACATTCTGTTTTGTTTCTGTGTACTATATACACATGAACATGCTAAACACGGCTTTAGGATCTGTTGTACACTATGGTGTACAAGGCTGTACTGCACCTGGTTAGTAGCAATTGCTCGTTTCATGGAGCTACTGTACAGTCTCTGCATGATCAACCATGACCGAGAAGCAGGCGGGCTGGCACTATTGCTATCGCTGTCATAAATCATTCGCAGCGCTCCGTGCCGATAGTGTGAAAATATCAACCGCTTTTACGACTCTAACGCCACACTTTTAACGCATACCCAACAATCACTTGTTGGTTCATTCGATAAACTAGCAATGGAAAACCAATAAGGCCCACTCTTAACGATTAGATAAATGTTTTCATAACTTCGCGTGGAGATGTTCGTCGTAGTTTGATTCATGTCGCACAGTGCCCGTGCGCACCTCGTCAGCCGGGACTGGAGTCGTAAAGCCAGAGTGGCAGTCGTTAAATTCGCTGTAAAATTGCCAAAACGGTCCAAATATAACTCATCGGAATGTGGACGTCCCATCTCATATTCATATTCCACCCCCCCCCCCCCCCCCCCTCAAACTTGCCCTTCACCATTCACGATTCGACGAGATCATGGCGCGGGTATGGACGATAGCTGCGTGTGCCAGACATTGCATTCCAGACACGCGAGCTCTGGGGACATTGGTCCCAGCGGTGTGTCATGGCTGCAGGGAAGACAAAAATTTAAGAAGAAAGAAAGAGGAGAAAGATCAAAGTCAAATCCGTCTTAATAACATCCCCTGACATAATATAGATGAAAACAGTGACCATATCCGTACAAAGCTATCTAGTGTGCAGTTAAATGTAATGGAGGAATTGTGCAGGATTATGGTTATGTTATTTTGAAACATGTTTGTATCATACCCAATAATATCAAAAAGGGAATAGTTGACAACTGGTATAGGTTAAATCTATTGTGCTTCGTGTTAGAATGGAAAATATTCAAAGCATGTATGGAGAACAACAACCCATCTCAGGTTGAATCTGGGCCCCATTTCATAAAAGATGTAAGGATAGCAACTCTTGCTGGAATGGCAACTACCCATAGCAACAGCCAATCAGGAAGCTGGATTCTTGTCACGTTACCATGACAATTGCCATTCCAGCAAGAGTTGCTGTCATATCAATCCTTATGAAATAGGGCCCTGCTGTCTCTCTTGTTGATTTGTCTGATTCTTGGGATGGGTTCGAGCCAAGATCTATTGATTTCGGCAGAGGAGATGCTACTACGACCATAAAGAACACGTTATGTGATTTTCATTTGTAGGAAAAGCGTAGGGAGAAAAAGAAGAGCAGAGGAAAGTTTACATAATCATTATAATCAATAAATTGGAGAGAAGTAAATCGTAAACAAAAAACATTATTCCACGATTTGTCGCCTATCCCGTAGAATTATCGTGTATGGTATGGTAGTGTTAACGTACATAATGTAGATAATCTAGGCCTGTACCCTGAACTCAACACTTCCTGTAGTACATGTATTACTAAGTGAACATTTGAAATAAACCAAAGCATACTGTCTCCCCTTTTTTCGGATTCAACAGTCTAAATCCGCAGAAGATGAAATGATGTATTACCTTTCGTTCCAAGTATAGTCCGGCTAGATTCCTATAAGTACCATAAACCGTTGATACGATTTATCCCCTTTACACCTAAAAAAACACCAAAATTCAATTGATATATCACACTTCCTCCTTTAATGTATTAAAGGAGGAAGTGTGATATATCAATTAAACATAAACAACTGTTGTCCTTCAAAACGGCGTCACCATCGGATGACTATTTAACAATCATTGTCTTGGTTGTCGCACGGGGAATAGAACGGTTACCCGACGGTGCCTGGTCTCATACCCTTGCCGCGATATGCCAGCTCCCTCTATAGTATCCGTGTCTTTGAACTTGACCTAATTCCCGCTATTATAGGCGTGCCATTCCCGCAATGTCGGTTTGTCTCCCATGGCGGTCCCCTTCAGTCACTGCTAGGCCCAGTGATACCTCTCCCGCCCCAGACGAGAGACCGAGCCAAAATATATCATTTTTCTGTTTGCATAGAGTGTCATACCAGTATTCTCCTCCCTGTTAGTCCAGACGTCAGGAGTCGTGTCTCGATGTCCTCGTTTTGCTAGTAATGAGTGTCCTTGTGCTAAGACTAATGAAATGCACTCTTTTTATCAAAAGTTTCATTTTGACTTAAAGTCAAAATACTATGGAGTAGGTCTACTCCTCAAAATGGTTATTGAATAGATGAGAATGCCTCTATCCTTTCAGGTCGAGAAACAATACATTCATGAGAATCATGACCCTTGTTGCTTGTCATACAAGAAAGCTTTGAATATTAAAAAAGAATGTTAATTTTTGTCGATATCGTTCAGTTTCGTTCAAAAATATCCCATGGCGATTCAGACAACACCCCCTTTTTTCCACGCATATTTTCTTTTTCAAAGAGTTGATTTAAGGAATAAAACGTCACTGAATTTGAGCAATGTCTTCAGGGAAGGGGAGTAAAATATTGGCAAATAAATGACAGAAAAACAATATGCATGTCATAGATTGACTGTGTGAGGGACAATAAAGATTTGTTAGTTTTATGTTGTGTAAAAAAAAATGTGTACAAACTAGATTGTGAATGTATTGAAACATATTACATTATTATCAACATTTATTTTGATACCATAACACTAACATTGTAATTGGTCATGTAGTTTCACAACAAGACATTAAACCACAGTCCCGATAACAAGGAGAAAGGTGTGAAGAGGTGGACTGATGATTATCATTGTCAGTGTTTCTCAAGTAACAACAAGAGGACGTGATTTCAGGAAGTGGTGAAGTAAGATAAAATCAAAATTTCTATCAATTTTATCGACTTCTAGATCGGCTAGTACAATCGAAAGGTCAACGCTGTCGTGCGGGTAAATATCGAGTGTTTGTAGTATTTGAACGCGATGCTCAAAAACGCCAAATTCATCTCAGCGTAAGTTTGTAACAAGTTTTGTGAAAGATTGACAAGAGTTCAAAGCAATAGAAAGAAAATGAAGGAGTTTTTTAAATGTTTCGTGTTGCTCTGGTATCATGTAATTTCTTGATATGTGTGATGAGATGTTGCATACGCATCAGCGTTACAATACAAAGCAATAGCTTATACTTCCTTCTAAGAGTTAGATTTGGGGATGAGTGTTCTTGATTCGATAGAAAGTAACCTTATGAAAACATTTTCAACAATATCGAAATACTGCTCGATGTTAAAGGTGCACACGACATGGGGTACTTTGGCGTTGGGGAAGGTTTACCTGAGACAGGGGTGACACGAACGGAAGGTAAACAAGTGGTGTCCTAGATTCGTGCTGGAATGGTGCCTCGCACACCTCTCTCTGACCCCTACCAGCCCTGCAAGCAGAGGATTCGCTGACAGAAATGGTTCACACGTGGTTGAGATCCTTGTTAACCAAAGAACACCGACTCCCAGTGGCGAGGAAAAGTGAAGGATATCGTATCATACATGGTGACGGGATCGTTTTACCTTCAAGATATTCGTGTTATTGATTCCATATCCATTTCAGCATGTAGACATTTACAGGAGTCTTGGCTGTAACTACGTTTTGTATCATGAATCGTTTTAAAGACTGATGGACGGAGTAGGTATTGTGTTTCTTTACCAAACTGTGATAAATGTCACGTTAAAAGTACTTTTTTTCTTTTCTGCATATTGTCTTGTTTGGAAACGTATCTTAAGAATATCAAGAGTAAAAATTCGTTTTATTCATGTCACAAACAGACAAGGAACAGAAACAGTAAACAATCGTCTTCCAGAAACTGAAGGCAAACGGCAGCATATTGTCCAGAAGGAAGCTAACTCTATCGTACAATGTACCCTCAATTTGACATTGTTTTGTATTTTTATCCTTATATGTTTTCTTTATAACATTGTATTCCGTAATGTGTATTAATGCGTTGGAACAATTCATGTCATTTATGACATATTGTCAGATTTTGTTATCAAAAAGTAGACGTAGGCTAAAAACGGAATGCAGTAATAAACTGAACTGAACTGAACTCAAATGTTTGTCTATGTTTTGCAAATCAAAGGCGAATAAGATCATGACCTTCTGATACTGTTCTTCTCTTCTGCATAGCTTTATGTCGTGTGACATTTCTATTCGTTCACTCTTCACATAATTTGTCGTGATAATCTCATTTTGAAAGATAGGCTATCTCGATTACTTTATAGTCCTTTCTTGAAATGCTTGTACCTGAAGTTAATTTCTATTGCTGATATAGAATCTCTATAGTTATAGAATCTATGACATACCTCAGAATACTTCCGATAATAAATTATAAGGGTATTGTGTACATAACATAAATGTATGGATGAATAATTGAGTAATGAATTGCTGTCAAATTGAATGAATAAAAAAGTTTGTAGTATAGCCCGTTATCTTTGAATCCTTTCAATGGACTGCCAAGTCTTACTAAACTACACCGAACTAAAATTGTTTAATCACCCGATATCAAAGCTGTTGTCGCCTTCACATGGAATCTATAGTTCTTGATGTTCGACAGAGTGATAGACTTTCACCAACGGTAATGGTTGTAATGGAATACATGCAATACACAGTCAAAAGGGAATAAGTATCATAACTCAGTAGAAAATACTGATTAGGTCCATGGTGCTGTCTCCAGACATTGCCAGAGATACCACAAGACATGCATTTCCATAACTTCGTTTAAATTGCAAATGTTTCGAAAAGGGTTTTATCATCTCATATCTCTATTAAAATGATAACAAGGGGGTCCTGGTCCTACCTGTTGTCAAAATGTCAGACTAGATAGATCAGATTCAAATTAAAGAAGCTTTAATGCGACTCTCGTAACAATGCATGAAAAAATGGACCTATATGAATCATATGCCACTTAATTAGTTACCAGCTTATATTTGCGGTTCTAGAAGGGATATAATACTGATACTTCGTTTGGAAAATCGTGAAGGTGCAAAACATTTTTTTTTTTTAGTCTAAAAGTACATCAACAACTGTCCTATGACATTTTCAAGTGGATAAGTGGTTGAGATAGGATGGACCTGTAAGAGCTAGCAGATTGTACAATGATGCGCTGCGTAAAAATAGCATGTTGTTGTTCTTAGCTGAGTGAATAATGCAATTTTTGGGCCCGCCGTGTTGCTTAGATACCACCTTGCTATATCAGTTCATTGTTGGCTAGGAATGACAAGATCCTGCATGACATGGTGTAACATCACCATTCTCAATGCAACTCAATCAAATGCCTATTGTCACTATTTTCTCATTCCTATAGCAGAGCAGATATGAAATTCAAATGTTGACGTGCAGAAGTTAAGAGATTATTCTTAGGCTTGTGTATGCTTCTATTCAATCTTTGTTGTTATTGTCTCTCCCACCCCACCCTCTCTCTCTCTCTCTCTCTCTCTCTCCCTCTCTCTCTCTCTCTCTCTCTCTCTCGACATTTCTGTCACTTTGTCTTCATAGTTTTGGAGCAGATTTAGCCTTGTCTCACCGTGTGAACGCAGAGCCTGTTAATCGTGTTGTCATGCAAGTTCTCTTCCGCCCTCTGTTATCATAAGAACTCTCCATAATTGATTGCACATATCGCTATTCATGTGTGAAAAAATAGGCTTTAATGAAAATGTTTATCTTGGCCGTAAGTGCGCTGTTTCGGACGGTGGAACAGACAAAAACGCAATGTAAGTGCGCGTCGGTGCGTGGTACACAGAATTAACGTTTAGCGTTGCGTGTGATATCATTAAGTACGCGCCCATTGCCTTATCCGAGTGTCTTTTCACGTGTGTTCAATATCATTAAAAAGTCTACATAGCAAAGAAAAAAATGTGTATTCAACGCGCTCACGCCTTTGTCGAAGTTTCAAATTAAAAGTTGAATGGAAGAAAGGGAAGGGGAGGTAGCTGACATAATTTGGGGGAAGGTGACGATTTTTATGTTTGGTTTGACCCCACACGCCATGGATCCATTAGTCAAGGGCATGTGTACTATTGGAATCTCTGCCAATTTGTGTTCCCATCATCGCACCTGTCAGTTAAGATATCACACTCAGGTTAATTGACAACCTCGTACTTCAAAGCATTCACTGAAAACACACTGCCCCGTTTGTACCGCAGCAACGAAATACAGGAACTGGTAGCCGATTCAAAAGCATGTTAAGACCATGGAGCTATATTTAGCTCCATGGTAAGACGAAACCAGTGTGAGCAGCAACATATCTTCATAAGATTTCCTATCGAAGTGGAACACATAAGCACTGTTCTCCGAGGAAACTTCACTTGACGTTTTGACATGGCACATGGATGTTCTATCCATATAGCAGATGATAATTTGATATTACTGGATATCCGCCATTTCCAGAATTCAGCAATCCTCCAACACTGGATGAATGCAAAGCCATGGGCTTCAGAACCATTGTATAAATAGACTTAGAGTCATGGCTGTTTATCTTAAAGACATCTCACATGATATTAGCAAGAATAATTTATGATCGAGGTGTGATTGCCATCCATGAACAATGAGTGCTGAGACTGAAATTAATTTGATTACCCATCAGTGTTGTCCATACTAAAAATCATAAGGCTGTGTAATGACTTGTTTCGGTCTGTGACTGGGTTCCGTCTGTTAATGGGCTATGTACTTCTCTGTAGTAGCTAAAGAAACACAACAACAACAACAGCTGAAAACTGCAAATAGTCATGCAACGTAACAACAGACACAACTAGATTCGAGTACATCTGTGTGAATGAACTCTGCTCAGAATTAGATGCGCTGCTGACAAAGGAAAAATACACATCCTTCAGCTTGGTTACAATCTACCAACGATAGATACACACATTTCGTGTTTAACAAGACTGAAAAGGCGCTTTGAAGACACATGGCAAATGGAAAGCCCCTCCCTTTTCCCCACGCCTTACGCCTGATTAGTCGTGGGCGGCGTCCTGCTGCCACTGGACGGGAAAAAAAGCGCTGATATGGGCTAATCCTCTCGGCATAGAAGGGAAAAAGATGCAAAAATAATATCAAAATCCGATGAATCACACACCTCCTCGATGAATCATCGGCCTGGCTCGGGTTGCTTCTTTGCCATGTGCAGACTTCTGCTTCCACCGTTACCGACAACATGTTTGTCCGGCTTTGGTGTAGCAAAGACAAAGACCTATAGGAGAGAACGACGGGAAGAGATTAAACCGTGTTAAGATGGAAGAAAATAAAGTTGTAAAGATATCCTCCAGCAACCCACGAGATGAAGTAGAACCAGGGTTAACATAATCTCCCCATGGGTTTACATGTGCGTAGCTCCATATTATACCCACTGAGATGAATACCAGTATATAATCACAAAGCACATGGAACATTTTCCTTTCTTAAATCTTGAATATTTCCAAGCGGCGGCTTGGAAAGCACATTGCACTCGTTTACTTCGTGCACAAAAGATTTTTTTTTTAATTTCCCCTCACAGTCCATGCATCCCTGGTTGGTGTATTAACGAAAGGTAAATAGTTGTGACCCTTATAACCATGCCCCTCTACCTCACCCCTTCCATTAAACACACCCAAGGAAAAGTAAATATATTCCCAATCATCATTATGAGGGCTATTTTTTCCTCTTGAAACAAAAGAGAAAATTCAAAATTCATGAATGGCGATGCAACGGAACACTCTAACGCGGTGAAGATACTTTAATAATGCCCTTCATTAACTAAATCATACTTTACTTAATATCCGGGCCATCAAAAGATATGAAGAATTAGCTTCCTGCATGAGCTCCTAATCTTTATCTTTCTCTCTCCCTCTCTTGTGAAAAGAAGAAATTAATGATGATAGTCAAAGAGATACTCTTATCGTGAGATACTATTCTTCCTAAGTAAAGTTCCTCATTAATAGACACAGTACCTTGGCATGCCTGGGTTCTGAAAAAAAAATGATATATCGTAATGAATATTTGAGTTATGTTGTATTCTATTTCTATTTCTCCATACAAAAGTGTCGATGTTCCATAAGATTCCATCGGTGTATCTACTTTAAAACAACTTACAAGTTTTGGGCGTTATTTGTGTGAAGCCCATGATGAAGAAATTATGTTTTCCCCAATAGAACTAACAATAACCGACACGCATACCGATAATTCCATTTCCATTCACGAACGTATAAAGATGTTACACTGCCGTTAATGTTTTAAGATAAGTCTAAAACAAAAGAAGTCATAGATTTGGTTAAGTAACATTACCAGCCTTATGTCTATACAATAACACAGACCTGAAATCAGCCTAAATTCGTCATGTCATATTTAACAACTTACGTCTAATTTCACACCGTGAGTTTGTCAACAACCGAGTCCGAGGCAGATGCTTGAAAAGTTTGACCTGAGCCTCAAGTGCAAATTCTTTTCCAATGTATTCTTGGCCTTCTTGTCGAGGGCGTTTATTGACCGATTCTGCTGTTAGCCTACACTGTAGACAACGCTCACATCAGCAAACAACCTGAACTCCTCCAAGAAAAAAGAAAAGAAAAACAACGCCTCTCTACCATAGCAAAGTTTATCCGTCGCCATGTACGTCATCATTTACTTCTCGTTAGCGATGTACCACGTGATTGTTCAGGCATGCATCATTGCACACTCGTCATCACTGGCATGGTTTGTTACTAAAGCGGAATGTTATCAGTTGTCCCATATCAGCAGAATTCAATGTTCTGATTGGCAGTGAAAGACAAACTGTTATGTCCATCTTAATACAAGACAGTTCAAATGGGTGCCATGATAGAGGTGGTTATTGAGTTTCTCGGCAAATTAAATGCTGCTGAAATTGGACGGAAATTTGAGTTGCGAATGCGATGAGATAGCAATGGTGATGATTAAAGGACATTATGAAATCCTAATGATGTACGATAGACAGGTCCCAGGACCCCCTTCCCCCCCCCCCTTCCCTCACCCCCTCCGGTCAATCCCCACTCTGAAGTATTGACCGACGAAAGTGAGCACAGACGTCGGGATGGAAGACCACAAGCAGGCTACCTGTGCCTCTACAATCTCATGACCACACTTCATTCGTTAAACTATGTTCATGAATTCAATTAAAAGATGTTTTCGCGTGTGTGTGTGTGTGTGCGTGTGTGTGAGGGTGTGTGTTTCCAATGCCACCAATTGCAGTCAACTATCTCCTCGAGCGCTGCAATAATCAAACTTGTTCTCTAGTTTGCTTGAATTTCCTTTTATTATACGTCTGGTTTTCCAGCACGATACATTTTTTATCACGATATTCGTGGTCGGGAATTCATCCTCGGAACAGAAAAGAACTGAGAATTCCGCATCGAATAGATCGAGTGCATGGTCATCGAAGTTTGTTTGTTTTGTTTTGTTTTTGTAGCAGGTGCAGATTATGGTATGTAGTATTGTAGTATTGTTGTAACACGTGCCTCAACACAAATTGCGACTGAGTAAGTTTGTCTAAGGCTTCTTTTGTCAGGTTTATGAGCGTGAAACGAAATTCAGCAATTTTATCTACGGTAGACGTGAAGTCATTCTTGTGAGGTGCTGACGGTCGTACATGCCAGAGACATCCGCTGCTTTCCAAAGGGCTTTGTGATGCTTCCTCCATATATGGCACGTCTCATACTATCGTCTGCGGCATGGATCTTAGTCCACCTTTCCCGCCAAAGTGAGATCGAAATATTGTGTGAGGCAGTGAACAGCTGCTATCAAATCCATTAGCTTAGTGATCAAGGTGAGTGGGCATATCTTGCTTGTCATATTCACATAATGTTCGCGTGGCTGCGATAAAGTGCAGAATTGTTTATTCATTATTCCAGTAACACATTTGAGTTGATTTCTCTATCACCTCTCCAGGTATTAGTGTAACAGGTAAGATGATAAGTCTAAATATAACTGTAGTAAACATATAAAATGATATGGGAAAAGATAATTTTCCATATCAAACACAATGATAATCGTCGCTATACTATAACACAAGATGGCAAAGTAGCGAGATAATTATGTATACTATAATCATAAGTCAATACATATAACACCAGAATCATCTAATGGTCAAAATGTCTAAGGAAGAGATATAATGGTTGGTGTATCTTATGTTTGTATAGGGACTAGGGACTAGGGACAAACTCAGACTGTGTATGTAAACTCTGTTGATACAAGGCAGCCTCCACTATGTTCGCCTATAGGAAGTGGTCGCAGAAATCAAAGAAGTATAATGTGTGGGTATGTAACGTCAATGGACGAGGAGTAGACGAATGAGTATTGATCAGCTTTATCTTTGACTGCACCTACTATTGTCCTTACACTAAAAAAAAAACCCATAAAAGCATAAAAACAAGGAATTTCAGTCATGATGCTGGTGGTTATAAAGACGACGAGTATGGAACGCTGACTGCAGGGTGCCAGGTAAACGTGTTAGAGGTATGATATCAGAGGTAGGAATGGGAGCGGTAAAAATGTCAAAGGACACAGTACTATATCAGTCCAAATCGTGATCTTACATCTAAGTTTCAGATTCATTATAGTACAGACTTGCACTCCTGCTGCATTTAGTGTACCGGTACATTACCACTAGGGAGAGTAATCTAGCTCAATAAATACACGTCCTAAAATAGTTCTTAGAAGGCTTAGAAGGGCTCAAAAATCATAATCCAAAGTTTGGATTTTGCTTGCAATACATCGAAAGCGTCTACCAAGAGATTTACCTGGCTGACGCGATTTACCAAGATGATATGGGTTGCTTTGGAGTATTTTGAGATCAAAAGTGTAGAATAATTTCGATCCTATAGTATATGACTTTAATTCCAGAAGAGCCCTCCCCGCTAAGAAATGGATAGGAAGAACGTTTGTTAAGTGACGATCGACCGTGCCCTAACAATTTTTTTTCTCCAACAATTATAAGCTTCATACGATTCAATCTAGCGATTCAATCTGTTTCTTGCATTATTCTCCTTATCTTTCCTGTATTCAAAATTACAAAATCTTGTAGCTTTGCAATACAGTCATGATTTCTTCTTTACCAGAAGAAGTTACAGAACACCATGTCCAAGGAATTACATCCATTGCAGATAAAAAGAAATGGGGCAGGGGAGTCAGTCAGGAATGAAATTAAAGGCGTTCCAATTACGACACAAAATGATCATGCGTGCACAAGAAATGCCACAACCACTGGAACACGAGGGCAAGTATACAGTATCAATGATAGTGGGTCACTTCGAATGTTCAATTTATTTTATCATGCACTCATGACATTTTGTCCGGTTTTCGTGGTAGTTTTTGGCTTTCCAATGAGTCAAATCCCGTCCTTGTTTTGTTTTGTTTTGTTTTGTTTTGTTTTGTTTTGTTTTGTTTTGTTTTGTTTTGTGTAAATCGAGAACTGCCCACATTCTCCTTCACACTGTTTGGTCGACCTCTCTGCATGAGGTGAATGCTTTCTCAGGGAGTGACCGCTGAATTCCCTCGCAACTTCGTCATGCTCACCAGTCAGCGCCTTGTCCATGTCGCTTGCCGCGAAGTCCATTACTTGGGTCAAAGGTCAACGTGCCATGGGGCAAGACGACCCGGGAGTCAATCGCGATCGCTCTGAATTTATCTAACGACGTAACGACGTCATTTTTCTTGGACAATGTGGGCGTCACTGCAGATCTGATAAGGAGGAAACTCAGATATCAGCTTACATACATGATTGATGTAGATTTTCTTTAAGTTCCGAAAGCGTAATGGTTTTTGATTTGACCAAGGGGGAACTCCTCGGTTTGGCCGTGATTGTAGTAAATTTATCATACGCTGCATGAAGTGAGTTAGGGATAATGCATCAGAATTTTGCCACATCAAATGAAATCACTGTGTCATGTTTTCTTTACTATTCACACTCATCTCTGCCTTCTGTGTACGGGAGCATGATGGCCTCTGACCAAGGTCAAAGTAATATTCGTCACGTGGCCGTGATGACTGTCTGCTACTTGTGAAGTGATATACATGTATATTGCAGTAAAATATAACAACTGAACAGGGACAGTTTCATTGTAATTGAGATATAGGTGAAGAATGGGTAAAATTTTACATTTCCACACAAAATGTGCACGAGAGATGTCAGACACAACAGTATCCGTAAATTGCAGATGTTATTGCTTCACAATTTCCGACTTGCTTGCACGAACACACAGACACATAAATATACCTAAACACACACACACACACACACACACACACACACACACACACAACACAACACACACACACACATATATACATTTTTACTTCTTTTTTTTTTTTGCACTGAAACTTTATCAACCAAGGCGTCACATTTTCTTATGGCTGTTTACTATCTAATAGTGGTTAATGATTTTCATACACATGAGTCATCAGAAAATGTATGGTTATTCTTAATAATGTATGCAATTTATCATCAACATCTTCAATCTATCGTCCTTTACATCTATATGTGTGAATTGTGAGACGATCATTGGCTAGTCACAGACATCAATTTTTCCTGGATACCGTGTTGTAGAAATCCATCATCACAGTGTTGTTTGTTTTAGTTTCAGTAAATTATAAGTATACCAGTCTTCCAAGAGAAATGCAGACAGATGGGAATGAAAAGACTAAATATACAGTGATGAAAGAATGAGGCATGGCTCAGAAAGGGAAACAGTGCCCTTTGAAGGCTAACTACGCTTTCATAACAAACTCAAAATACATTACAGAACATGGTATGTAATAATTGTGGAATTTTACTTGTTGATTTATTCACGCATTAGTGACTCTATAATATGTATAGGTTTGCCTAATCCACTTCTATACTGCCCTCGTTCATGACACAGTCTCTCAAAGTTGTAAGGCTTTATCTTGGCATCACACTCGCACTCATATCAAATGACATTTTGTTTCCTATTGTGACTAAAATCTAATCATACTGGCAACCCGCTTTCTTTTTTGTTTCTATGTGTTTGTTTTATCTTGTTTGTTTGTTTGTGTTTTCACATTTTGTTCTTTCTTCCGTAAGAAATATAAGGGTTATAATTGCACTGCGGCATGTCAGTGAAACCAAGAATACTAGGTCTGTGCTATATAGACTACGCCGAATCCCAGTTTAGATGAGTGATGATCCGTGTTATTGTGCTCCTTTCTTGCACGGTGACAGCAAAAGACGTTGATCCCATTGAAATCTTTCACACTTCGTCCAAAATCCTCCGCAAGGATAATCAACAATGTGGGTATGGATGTTCCCGTCTTAATCCCACTTTAGTTGTTAAAAACACGCATGTCGCCTATTGAAAGCCGGAGGACCAGATGGAGGGAGGCTGGTCGATAGAGCGCCGGGCTTCATCACGATCGAGGATGGCAGAACACGTTCCTTTGGTAAACCACAATAACACAGGAGAGAAAAATTGGTTCAGGGATATAAACACTGCTACGGCTTCATTCTCCAGACATACACTCCACACAATAAAACCGCGTTACATTTCGAAATTAACGCTTATTGGCCTTAGAAGTGGCTGAAGCTGTTCAAAGTTTAGTATCATCGAGATACTGAATTATTTACACTGATTTATGTGATTTAAAGTACCGATCATATCGCAATCGGCGTTGTATTACTCGCAATAAAAGCAATGCGGTGGACCCGTAGTTACCTGCTATCTTTTGTTACGGTAGCTGCTTTCAGGCTAATTTCCATTTGTTGTAAGACTGCTTTATGACACTATAGGCCTTGATGTCGCATGCAATTTACTGATAGAAGTCCGTGAAAACTTGGTGGTATTGTACTGATGACAAGAAAGTTATGATAATTCTGAAAGTCGTCAAACAATGCTACTGATATTGAGAAAGATGATTTATTGCATTCGATATTTCGAACACAGAGTCACTGCCGACAAGCACCCGCATCTATATAATTACATAGGTGATAAAAATTTCTATGCAATTCATCTTTTCGTCATTTTCAACAGTTAACCGTCAACAGTCCCGGTGCATCGCCCAGAAATCATTGGTGTGCGTGGGTCGAACGCAACGCAGCGTTTTGGGCTGAAAAGCGGTAGCATTGAACAGTCGGGTACGCTGATGGAAGCCACTCGGGGGCAATTATTTCTGATCGGCCTGGAGTGGACACCGAAGCCAAGCAAAGCCGAATACAAAAGAGGATGGAAATTCTCTCGGCTTCTAAATTCCCCACAATCCCCTCTCCCTAAATGGCATCTATTGTTGGAAGCTGCATTGTATTTGTGTACCGCCTCAGCGAGGGGTTTTAACGCACCTTCTGTCTAGACTGGGATTTGAATAGGTGGGACTGAAAGGAGCGAGTAGCGTTTATGGAAATCGATGATGAAAAGCGGGTGTCCATCAGGTGAGAGCGATTCAAAATCGATGGATAAGGTGGGAGACAAGCAGAGAACTTAAAAAGTGCAATTAATCCAATCAAAGAGAGCTCTCTTGTTGGGGTCCAAGCTTTGTGAACCAGTCCATATTCTTGCTTCACGACTGGAGGCCTATCAAGAGCTGAAGTCCATACATTCTGGCATAAACAAGTGTCCTCTACCTCTCGTCGTTCGTTAAAACGAAAAAAAAAGAACACACACAACTGTTGGTTGAATATATTATTTGCAGTCATGACTGGATAAGGAGACTATAAAAGAACAATCCGTGATGTCACAGTTCGTGAAGCATACATGGAGCTATATGCTGTGCCTCCATTGAGCAACCATCTATTATAAATAAAGAAAATATAATAAGAATTAAACATAAAATTGTCATTTTTCTGGCATAATGAAAGAACATTCGACAAGGGGAACCATACTTTACTCTTATTGATGTCACTAACAAGTCTAAGAAATGTGCATTTTTTATAAGAAAACTGACATTTTGTGATTTTTTTATTTTCTTCATATCTTTTCCCTACTCTGCTGTGACGTCATGAATTGTTGCAGTCTCCTTATCCAATGATGGCGGCACAGGAATTGACTAGAACTTTATTCACATCATAATTTTCAAACAGATTGTCCGATCTTTCTCAAACTTTACGAATAAAGTGTGCATTTACTGAATCCAAGTGCATAGTTGAGGTATAAAGTCGAACAGCAGTAACACCCATCAATCTTATCTAAGAGAAAGCTAACAGTGGTGTTAGTAATGCAATATATGCTATAAAGTTGTTACAAATCGTAACATTACAATGTCAACCGATTTCCTCTTTTTACCTGTGCGAATCGACCATTTTATACCGCTGACGTACGTGTCTAGTAAGATATACAAAACAACAAATTCTTGCTTCTGTCGGGCGTTCTGTTGCAACAAACATTAATATCCGAACCCAGGCATATGTGGCTTCTAAGATTACAATTATAGTCAACAAAGGCGAAGAAAAAGATGCATCTCTGTTAGCCAAGAGAGGGCAGAAGCATGAATCTTAATTGAGTTTTCGATAAATATACTGTAATATAACCATTGGGGATGAATTGGAACTTTTCTAATTGGAACTTATCTACTCTGGCCCTGGTGCGAGTTTCCTGCATTGATAAAATTATCTAACTGTTTGATTTTCATTCAGGGATAAATTCAATCGTATAATATAGGGCATGAATAGGAGTTGACCGAAAGATCGGTCTGTATCTTGTTGTCGGGGATACGTTCCGCCGAGATTGCGTCTGGCTTCACGGAATCTCCGCCTTTCCGGAGGAGGAAAAAAAAGTGATTTAAAAAAAAAAACCTCTTCCGGACAGAGTGAATTTTATGTCTAGAATAGGATGTAAGTATAGCAGGACTGGAAATTTACTTAAACCGACACAGCAAGGAATAAGTTCATCCAAGCTACTACTACCCGCCATATATATGATATAACATATTTATTCTATGAATACAATATTGGCAGGGGTGACTGGAGTTTACGGACTGCAAATTTTATCGGTTCATTTTCCTGACGATATTCTTCGCGATCACTTTTGCTTCCATAATCAAGTCAACAATAGGGAGGCGAACAGAGAACAAAAAACAGCATTATGGCGTCATGATTCGTGGGCGACGGAAATTAGTATGCGGATCTCAAGTCGCCGAACTGGTAAGCGTTCGTGTAGCAGAAAATTGGACAGGCCCATTACACCGAGATAGCATCACAAGTCGCGGCCCTCTCCGTCCTATTACGATAAACAAGGAAAGTGACTGTGTTCGGAACCAACCACACAGGTTCGGAGCAAACATGCCGTGGGTCATCTTACCCCACTTGTTCATTTTCGAGACATGTTGGCCTACTGTACCCTTGAAAGTACGTAAAAGAAACAAGATTTAGAAATCCAGAATGAAGACAGCCTTACAAAGACCCAATTCGCCCAATTCTGCTATCGCATGGATGATTTGAGCCCCCCCCCCCTTTTTTTTTTTAAACGAGTGGATTTCCGTAGCCACTGGGCGCTTTGCGACCACCGTAATTGCGGAGGTCATTCAAGGTTAGCTTACGTAAGATGGAGACATAACAATGGCGCCATGTCCCACATTCCATCGTCTTCAACAGTTGATTCTTTCCTCTGACACATCCAGCGGTTGCTCATAGCAACGGGCGGGGGGGGGGTGGAAAAAATTGTTGATAGCACATACAATAAGTTGATAACACATACAATCAAAGGCGCCACAGTTTATTCCGATTGCTAATTTCGAACAAGAATAATATACCTCTTTCTCCGCAATGATCGTCCCTCTTTATTTCAAAATCATTCTGGCAGAAACAAGGTGGTGCACAGCCGTGTAATGTTCCTGACTTTCACCCAGGACAAATTTCCCTGACAAACCGCATCAGGAGAACGGAAGCGGGAAGACAGTCCACTGTGGAGACGTCCTGAGGAGTCCAACACGAACGCGCCGTGGATCTTGTTCTTGATCTTTCTCGGGCTCAATCATAAAGCCGATAGCAAAGAATCATAATGATGAGGATGTAACAGAAACATTAGGATTGTCACATTACAAACATCAAGTTAACTGTGTGAATGTAAGTAAGCTATCCTCTGCATATCCACTCAATCTTTTTAAACACCAATTTTCCCTTCCCTTTGACGAAATCACACAACATGGTGTACAATGAAATCAAATAGAATAGTACAGGGGACTTTTTTTTTTAATCTGACCAGGGGCTCGTTTCATAAAGCTTGTTATCAGTGACAACTGCCACGCCACATTTCTATGACAAATTTGCTCTCAGCCAATCAGATGCAAGGATTTCAGTAGCTTGTCACATCTATGACAACTTTTCACTGATAACAAGTTTTATGAAACGGGCCCCTGAAATGAAATAATCTGCAGACGTTACCAACCAATTAGTAACTAAACATGTATATTAGTCGAAGGTAATGATGCCATCGTCCAATCATTCTCCCATTTGGGTTTTAAAAGTTTCCACTAAGCTCCCTCTGTGGACAGTGAAATCAGACTGGAAAAACTTGTGATCTATATCAAAATGAACTACAAAATAACATTACACGAAACGGCAGACTTTAATTACCGACCATAAAGCAAACCAAACTTTCCCTCTCCTCCTCCTTCGCTTCATTTTATCTCATTGATTTTTTTTCACAAATCACAACTCAAAGCAAGCCTTCACGGGGCTCAAATATTCGAATTTGAGGCAGGTCACACCCCCTCAGGGAATTCATTCGCCACCATCCTCATAGTTGCTATTATTAGTTGGACCTGTTTTAATTAGTGTGAGTGCTTTTTGATCTCGCCGACAGTTCGTGCATGTAAGCTACAAAGGTGTGTCAGTAAGAGCCAAAAGCTGAAACCTCACCTGCTGTGTGAAATTGAAATAAGTCCTTGAGGAGCCTCCGCGGTTGGGAGGGGGCGGAGACAGAGGAGGGATTCCATCCTGATACCACAAAAATACTTCAACTGTCTGATGAAAACAGGCTAAAAGCCAAAACTGACTAAAGGAAGACAAGTTGCGAATAACTTCACACTTTTGAAGGACCTCTACATGAGCGATTCGGATTGTTTCTTTTGAACAAGTTAAAAAAAAAAGAAGAAGATGAAAGTCATTGGGCGCAGTAATTCTTCCTCAGCTGATAATGTTGGAACAGCTGTATTATTCCAACCCAAGGATTGAGAATCACACCAAATTGCAGATTATTGTCACCTTCACCAAGCCCAACAGATACTGACGTTCAACAAATTGCACTTTTTGAACGCAAGGAATCGAAAAACTTCAGTGTTTGTCATTTTCTCGTCCATCGGGGAAAGGGAACTTTTTTTTTATTTGATATGAATATTTCAAGCTATATGTTTACTACTTCAATCATATTATGATTATCACTGAAGGTTACACTTTTGGGGCTCCAATACAAGCCTGAGCATGCACTCCTTACATGATTGACCAGGCTCCATTCCATCAATCATGGTCTTTGCTGCTTTGTTTGTATGCTTGTTTTGTTGTTGTTGCTGTTGTTGTTGTTGTTGCTGCTGCTGCTGCTGTTGCTTTTATAGTTCTTGACCCCCCCCCCCCCCCCCAACAGTAGATAAGTCTTGGCAGTCAAGTACTAGTATCACATTTATGTGTCTTCTGTTCACTTTTCTCGTTAGACGACAATCACCAGAATATTGCAGGCAGCTGCGGGTGTGACACTTTCACTGTTGTTTGAGAATAAAGAAGAAACAGAACGCCTAAAATGTCTCAGTTTTAGAATCCGTGTATCCCACCGACTCCACGTCTGCACATGTAATCTGTCAAATATCACATGTCTGTGAAGTCGCTAAGCGACACTTCTTAAAAGAATAACCTGTTAAGATAATAAATACATTCCTAGAATTGTTAATTTGATTGTTTCTGATGGTCTACCGAGAGAAGGTGTTATACCTTGTGTGTGTTTGCCGGAGTGCGATGTGTGTGTGTGTGGGGGGGGGGGGGGAGGGGAGGGGGAATGAACTTAGCATTTTTGCAGAGATAGGTTAGATCCGAACTTTGAAAAGAGAGATGTGAGGTTTGCTGTGAGTGTCGAGAAAAGGGTTGATCCGGGCTTTTCACGCCTTTACGTGAATAACGAGGAGGGACGAATTAAACGAATTACGCCGAGGCTATTGTCAGGAGAAAAGCTTTCATTTTTCAAAACAACCTTTTGTTCCCTCTTGTAGACCAGTTTCCTCCGACCCGTGGCTGTGAGCTAGGTTCATTTTGCAAAGGTGCAGCCCCAGTGTCATGCCTGAGAACATAGTCTAATATGAACAGTCCCGAATATTGACATTCTGTATTCTGTGTATTTAGGTGATCCGAGTATCCTCTCGGATCACCTATGGTATCTGTACGGATTCTTTTTTCCTCTTTCTTTATCTATTCTCCTCAAATGTTGTGCAGACTGAGGTTAACTCAAAAAGTTCTTTGACTATCAATTTCAAACTTATGTCATTCATTTGTCATGTCGTAGAGGCGACAGATCTAGTTGATATTGCTTTCATGTGGTAAAAATCATTTGCTATGCCTTTCGTCGGTTCTTTGTTTTGTGGGGCTGTACATATACAGTATTCGCAATCCTTGGTGGTTAGAAAAGAATGGTTAGAATATATACATATATATCTCCTTTGTATTAGAAATCCCATTCATTTCTTTCCTAGTCAGCTCATTTTACTTCCTAGTAAGTTGAATATTTTTCCATCCCTTTTCTTTCTTTCTCATCTGTTTACTTCTTTGCTTTTGTTTTTCTGTAGCATGCAGGATGATGAAAAGAAATCTTTAAAAAAAAACTTTGTCTGTACATGAGAGACTAATCAAAAAGTCGTCGTTCTTCTCCTTCTTCTTCCTTCCTTCCCTTCTTTCTTTTCTTTTCTTTTTTTTTGGGGGGGGGGGGGGGGCGGGCGGTGGGGTCATTCTAGTGACCAAAGAAGGAAAATACGCTCACCTTTTGCAATTATATGCCAACAAAGACAACAAAAGAGAATCGGCGTTTCATAATCACACGGCTGACAGCAGATCTCTAGCTTTACAAAGGAACTCTCCGCTTTGGAGATAATACCGACTTCGTACCAACGAAACGTCTTGGTACACGTCAAATATTCACTGAGGGTAGTTTCAACTCTTGCACTGTCTTACATCGCGATACTAAAGAAAGATTCAATTTGTGAAAGTGATCGGAAAAGTACTTCATGCAAATCTGACGTAAAATAAGAAAGAAATTTCATTTTCATATGTTTTCGCGAAATTGTGATACAGGTCACAACCACAATATGTAAATTAGCATATAGGTAATCATGTCATCTTCTCACAACACTACCATAGGTTGTAAACAGGTAATCTGAAGAAAGTCATGTTTTGAATCAATATAGTTCAACATTTAATTAAAACCATCATTAAAGTTACCGTTGCCAGGTTAAAACACATTAACTCTTATTGAGTTCATCAGTATATGAAATTTGGTAGCGATTTGAATGTGCAGATCCTTTGGAGACAATGTCGTTTTCGCCTCCACTGTGAAACACGTGGAACTTCCGACCAGGGAGGTGAGACGACCTCCCTGTTCCGACCAAGTACTGTACACAGTCTTATTTTACGCCAATTTAATGATATTTCTTCCAATCTGTTGGTTTGGTTTTCCTTTACAGGTGACCATGAAGTGGAACTGTACTTTCCTCAAGTCCTTAATTTGTTGTTCTTCCCTTACACATCGTCCCATATAGTCCATGATTGTAATTACTCAAGATGCCAGAATCTGTAGATAGGAAAAAAAAAACATCGTTTATCTTTTTACACGCCTTTACATGCCGTTTGTCGTTACTAGAGGACGACCAGGTAAACGGCATATAATTATGATATTAGAATTTTGTGTCTGTGATTTTGCATCAAGAAGTTTGTTGATAATGAGGTATTGACTGCTCCTTAGATGTCATTTGATTCCCACTAAACGCTCAACATAAAAGACGGTTAACAATGATGAAATATTTAACATGGCTATACAATATTGACTCATTTTTTGATTGGGAGTTAGAGTATTTTTGGAAGTGAAAATGAGTAAGAATATTTTCATGGAAATCGTCCAACAACAATTTTCTAAGTTAGGATGTAGTAGTATAAGTTTGTAAATGTCATTGCAAATAGAATGAATATCAGCAAAAAGAGTTTTAATATTTTAATTGCAAAAAGGAAATGATTATGTATTTGACATTTTTAAACTGCGATTAGGTTATAAAGGATGTATGTTGTGTATATCCCGTCACGTCTTTCCCGCCGACCTTCAAAACAAACAAAAATAAAACAGAGAAATAAACAGAAAAGTAACAAAAATACTTCAAAGCGTTCCAGTTCTCTTTGTGCATGGGATAATGTGCTTGTAATAATCTTGTGAATGGCGGTTGTTGCTTTTTTTATACTGTATAGTATATATACACGCATAACACGGTATGTATGTATGTATGTATGTATGTATGGTATTGTATTGTATGTAGGCCTATGTATGTAGGCCCTATGTTTGTATGTAGATATGTATGTATGCGTGTACGTATGTATGTATGTTTGTATATGTATGTGTGCACGTGTATGTGCTACGTTTATGTATATGTGTGTGCGAGTGAATCCAGAAATTATGGCGTACACAAAATGAAGGGCATGCAGCCCATGTGTCGAAGGTGTCGTGTAACAATAAAAATTTAGTTATCCCCTCTGCTACCTGTGTGAGTATCACTGTCCACCCAACTTCTGTACCCCCCCCCCCCCCCGCCCATCAGAGTGTAGCAGGTTGCATGGCTCTTGAAGTTAAGAAATAGAGAAATAAACGATCAAGTAAAAAAAAAAAACATAAAAGAACTTTATTCGTGAAGGACTAACGCCTCTCTTTGGTTGGTCCAAGAATAGCAATTGCGTTAAATTTCTCGAATGGATTCTAGCCACATTATAGCCATTGACTCGTGTTTTGATTGCTTTCTGAAAGGAACTAATCCTCGGAGATGGAATTGTGTCCAGTGTTGTGTCTGTAAACCAGGGGGCGAGGGAAATTCCAAAGGTTTCCGCGATTCTCTCGTGACATCAAAGCTTTCATTCCATAATTACCGTCACCTCTGTTTTCTCTTTTTTCTTTCTTTCTTTATGCGCTTCAAAGCGTTCTCTTTCGCCCTCTCCCTCTTTTTTCCTTTCTCTTCTCTCTCCCCCCCTCTCTCTCTCTTTCTCTTTTCTCTCTTTCCAGAGTTAAAGTGCTCATTCAGTTTTCCTCAACTTCGTCTTTCCTCTAATACTCTGTCTTCTATATTTCATGAGTTACTAGCACTTCGTTCTTGTATATCATAGTTGGTTCGTGAAAAATTGTGGATCTTTCAAAACATTAAAAAAAATTAACAGACATAAATACAGAATTTGTATATCTGTGCCAATCCCACTTCTACCTTCCATTGCCATAATATGAGTCTTCTGGTTAATATGACATAAGAACCCTCCGGTAGATCAAACATAGATTGTAACATTAGTCTGTTTTGGATGGACAAATCGGGGTAAAGGAGTGAGGAGAATAATTAGTCGGAAATGAATGTATGAGGGAAATGACGATGACGTCTGGTTAGGTCTTACGATCTATCACGTGCTACTAAAGGGTTAAGAAATTTACCTGAATTGCAGGATTCTGTCAATATAGACATTGCCGAGAGAAAACGTTTACACATCTCGGTGACTTGTGACTCAATAAACGAGAAAACAATGGCCAAGTAGCCACAACTAATGGCCTTTCAACTTTGTTCAAGTTTTATCAGAGTGTCTGTAGAATAAGAAGACAAAACTGGCCTCAAATGGGACGCAAATCATAAACAATTAGCTTATAATGACCGTGAGTGTATAATCTCGTATCAATCAGTGGAGTAAATTGACCAACAAACAAACAAATATTGACCCAAGACCTAAGACGGACTTTGGTATGGTGGAGAGGGGGAATGCTTGCTATTTGGCGTGCTAAGACGCAGGGAAGGATCAGGTCGTGTTCCATGTCCGCCGCTGTGCCAGTTTGGTTTGATAACCAGTAAAACAGAGAGAATTTGTGGTAGATATTGTAACCATGGATATTTTATTAAGTTCCTCTTGCTATCGTCCTTCTGTTGAGAAACAATTGGCGCTTATCAATTATTAGTGGGTCAGGATAAGACGTATTGACCTCCCTCCCCACTTCTACTCCAGCCGTACACACGCATATGACTTAGAATTCCCATTCCTCTGAGTGACATTGGTGTTCAGGAATATACCATCTCAGTTCACTCAGTTCAGTTCAACTAAGATTTATTACTCTCAATTAGTGTGTAGATAAAGATTATATGAACATTGAAGTGAGTGCTAAGTAAAACGATGAGTCAAAAGCATAAACAATCTTTCCTCCTTGACCCAAAATGTGACAGAAGAGGTGAAAAACGAGACGGACTCATATACAGGGAAGAAAAGTAGGAGATGATGATGATGACTATGATGGCGATGATGATGGCAATGACGATGATGATGATGATGATGATGATGATGGTGATGGTGATAATGATGATGATGACGATGATGATGGCTATGATAATACTGATGATGGTAATAAAAATCCATTATTAATGGTGTACATTGCGGAGTAGGTAGAAGTTTGACGAGAGACCTCGAATACACTCACTCACAGTTTGTTTGCTGTCTCGCATAGTGCACTCATGTTTAGAGTGCAAGGAGCGTGTTGCAGCTTACGGAAAGTTCATAATGGTATAGGTCTATGCATTCGCAAGAAAGCAACTCTCAGGTTGCATATATGAGAAAAACAAAAGGAAGTCGTGTGGTAGATGCAATGTTGTGGAGGGTTCTACAGTGACTGTACAAAGCAGGGCGAAATGTCACGCAAGAAGCAGCGAGCGATGTCAATATTGCTTCATGATGTCACCATAATCATTTTGTAACATTTCACAAAGTGATCTTACGAAGCAGCGCGCAAAGTAACCAGTGCTTTGTCACTGATTATATCACAAATAGTGTACAGCTTGGAAATGTCGTCATGAAAAGTGACTTCACTTCCCAATGGTAGGGCCTACAATACTTATGGAGTGCCACATGCCAACATTCTGAAATGCTCGAAAATTCACATAATTTATAATCACGTGAAGCTCTTTCAGCCAATCAGTAGAAGATGATATTTTGATCCAAAATGTAACACGGTATAACTTGATTTGACCTGCGAAAGGCAAATTGCGCACTCTTGGTGGATGAGGGCCAGGTGGGCGGAGCCAGCGGCGAGTATGATTCGCAGTCGAAAACTGCACATCTATACTTGTTTCTTGTAATCTGTTGAGATGATGCGTCTGAACTGTTTATACCGCGTTACTTCGCCGAAATTCACTATATATCTTTGTGTCTGAACAGGTACGGTGCGAAATGCGAGGTGTGTAATCATATTCCATTCCTTGTTTTGTGGTAATAGTGACACGTAAGTCTATATTGTTATGAAAGAAACAAATGTCACATCTCCTCAAACGGACGGGTCACTTTATGATCAGGTAATGTCTAATGGTGTTAATTAATTCATTCAAACAAAAGCAAGTAATAATCTAGTAATTTACTCCTCGATAATAAGGATTCGCATTGTGTGATCCACGATTGTGATGTCATCATCACTGACAGCAAGACTAACATTGAATTATTTGATCCAAGAACGTTTTCTTTCAGCGAATAGTGCAATGAGGGAGAATGATCACGAAAACTCCACGGCTCAAAGCGAATACACAGAGTGTCTGCCCACTCTCCATCACGTTCACTATGTGATTGTAGTCAGCCACACACCCCTCCCCAAGCCCCTATCCCTTCCCATCCCCTTACCAACATTCGCGAAATACCTTATGAAAGATTAATCGTCAACTTAAGTGGAATCAACGATTGAAAACTGCTGTGGACATCGACAATTGCATGAATTAAATTGCTGAGCCTTTCTTGGCCTAGACACAGCTCACGTCAGATTTACAACCGCTCATCAATTTATCATTGTTGACGAGACGGGTTCTATTTTCCCACCCATTTTCGTTCCTGATGTGTGTTTGTGCGTGAGTCATATGTGTGTATCCATACCAAACACTGTGGAGAAATATCTCTCTACAAAAGAAAGCGAAGGGGTCAATGTCAGCTTGGAAATTTATGAAAGGAGAACGTAAAAATTATCATTGAAAACTCTAAGTCAAGTTTAATATAAGACAAGATATAGATTTGTATGGGTGAACAAAATATGGTACCTCTGCCATAACATAATTATTGGTGGCATTTGATTATTATATTAAGTTCTTATCACCTAAAAGGTAACACATACACATACATAGCTTTCGCGAAATTCCATCCGTTGACTGCTAACACGATATATAGGAAAAGTGTGAGTCAGGTATGTTTTTTTCTGTTTTGCGATAGATGTACATGATAAGAAGCATTTGAATTTTATTTAACTACACAAATTAAAGATAAAAGGATGCTTAAGTTTATCTGCATTGCTGCTAATCCATCAGAATGCAAAAAAAAAACAAAGAATACTTGGAATTATTTCACATTCTTATCCATAATCTGCATTCCACGAGAAAACACTACATTCGCGCAATATGACTGTTTTTCATGAAGATTATTCAGTATACCTAAATGGACTAGAGGTTTTCTCAAGGTAAAGCAAGCAACATTTGCAATTGTATACCTGTGTTGCAGATGGTTAACTGGTTAATTAAACTTTATTGGGGGAAGGGCAGCTGGTAATGATAGCATTTGCATTATTTTTTTTTATTTGTTTGTTGATGTTGTTTTCTTTGGGGTTTTTCTCCTTTTTTGCAATAAGAACATTTGCCATCACGTCAGTTTCTTGCTATCTAAAGTAAGACATTTTGGCATTTCTACCAGAATACTCATTTTACATGTCATAGCGATCCCTGTTGTTATACACCTGTGACAAGATGCTCGGAAGGACGATGTGAGGAGAGGGGGGCTTTGTGGAATTTCGGTAAAGGCCGTGTCACACCTTTCCGGGCAAGCCTTGCGTGCGACTTGCGAAGAACAATTTTTACTACCCGGAGGTCCCCGCAGATGACCCGCACATGACAGTACTTAACACGTATCTCACCCGTAGTCGCCCGGAGGTGCGCACGCAAATATTTTTACCCGCAGCCATATTTAGGCCCTGTCACATCTTTCCGGGCAAGCTACGCGGGCTTGTTGCGTGTAGGGATTTTCCAGCATATCAGACAATTTCTGAGGGTGGACAAGGATTTGGGCGAGTCAGTGCATGTGTCTTACTTGCTGGACGCGTTCTACTTAAATTCTACTTGCGGGTATACTGTGTGACCTGTGTGCCAGGCGCGTGGGGGCTGACAACTCAGTGAAGGAATTCCCCTGCAGGAATGGCAGAAGTCCCACAGAATGTCATTATCTTAGCTGTTGCATACGGGTAACTGCGAAAAACCTGCGTGGGAGTTGCCTGTGAGGTGCTGCCGCTAAGGGCCTCCTGCTGGCGTTCTGCGTGGACATCTCCGGGCATCCCCGCGACTCACCCGGAAAAAGTTTTGGTCATGCTCAAAACTTGGCTGCGGTTAAATCGGACTTGCGTGAGCACCTCCGGGCAACTACAGGCGAGATGCGCGCTAGGTGTACTGTCAGGTGAAGACCAACTGCGGAGAGCTCCGGGTAGCAAATTTGTTTCCCCGCAAGTCAAGCCGCAAAACTTCCCCAGATACGGTACGACAAAGCCTTGAGCATGCCCAAAACTTGTTCCGAGTGAGTCGTGGGGGTTCGCTCGCAGAGGTACACGCAGAACACCAGTAGGAGACCCTTACCGGCAGCACCTCGCAGGCAACTCCAAGGCAGGTACTTCTTACTACCCATAAGTTGCTCGTAACAGAAAACGAATCGGTTTCAAAGCTCTCACGCAGGTCACACGAAATACACGCAAACATTGTTGTCCGCCAGCGGAAAATTCTCCTGCGTGCTGGAAAATCCCTCCTCGCAACAAGCCCGCGTAGCTTGCCCGGAAAGGTGTGACACGGCCTTTAGAAAGTGACATGGGGAATGTTCGGTCGGAGTGACGTCTGACCGTAACCTTTGCGAATGAGCGGCGAGGAGGTGATGTTTCAATACAGTGGCGGATCCAGAGGGGGCGCACCGGGCGCGCGCCCCCTCTTTCCTTTTTGTTAAAACAAAAGAAATGAAAAGAAAAAATGGGGGCACGTGCGCCCCCCCCCCCCCTTTAATTTTGTAAAGGCGCCTCCCCTTTATGGAATTCCTGGGTCCACCCCTGCAATATTTGACATTGCCAGGCTTTGGGTGGCGTGTAGCAGACGTTGAGGATTGGCAAATGGGATTTCGGAGTTTGTATGTGCGCAAGGGTTTACCTGAAGCAAGCCTGGTCAGCGGGTCAGCGGTAGCAGCCGCCAGTGAACTGGGGCTGGAACCCAAAGACTGACCACAAAGGAAGGGGTGGGGAGCGATCACTTTGTCGTGAGGAATCTGCATAGGAACCAGAGAAAGATATAGATGTTCATTTTTCATCGTATTCTCATCATATTTCTCTTGCATAGACAGATATATTGCATGTTAGTAATATTCTATTGTTCATCCAAGCTAGGTATACTATCTTAATGTATTTATAGTTATATTTGAAGTATTTCTTATCAAGAAATATTTCGTGTAATTGATATTGAAATTGAAGCAGTCGAGAATGAAAACGATTCTTGTTTTCTTCATTGCCTATAATATATATGGATTATCGAAATCGTATTGTTCAAATTGCAATTATGAATGGTAGGCCTGTATTCATATCATATACTCTTCTAAGCAGTCATGGGGGGGAGTTCGAGTCAACGCCCACTCATGTGGGAGGGGTCAGTACGCATTTGCCATTTCTGGCACCTGCGCGACGCCTGTAAGCACACAGGATGGGCCAGAAAACCACGGGCGTGCTGATCACTCAGTGGGTTACATGCTAACCAAACGTCGCTTTGTGCCAGCAAGCCAATGTTTGCTTAGGGTTTGTAAAGAAAAACTTCCCCTCTGAGTTTTTTTTTTTTTCGAAAAGGAAAAGTAAAAGGCCTAACAGCCTTTTCCTCCTTTCATCTTTCCATTGCTTGTACAACGTCTAATCCTGGCTGGAAGCTGCGGGAAAACACTAACAGCTCAGGCTGTTTCCGGAAAACAGGATAGGAAGGGGGAGGAGGGGTGTGGATGAAGGAAAAATTCTTTGACCCTCAAGTAGTCCAGCAATAAGGAATAAATCGCGTTAAACATGGTCATTTTGCAAACATCTAAGGAGGGATTTAGTACAATTCGGTTTTAATTTGTCGATTAGATCAAGACTAAATCATCAATACTATTGTTCATGGTACTGAGTCTCGACAGAATGGTCTCTCTCATTAGAATTCTCAATAAACTTATGACAAACACAACAAATAGATGTTTAAAATAAAAAAGACCATATAATGTTAATTGATGAAACAAAACAATGATTATTTTTGTACAATTTTGTACAAATCAATCTCTCATGACGCCACACATGGCCAGTGTGCTTCGTTCTGTCTGGATACGCGAGGACTCCTGCAGACTTCAGCGACAAAGTTGATCACACTAAATACACATTTATTTCAAATGTAATTTGCATGCTTTTCAATATCAATTTATTTGACAAACAAAGGGGAAACAGAAACATCCCGTGTTCTCCAACACAGAAAATTCTTATGGAACAAATTTTGGATATGATTGGCTATCAATATCAAGAAATGTAAGTTTCTACGTAGCGAGCATGCAAATAGACCGAACACATGAAGAAATGGTGTTGCAAGATTACCCGATAAATCATAATATGAGAGTGAAGACCTCGAGGAAAATTATGTACTCTGGTCGGGGTTGCAAGAGGTACTTAGTTCAATTTACCTGACAAAGAGAGATGATACAAACAAATCAACAATATTTACAAGTCAGCGTGGATTCATGGAACTCTGGACACGAGAGCAAATACACGATCGCGTCAATGCAAAATTTAACGTTCTTTGTGATGCATCGATGTTCGATATCCCATGCTGTGGAAATAACTGCTGTCCAGTGAACTGTGAAGGATTTTAATTTGAAATCGATGATCGAGTGTTACGTAACCACAAGGCCCTGTCAAGGCCAGGTCACCTCGCGCTGTACGAGGTAGCTCACGTGACTTTCCATCACCCTGAGTTGCTTAATCGATCCACTGGGAAGCCCAGCAAGTCTCTTTCTTTCAATGGCTTTTACAACATTCGCGTTTTCGGTATAGCAATAGCATGGTTAAAGATACAAGTTCCAACGTATGTCAATGTTTGATTCACTCATGCTTTTAACGCGAATTAATCATCATACACTTGTTATATCATATTTTTGAAACCAAAATTTTGTGGTATGTTTATGTGCGTACCCGATGCGTATACACATTCTTCTCGTCACGGTGATATTAAAATACATAAGAAAAGATCAAACAGATATTTCTACCACAAATTTGATTTTTTTTTTTTTATATTGTGATTTTATAACCGTTAAAAATTAAAATCTGGTAAGGAGATGTGTATTGACGAAACTCAAGTTTACAATGTTAAGATAATTATTTTCTTTTCCAACATTGGGCATTGTACGGACGGAAAATGGAGTTTATAGCGAGTTTTCAATCATTTCTCCTTGTTTGACATTTCAACAACCCCTTAGATTGGCCAGGTTTAAAGAAAATAAGTTATTTTGTTCAGTCTGAAAAAAAATTTGAAAAGAAAGAAGAGAGGAGAACTGCAAAAAGAAATGGAGAATACGTGAAAGGATGTGAGTGGTGAACGTCGTACTAGTAGTGACAAGTAAATCCCAGCTATAATGAAGGGATCTCGAGCACCCGTCTGACGGCAGGAGGGTATGGAATGTGACGATTCCGTCCTTCTTCTTCTCCTTCACCTCTTCACTTCTTTCTTTTTCCTACTTCTCATCTTTCAAAAGATTTTCCTGTCATTCTCCTCTCCTGCCTCTCCTTTTTTTTCCTTCCTAGTTTCCTTTCTGTTTTCCCCCCAATGTTGTATGATTTTTTTCCCGTTTTCTCATCATGCCAACATTCCATTCAGATTTCTTCTTATTTTCTATCATTTCTTTTTCTCTATCTAATTTTCGTCTCAGTTTTCTTGTTTTTCCTGACTCTTCTTTCATCTCCGTCTTCCGGTTTGTAACTTGGTCCAAATCTGGTGGCTGTTACTGCCTATACCTCATCAGTATTTCCATTCCATTCATTACTCTGTTATTTCTTAAAATCATCATTGCTTTCCTCTCTCTCCCATGAATACAAACAGATCACAGAGTTTTAGATTGACTTGGTTTGTCCTTATTCATGCGAACTCCGAACCAGTTAAATGTTAGTCTGAAAATAAAAAGTGAAATCGTGTAAGCTCAACAGTAAAACATTGATTAAAATCTGATAATCTGATAAAACTGAAATTGTGAATTAATTTTTTGCAGAAATCAAACAGTTGACTTGAATATGCAAACGAGTGAGGTTAGTTGTAAAATTGCGGAGTTTCGCTAATCTGTGCAAAAATGTTCTCGAACATTTGATAGGAATAAGCTGAGTGAGCTCATTGTCTTCACCTCAGAATTTACCTCTGATTGTGTACAAAAATTATGGTGTTCTGCCATAAAATTTTAAAACATAATATTATTCCCAGGATTTATTATCAAACCCAGGATTTACAAAGTGCTCTTACAATACTTAATGAATTTGCAAATATGTCCAACCTCAAAATTAACGTAACTAAAACTCAAGTAATATGGATTGGGAAGAACAGAACTTTCAAAAAAGAGATTTTACACGAGTACAAATTAAACTGGATATCTGAAGGATATTTCAGGTACCTGGGCATTGATTTTTCAGTTAAATTATCTGAAATGGTTAATCACAATTATCAAGAAAAGGTTAAAGAGATAAAACGTCAGATAGCGATATGGCGGAAAAGAACATTGACTCCCTTAGGGAGAGTAACGATAGTAAAATCTTTATTGATACCCAAACTGAATTATTTGCTTTTATCTCTTCCAGAACCAAAATTAGAAATTATGAATGATGTTAACCGATCTTTTTATAAATTTATATGGCACGATAAGCCTGATAAAATAAGTAGGAAACAAATGTGCCAATTATACAGTGATGGTGGGGTTAAAATGACAGATATTTTTATACATTCTAAATCACTCAGAATATCATGGATAAGAAGATTCTTTTGTTATCCAAGTAATGAAAATTTCATTTTACATATGTTCCAATCATTCTTGCCTCCATCATACACATCTCTCCACTTATTCATGGGGGCTGAACATTACAAAGAATTAGCCGTTTCAATGCGCAACCCATTTTGGAAAGAGATATTATTAGCCTCTTCAGATTTAACTCAGTCCATTGTATATAATATCGCATGTCAACCCCTTTGGAACAATCCTAGAATACAAGTTAATAATAATGTAATTTATTATAAGTCATGGTGTGCTAAGGGGGTACGTTTTGTTAATGATGTTCCAGAAACAGATGGAAAATTTCTTTCATATTTTGATTTTCAACGTAAATACAATGTACAAGTAAACTTTCTTCAATATTATAGTTTGTGTAATGCTATTCGATTTGGTTATAATAAAAATGTCATACCTAAGATTATGGAACCTACATGTATTATCCCTGAAACATTGTTTTTAATACCGAAAGTGAAAAAAGGTTGTGCACATATCTACCAGGCTTTCTTGAAACATAAGACAAAGGAATGTAAAAGTCTTATAAAATGGAAACAGGAGTTTGATTTTGACAATATCATTTGGAGTTTTTATTACCAAATCCCCTTTTATTCAACTGTCGATGTAAACATGAGATGGTTTCAGTTCAAGATGCTGAATAGAATTCTTTATATGAAAGACGCTTTATTGAGATTTAAATTAGTAACAGATAACTTATGTACTTTTTGTAATAACAGCGAAGAAACAATTATGCATATATTTTGTTCTTGTATATATTCAAACGAGATATGGCCAAAACTTGAGCTTTGGCTGTCCCGTAATGCTATTCATATTAAGCTTACAAATCAAAATAAATTATTTGGTTTTTATGGACGTAATAACAGTGCCCTCAATTGCATTATGATTATAGTAAGGAAAGAAATTTTTACAGCCAAATGCAAAAATTGTTTGCCAGTTTTTGAACAAATCATGTCAGCGATAAAAAGTTATTATGATATGGAAAAGTATATATGTAAAACAAATCTGGAAAAAAAAATTATGAAAAAGTGGTTACATTTTACTAAATGTTTCTGATTGTGTTTTCTTATGAAATGATTTGTCAGGTAATTTTCTGACACTTTGAAAAGAATTTGCAATTTATAATTGATTTTTGTAACTGTTTGCTGTTCTTATTGTATTTAGAATGGCCAAGAATATCATGTGTTAAATCTGCATGTACATACATATCTCTTTTTGTATATATTTGTGTGTATGATATTATTCAATAAAGGAACCCTGTGGAAGGGAAAAAAAATAATAATATTATTCCTTACTGAAAAACTTCGAAAATAATGATCAGTTGGATATATTATAAAGAATTTAGATTTGGGCATATAATTTCGTTTGAACAAAATATCTGGACATTTCAAGATAGATTTTGTGTACAAACTATAGGGCAAGTTGTGAGGTGCATGATGACATCAACTCACAAGATCATATTCATATCAACCGTTCAAGAACGCTGTGTAAAAATAAGCGAAACTTTATACAATCTCATATACTCTCTTAATCTTTATCTAATTTTTATAAAATTTTCAATGTTGTGCTTCTAAAATGTGACTCTTTCCTATCAGACCAATTTTAACTAGTCCTGAATTGTCGGTTGGTTAAAATTGTACACGGATTCGCACGCAACTAGCAGATATTTTTTTTCAGAATCCTACACACACACACACTCAATTCACATGAAAATACACAACATAAACAATAACAAAAAAAGCGAAAAACACACACATGGTATTGCCCTAAAAACCCTCATAACATGCAGTTTTGATAAGCAGTTTCATATGTTTAACTTCCATAATTCTCAATATTTACAGATAGGCAAATAGCTTCATCAAACAATGCGATTTACCTTACACTTGCACTTTTTGAAAAAGATGGCAACAGTCAAAATGCTTTTAAGAAAACCTGCCACAATCGATCCATTAGCTCTAATCGCTTGGACTGGTCGCGGGAGCAACACATCCAATATTCTCATTCAATTTCCGACGTCATTGCTCAAACCAAAATAGCTCATGGCAAGAAGAGAAAGTCACCTGAAGAGAAAGGACGGAGGAAAAGGAATGGAGAGAAATAGAGCGAAGGTCAAAATGGAGGAGGGAAGAGAGGCATAGCGAGACTCGATGAAGACAAATCGGTAGCGTAGATGATATGTGTCGTAGGCAGGAAACTCGCCGAGTCATTTTGCTATCACGGACCATTGTAATATGCCGTGTTTTGGAAGTAGCTGGCATGCCTGGAAATGCTAACAAAAATGAAGGGGAACGTATATATTGTCTAAAAGGACAGTTGTTCTGACTTTGTCAAAGAAAAACTCATGGTCAACGTACAAATCGAAATGAATCAGTGGCAGAACAATCAGTGGACCACAACAATCTTATGATATCCGGTGCATGAATGTGTGGGATTGTACGGTGAGGCGTGCATGTGTGAAGAATTTGCAGTGTACCAATAATCGTTTCTAAAAGCCCCCGGATAATAGAAAAATGCAGTAAGCAAGTGCAAAGCAAAACACAAGATGACAATCATTTCTGTCATCATCATCATCCTAATAACCTGTGTAAGAGGTGTATTGTCATGGGACAATTATGTGGGCTAATAAAAGTCAAAGTATGCTATTGCGACGGTTCAATCAATGGATGGTGTTCGTTATTCCGAAGGTTCGTTATTCCGAAACACACAAAACCTCAATATACTTAGATGTTCGTTAATCCTAAAATGAAGCAGGGTTCATTATTCGAAACATTAATATTTTGTAGCGATATTGCTTAGGTTCGTTATCCGAAGTTTCGTTAATCTGAAAATATAATATTTAAGGCTCGTTACATCGCAGGTTCGTTAATCAGAAAAGGAAATAAGGTTCGTTTGTCAGAAAATAAAGAGTCGTTATTCCGAAGGTTCATTAATCTGAAAATGAAATAAGGTTCGTTACGAAGGTTCATTAATCCGAAAATGAACAGAGAGCGTATGCTAACGAAAATTCGGAAAAGGGCCCATTATTTCGTTTTCCTTAACGAACCTTCGGAACACTGAAATTTTTTTCGGATTAACAAACCTTCGAAAGAACAAACCTTCGGAATAAACGAACTGTAACTCAAACAACACTTGATGTTGCAACTTTATTTCATTCGGAGATCAAATACAATTTTATACCGTCCCTGCAAAGCTGAATCTCCTTCTGCAATAAATAATCTCCAGATGAGACTACTTATGTCACTGTGAAACATGCGATAGCTAGAAGTAAGCTCCTGTACACCTCTATCAGTCTATTGTAAAAAGGCTCTTTACTGACTATATAAGTAAACTTTGTTCACTGCGTCTTCTATTCACTTTAAAGGAAAGACCACTTTATATTGCAGTTGAATCGAACAAAAGATTTGTGAACGCTTCACTAATATAAGGAAAACAGAAAGGAAAGACAGCTATCAAGCCAAGACAATAACAAATATGAAAGATGCTGAAGATTAGTGTGATTATTGATATATTGATAGATTGTTAATTTGATACTTTGTGGGCCATGACATCATCACCTGATCCGATTTCCTCACGTGACCGTGACGAAACATTACTGTTTCATTGCAGTACGTGAAACTCATCACCATTTCATGGCATTATGTGAAACTCTAGCATTCCACAGCTTTATCTCATTTTCAACTCCATAAAATCTAATGATGTTCTGTTCATGTCATTATCATAATTGTATCGATCACGGAATGTCTTTCACTTTAAAGGACAAGTTCACCTTCATAAACATAAGGATTGAGAAAATGCAACAATATTAGTACAACACATCAGTGAAAGTTTGAGGAAAATTGGACAATCGATGCAAAAGTTATGAATTTTTTAAATTTTTGTGTTGGAACCGCTGGATGAGGAGACTACTACAGCTTGTGAGTCATATGCGTACAACAGTATAAAGAAAATATAAAAGAAAATTCAACATATTTTCACTTTTTTCGCATAATAAAAGAGCAATTGACTTGCCTCTTTCTAAAGGCAGGGGGAATAATATTACCCATAACATTTATCGGTAACGAGTCAGGGGAATGTGTACTTTTTTCAAAAGATGGAATTTTGTGAAATTCTCTTTATATTTTCCTTATATTGTTGTACGCATGTGACATCTAAGTTATTCATACACTGCAGTAGTCTTCTCATCCAGCGGGTACTGCACAAAAACTTCAAAAATTCATAACTTTTGAACGGATTGTCTGATTTTCCTCAAACTTTCAATGATGTGTTCTACTGATATTGCTACATTCTCTCAATCCTTATGTTTATGAAGGTGAACTTGTCCTTTAATATGAGACAAAGTTGCTATGTCACTTGCAAGGGATAATTTGCGTGACACTCAGGCAATGGTTGCCATAATTAGTTATCGCGAGTTATCCCGTTAAACACTGTTAAACTAATGAAATAAGTGACTTAAAAAAAAGGATCCTGTCTTTAATGTGAAACTCGATGGTCCAACCTTTGAGTTGGTGCCTGCTTCATCTCAACAAAGCCCATCGGAGTCAAACCATGCATAACGACTGGCGTAATTCTACCAGGCTGGACGTATTGATAGTCGGGATGGCACGCGCCTCTTGCAAGTCCAGTGCGACATCTCAATTAACGACGATGAAATATGTCCGTTTCTAGTTCGGATGAGTCGAGGTGATAGTATGCACCGACTTGATGGCAGTGTGCTGTTAACACCTTGACAGAGACGTGAAGAGGGGAAACTAGTCTTACTTCGTCCCCTCCCCTAATATAACACATGATGTACTGATACACAAACACTCATCAAACAAGAAAGCTCATGAAGAAATTGACAAAGCGAGAAAGGGGAATTTCATGAAACGAATCAGCAAACCATTACAGAAGAAGTTTCTAGCGTTTTCAAGCATGTTTATTTTTTTTTTCAGTCCAATTACCCACACGGTAGACTGAAAACCACCGGGAGATTACTCGATATTCAAATTTAAATACATTCATATATACATACATACATGGTATGGACTATATATATTGATTTCTATTGAGACCACATTAACTAAGACAAGTTAATACGATGGATATGGGTCAACGGGGATCGCAATGAGTGTGGCATTATGTTTATTATAATACGATCGATTTTCTTGTTTAAGTCCATCGCATTCAGCAACGGTAAGGTGTAAAAGTGAAGCTTTGAATAACTCTAAGGGTTTCTATGTTTTTGTAATAGATCGATTAGAAGTTAGATTATGTCACAAACTTCTTGAGAGGTTATCGTGAAACGTGGACATCCCATTATCGAGCGTTTATGAAATGGTTGGGTGTTTTCTGTAGTTTTCTGGAGGTTTTACCACATAAAAATTTAAAGATATAATTCTTATAGACCAAACATTAATTGTGTTGGTATATGCAGACATTATAAATCATATTCTAGTAGTAAACACATAGAAATAGCATGCGTGCTGTTGTTCGTTTGTTGGTTCGTTCTTGATGTTTTGCTTTGTATGTGTGTGTGTGTGTGTGTGTGTGTGTGTGTGTGCGTGCGTGTGTGTATTTTTCTGCTGCTGTTTTTGTTGTTGTTTGCTCGCTTGTTTATCATGTTCCTGTATATCCTAGCAAATTTGTTCAATAATTCATCGATGGATGGTTGTTCACTCGAATGTGATGATGTCAAATTATTGGAGTCAAGATGATGAGCTTATGATACAAGACAAGAATGGGTGAGCCCATGTGCAAGATGACTTCTGTAGAAGTTTTACCAAACCCATAAATATTATACCCAGTGAACTGTACATCGGCAACCCGCTGGATATCAACCGCCATCATTTATTGAGTAAACAAATGAATTAATAGATGAACAAATGAATTTCTGAAATTCAGATCTGCCAATGTGAACCATCAAAGACTTGTGAAACATGAAGTATGATACATTGACTCTCAGTGGTAAAGAACATTGGCAACAACTATCAAAATATCAATAGGATTTTAGATCCAGACGGGATAATTGTATACCTTTAAATCGATGTTTGCTTGTTTTTCTCAGAGTGAATTAAAGTATCCCCCTGCCACCCACCTAGACATGGAGAGCCATGCAGACAAGAAAAGAATTAATAAACAAACTAGAAAACACACACACACACACACACACACACGCATGAGTACCTTCTTCGTTCATGAATGTTCTGGTTGATTAATTGCGGTTGGTGATCAAAACAAAATCTGCAACTGAAATACATAGATACCACGATTTCCCTTCCTTTCAAACTGAATAGCACAGTTAATGCTCTTTCTCTAGATGTAGTGCTACAACGTAGAGAGTATGAATGACAGCTGACAGACAGTCGTATTCATTCAACGTTCGGCCTTTAGTCAGTTTGGTGGTGGTACATGTATACAAGAATGAGTTTTACATACCCGTATAATTGCGGCTATGGATGAGGGAACACAGGCCACATTAAATCTCTGGTGCTAAACGTATTTCCTCATTTTGCTGGTCTATGAATATGAATGTCATTAATATCTCGTCATAAAGCCAGTGTCTGATAGATAGGTTCATATTGAACTGTCGATCAACCTCACAAAATATAAGTCCATCACTTTTATACGGTGGCTTCCAACCGCGAAAACCGCTCCATTCGGTAGACTGGTACGGATCGTTTTCCGGGTACAACTGGAAATAAGACGTGACAGCGTCATGTGGAAATAAAAGCAGTATGTGGGTGAACTTAACTTTTGACCCTTCGTGACTCTCAAAGACCGCTGACTGCTGAGATTTTTTTTTTGTCCAGCCCCTGATGAAATGTCCGTGATTGTAAAATTGGTTTTGAAAATTTACCATGACTGATATGTCGGGATCGGAACGACCGAAAGTTCAGATCACCTATTGGAAATCCGCGGTTTATATGGTAAGAGGGATGGCAACAAAACGTAGTGATGTAGGCCTAAGAACAGGGAGCAATAAGGGATCAGTGTATGGAATGATAGATTGATGCTATAGTTCAAACATTCATGTGAGTAAACGTATAACGTAAAAATTTGTCGCACCTTCCTGGTAGGATACATGGCCCGCGTAATGCGTGAATCACAGTGACCAAAGACCAAAAAGAATCATCACCATCATAGTATGCATCAGCAATGTGTTTGTTGTAATCTTTTCTTCTAATAAACTTTTTCTCCTTCTCCTCCAATATCTCCTCCTCCTCGTCGTCTTCGTCTATTAGTTTTATTGTGATTTATAATGTCATCATTATCCTCATTTTGTAAGATGGATTTCAAGAAGGGCAGGAGTTTAGATGACAGTTACGAATATGAATGATGAATGTTAAATGTGAATATTATTATGACCATACAGATTATTACGACAATGATAATATGCTAATAATTATTATACATTTAAAAAGATAATAAGACGATGTAATCTATGAATGATAATAGTAAAACAATGACAACAGCAAACCAATTTTAAAACTCCTAAGAGTCTAAAAGAGAAATGGGCAGACATATGGCCAACCAGAGATGACAGATTAGGGGTGAAATAATATATATTTAGGGGTTATTTCTTCACAGCTTATAGAAGACCATGGCAGGCAAAGACGAGGAACCAAGCAGAGCGATTTGAGGTTCCTGACCCCTTAATCACACCTCCTGCGGCATAATGCTCCGATCTAATCTCATTCCATCTCATTTTTTTCCAAACTGATTGGACAGGAAACAAAAACCTCGTCATATTTTCTTCAGCTTATAATACCCAGCACAGCTGATCGAGTGAGTGTTAAGCACGTTGCACCGATTAGGTTTAATTCTATGCCAGTATTACCACGCCTTTTATCAAGTGCAGTCAGCTCCCTGCCACCTTTTGTCCTGTCGTGGCTGCTCATTGTGCGTGACGACACGAGACCTCAATGAACTCCAGCCAAGAGTGAGAAAAAATAACTCGTTCTATGGAAATATGAAGAGAAAACAGAGTAAGAGAAAACCATTTGACAGTTCAACAACACCAGGAGAGCAATGAAAGACGTAGTATAAATTAGTAACTTCCATAGACCTTTTCAAGGAGTAAACGTAAAGCAAACGATTGAAGTGTTAGAAGGGAAATTCCAGACCAGTATACTGTACAGTGAACATTTGATCAAATCGGATACAAATTAAGGAAGTCATTAATGCAAAGTTTTGCAAAACATTTTTTGAACAGTCAACATAAATATGCAAATAAGTTGCTTGATGATGTCAATCCCTCTCAACTTGACATTTAATTATTTCGTACATAATATTTCCATATTCCTAGCTGTTGTATTTTCTCATTCTCTTTTCCTTTCTTTGTTCAAACACAAATATGCCCCAAATCTCAAATCCCTTATATCTGACTATTTGAAGTCACTCAGCCATAAATAATTGCAGCAGAAAAAAAATGGAACTCTTGTCAGTGTTATGTAGGTCCCTACACGATCAAAGGAAAATTGAGAGAAGATGACATCATCAGCTCACTCATTTGCATATACATTTCAACTGAACTGTTTCACAAAAATTATGAAGTTTTATAATTTCCTCAACTTCCTTAATATCTGTACGATTTATATCATATTTCCATTGTTGTGCTAACGAAATCTACTCTTTCTTTTCAAGTTAACTTTCATCTTGTCCAGAATTCCTCTTTAAGCACAGATGCAAGGAACTTGGGTGTCATATTTGATCACAATCTGTCTTTGAAGACTCATGTGAACAATGTGTGCAGATCAGCCTCATTTGCCCTACACAAAATTGGCAGCATCCGCCAATTTCTGACGAAAAAGACAACCAAGAGACTCGCTCAGGCACTAGTTATGTCTCGCATTGACTTTTGCGACAGTCTCTTGTATGGTTTGCCTGATGCGCAAATCAACAAACTGCAGAGAGTTCAAAATTCAGTTGCCAGGCTTATTGCTAAACGTCGTTCACGTGAGTCGGTTACCCCACTACTGAGAGAACTGCATATGTTAAGAATCCGTGAACGAATTAACTTCAAGATTCTTTTGTTAACCTTTAAATGTTTGCGAAATATTGCACCGGTTTATTTTCAACAGTTGATAACTGAAAACCTACCCTCCCGGAACTTGCGGTCTAACAACAAATCACTTTTAATACCTCCTCCTGTCAATACACAATCTTATGGTTCTGGACTGAACTTTAACCAAACAAGAAAGTAAATTCAGAGGAAAAGTTAGTTTACTGGTGAGTTAACTCGCTATACACTGTCTTATCCTATAAATTCTTCCATATCATGGTTGTGCACAAAGTTATTTTGTTTTGTTTTGTCTTGTTTTTATATGAATATATGCTCGGGTCAGTTTCAAACATTGCCGATCTCCATAAATTGCTATGAACTGATAATTCCTTGGAAACCTGCTATTCTTGCAAGCTTCAGCTTTCTGTAGGTTTCCTTCATGTCTCTCTCTCTCTCTCTCTCTCTCTTTCTTCTACTACTACTACTACTACTACTACTACTACACTCTTTTGCATCTGCAATCTGCATTTGCATTTTCGTCTGCATAAACTGTACATTTTTGTGAGCTGCGTTTTGTGAATATTATGTATTTTTAGTTACCAAAAAGTTTTGTTTATGTTTTGATATTTACAAGCATTTATTTACAAGCATCTGCTTCTATGTAGGTTCCCTCCGCACACAATTTTATTTATCCGTCATGAATGTACCCTTGAGAATAATTTCAATTGATTTTGTGCTAAGTAAATGCTTTTGTATATACTGAACTTATAACTTATAATTTATGTGTCACTTTACATTGTCATGGATGGATGTTGTAAACACAACACTGTATGATTTGTGTGGAAACCTAATAAATGAAATGAAAAAAAAATGAAAATGAAATTAAAAAGAAAAAAGAAACTGAAACGAACAAGACGAAAAGTTCACTTATTTACGATGTTTTTATGGCATAGAAAGCTTTTGCCCAATTCTCTGCTGCATTATTTCACTTTAAATTGCCACATTCACTCTTACCATACCAGAAACGCTGAGAATTTTCACATGCCAAAAGTAAGAACATCGTTATTTCAGAAATCTGTGTTTCAGCAAGGTCCGCTTATATGGAATTCAATACCAGATGATATTCGTAAAGTTACCTCTTTTAATGTATTCAAACGTAAGCTTAAGGAGAATTTCATACAAAAATATAATTCCTAAGTTCTTGACATGCTTGGCTGGCATTACGTGTATTTTATCTAATGATTATAACTCACTTTGTGTTTGTACCGTCTTCGTAATGTAAATGTAGTGTTTTGTGCATCATGCTGTATTTCTTTTTGTTTAGTTCTTACATCTGTATATTTGTTCATCTCTTTTTTTTATAAATATGAAAATGATTACCACCAATGCCTTATTTTTTTTTACTGATTATCTGGGTCGGCCAGATTTTAAGGAAACTCTTAATTCCTCGTTGGCTGCTTTCCTTCAGCTTTATATATTCTAAAGATCCGTCTTTACTCTGTGCTTGTCATGATTGTTAATCAACATCTTTCTCTGTTGTTATTTTTTATGTTGAACAAATGAATTCAATTCAATAAGTCTTACATGATTTTACCGAATACACGAAAATTGGGAGGATGGATGACGACAAACGTGACGTTGTCATCACCTTACAACTTAACAAAATAATGCATTATCAAATCACTTTTTGGTGTATAGGTGATTTTGGAAACTGTAAGGTCGTCGTTACTTGGTTATTACAAGGCTACAAGAATTTGACGAAAAATATACAGGCATATTATTCTTAGTGTATATAATTACATAGGCCTATTCAGGAAGTACTTATGTACAATTCAGTAGAAGATTTGAGAAGCGATGCCTTCATATACTCTGCCAAATCAGATGAATGATTGCAGCTTCTATCAGTGATTTTTAAACCCATGGAAAACATTTGTGATTCTATAACTATTATCTTTGTCTTAATTGTGGTCTATCGATCTAATCATGCACCTTCTCTGCAAAAGGGGAAAAATCCATAGCGTACTGCGTATTGAAACAATATATAACAGAACGGTTCCAGAAGTGGCATGAAGCAACCCATCCCAACCATGCAAGAGGAGTGTCTCCGCGTCATATAGGGTATGAATACCTCTCCGTCCCACATCCGATTCAATGGACTCACAAGTGGATTTTGGGGTAAGAAAAATCATTGCTCCTTCGCAGTTTGTGTTCAACTCTTTCACGATTTGATGGACCGGTGCAAGTTCTGCCTCGTTTATCATTTCACAGCAAATGTTCTAGATATTGTATTGGTGCTCCAGAGTTTTGGTGTTTTTTTTTTCGAGAAAGGCACATTCATTGGGTTCGTTGTTGCAATTCTTACTTGCTTTTTTTTTCTCTTTTTATCGAATAATCACCCGGTGTACACTGGATGGTGTAGATATAAGTGGCTATCTATAATGTTGGGATTAAACATGTCTGTTCCTTTATAAGTCATGAAGATTAAAAAAGCTTAATTGTTCTCAAAATCGCATTGATTAGTTCTAGCGACCGAGGGGTGACTTGCAAGATCGATTCGATTTTTAATACATCAAGTGGTGCTCACGTCACACACTACTTCTGCTGCTGAACGAACCCATGCGTAAATTCTACGCCGAGCCCCCTCCGCTTCGTAGCACCCACAGAATGGAAATAGCAGGAAAACTAGGGGCAATCTATTCAGCCAATGAACGCACGCCCCTGGGAAGACTGCCAATCACGGATTAACCGGTCAGTGTTCTATGGGCGTGGCTTCGTGCATAGCAAAACAATGCACTCCCTTCTGCTCACTTTTTGACGGGAGCTGATACAGAGCGGTGGGAGGCAACCCAGACGTCAACTACTAGGCACTTTACTGGAAAATTATTGCTTTTGTGATGTTCTCTTCAGGCAGAGTGAATCATGACAGAGCCAAGATTCGCCTCCCTTCTACCAACAAACATCGCATACAGGACAAGACCCATAGAACAAAATACAGAACTACTGTAAGCTCAACTCGTAGCTGCATTTGGCAAAAGGAGTATTTCTGAGCCCCCGGTTAGCCCAGACACTTCTTCGAGCTTGCCTTTAAAGCCAGGATTTTGAGGCAATGTGACATTCCACGGAGCGTTATCCTTGGATTTTGTTCTGCCACACTGGTCGTCGCTTGAGTTTTCAGAGGAATGAGAGCGCGAGAGAACGGATTTAGAATTTGTGATACGCACCACGTGTTATGTCAATAGTCATCGATTTGCACTGCGAGACTGTGGTGATAGTTGCATGTCACAGAAAACAAGAGCAAATGTGTTCTTCCATTGTATCCCGCACTATCCTGGACTCACACAATTCATTTCACACAGCTCAACAAACGCGGAGTCTGAACCAATATGTGCCTGTGCGAGTCTTGGATTATTAATAAACCATAGCATCCAGAAACAGTTACTTCGCAAAGGCCTGAGATGGATTAATAATAACTTAAGATACCAAAGAGCTAACACAGATCTATCGCTTATCGCCGAGTCTGTTGATACTCGACTGCGGAAATGTGTTTTGGGGACAAAAGCGGGTTGGTAGAGTGAGCAGCGAAGAGAGCAAAGGTCTACACGTGCACTCATTGTGCCGGGATCTCGGGCGAGGAGAACAGTGCTATTACCGCTAGTCGTACGGGGTCTGTGTTGATGAGAGGACCGGGGTCGTCTACCTCCCCTAGACGACTTTCGTACCATAACGGGGTGATTAGTCCGAAATTGACTTGGGCGTATTCGTTACATGAATTTTAACAGCCAGAACCTACATAAGGGACATGCATGATTGGGTGCTTACATTTGAGAAGACTATGATTACCAAGGGATTGTCTTCGAGGGCTTGAACTTCCATCACCAGAGAACCAGCCGTCTGCTCTCCCCTCACGGATTACGTTGGAAATAAGTGTGCTTTACTCGAGCTCGGCCCGTGTCAGCTGGTGCCACTGCTCCGGGACCCTAAATCCGACAAAAATGTGGAGTTAATTATGTGGTATAGCCTTCGAAAGGCGTGACCGGGAGCGTTGGACTGCAGCTGGAGCATTTGCGAAGGCAGAGCAAAACAGATAAGGAAACAGCCTCACCTCAGGGTTGAAAGGTGGTGTTAAAACAACATTTCTTGGTACACTGTTAGTTGAAAACATTGCGCACGTAGGCAGCCCTTTGAAGACAACATTTGAAGAAAGGGAAATGTAGTCATCATTATCAACAGACTCCTATCGACACATATATCGTCTTAAGTCGTGTCCTTGATCGAATACTGTGAAACTTGAGCTGCCTACCGTATTTTGTGCGGGTATGGATGCTAATCTTCAGTCAGATTTTTGCGTGTATGACTCTGGACGCTACTTTATGTTACGCCTACTTCGTCACACATGTCTCAAAATGAGGGAAGTTACAACGCATATTCATAGGCCCAGTCTCGCGGTATATGTAGGCCTTCAAGTTCTGCTTCTGTTGATGTTGCTACCTTGTGGATTAGCCCAGGCTAGTCTCGATTTCAATGATAATCTTGACTTTGGTGATTTCAATCCCCAGCCAAAGTGTGAAGCGATTACCATAAAGAAATGCCAGGGTCTTGGATACAATCACACTCAAATGCCGAATCTTTTGGGACACGAACTTCAAAAAGATGCTGAGCTTCAGTTTCAGACATTTACTCCACTCATTCAGTACGGTTGTCATCCCAAACTCTCTTTCTTTCTCTGCTCAGCCTATGTGCCACTATGCACAGAGAAAATTCCTTTTCCTGTCAGTGCCTGCAGACCGCTTTGCGAACGTGTCAAAAAGGACTGTGAGCCCGTTTTGAAAAGTTTTGGATACAACTGGCCTGAGTCGTTGAACTGCTCAAAGTTTCCTCAGGACGAGGAGACGCAGCTGTGTATGGAACCTCCCCACGAAGAGGCTAGTGATACCAGTGGTGATGCTGGAGATGGCCCAGTAACCGCCATTGCTCCGATTCAACCCGGAGAGCCAGACTGCCAGCATCACCAGGAACCACATAAATGGCACTTTGTAAAACGCTACGAGGAGTGCGCACTTCTTTGCGAAGCCGATTTCCTCTTCGCTGTGAACGAAAAGCGGTTCACGGAGATATGGATGGCCATCTGGGCTGGTCTATGTTTTCTTACCACGGCAATGACCGTCCTAACGTTTGCTGTGGACACCGTCCGGTTTCGATACCCTGAGCGACCCATCATCTTCCTGTCTATCTGCTATAATGTCTACAGTATCGCGTACATCGTCAGATTGATTGCTGGCCGTGACGTCATCGCATGCGACGACGACGGAGTGGCTGAATTCCTGATCCAAGAGGGACTTGAAAACACCGGCTGCGCCGTCACATTCCTCATTCTCTACTTCTTCGGCATGGCCAGCTCGATTTGGTGGGTAATTCTGACCTTTACGTGGTTCCTGGCTGCGGGCTTGAAGTGGGGACATGAAGCAATTCAAATGAACAGCACGTATTTCCACGTAGCGGCCTGGGGAATCCCCTTCGTCAAAACTGTCATTATTCTTGTCATGCGCGTGGTCGACGCCGATGAACTCACAGGGATGTGCTATGTGGGTAACTCCAGCCTTGAAGCCCTAACTGGTTTCGTCATCGCACCGTTGTTCACCTACCTCGCTATCGGAACATTATTTCTTCTAGGCGGCTTCATCTCGCTGTTCAAAATTCGCTCCGTGATGAAGAACGACGGTACGAAGACGGATAAGTTGGAGCGCTTGATGGTGAGAATCGGGCTCTTCTCTGTTCTCTACACCGTACCAGCCACTATAGTCGTTGCGTGTTTCTTCTATGAGCATTCGAACAGGATTATGTGGATGAAAGGCGAAGCGGCTCCAAACATTGAAGTATTTATGATGAAAATATTCATGTCACTCGTTGTGGGAATAACCAGTGGTATGTGGATCATGTCCACTAAGACCGTGCGCTCTTGGAGGAGATTCATCGAGAGGATTGCTCCCGGACTTCTCTGCTGTCCACCACTTGGAGAAGATAAAGAGGCGGAACTTGCACGAAAGCGAAACGGTGACGAGACCGCTGTATAGCGTTTAACGACGTCGTCTAATGGGTGCCACAATCTTCTATGAATTGCGAATGAACCAACGCAGCGATCTGATAGACATGTAACTACATTGTATGTTGATGTACATCGCCGTCAAATCCATATCCGTGGGCAAATATTTTTGGCTCTTATTAACTGGCTCATTCGTCTGACCTCCCATAGTATATGAGTTCATCAGCCGGAACTGAGCCCACGATAGCATCCCATGTTAACTAGATACGTTGTATTGAGTCAGGTGCATATTTGCTCAGCATTGGTGGAAAGCAATTAATGTGTATACTACCACAAAAACTTGTGACATGTATGGCCGATTTGTAGAAAAATCATGAAATCCGTTTGATTGATTCAAGAGTGAACTTTACTGAATGGAAACTTATGTTAAATTACACATTATTTGTAAGAAATGTCGTGTAAACTGTAAGTATACATATTGCTTTATTCATTTGTGAACTATAACCACCTGTCATAAACTGTATCGTAGTGAGTGAAAAGCACAAACAGTTTCTGTAACTCCGTGTCATCCCGTAAGGACTCAGGTCACACAGTTTTACCCAGAGTACGTGCATGCGGGCTTTATTAATTCTTCTCAGATTAAAGACTAAAGAAATAACCCGAATATATAGATACATGTACACTGTGTTCCGTACACGTGGAAAAGAGAGCAATTCACCTGAAGATGAAATCGAAGTATGTAGTTGACGTAACTCTGTACAAGTGTGGTACAGGTATGGTATAAGTGTAGTGTTATATATTCAAATAAACCTTAATTTTGTCTTCCAGTTTACTCCAAGGTGAGCCGTTATAAACTGTCTGTCGAGGGGTTCTCGCATCGATGGCATAAATGATTTGAGTTGAGCTTGGATAACGGGAAGAACTATCAATGGGAATTTGTCGCCATTGTGAGTTGTTTTTAATAATCCTTCATCAAGAAAATGTTGGTAATTGAAAAGCGATTATCATTGTCGGCAGTGCCAGTGCTTTTTGGCATTACAATTTTGTATGTAGACCTACCATTTACAAAGTAAGTCACAGTACAGTGATAGTATGATAGTCTGTAGTTTTCGAGAATCAACCGTCCTTGTGGTCAAACATTTATCTGATTATGGTTAACATTTTACCTCCGAAAATTCTGGGAGGATATTTCCTCACTTGTCATAATATGAGAGATTAAGATTCATCTCGTAACGGTGATATTAAAACGTTTTTTGTGTGATGACCTGCATTTAACGGTCAAGACAACTGTCTCCAAGTCGAGTGAGATGGAAATGTTTTCATGCTATAAAGCTTGAACTTGGTATCTATATCATGGTATAATCTGTGACATAATGCAATTACCTGAATTGTTGTAATACTTCAGGCTGTGGTGAACAAAACTGTTTGCGATATTCAATTGATTATTCCTTCGTACTTTTTCAGTGTTTCGATTAATCTCTCTGTACCTGAATATGACACCCACTCTATACACGATGTTCAACCAAATGTCTTTTTCGGGGTTTAGGAAAGAATTTTTACATCATGGTACATGTATACCCACCGAAAAGTCGCACACGTAATACATGTATAACTGTAAGAAGAGAAAAGTAGGAACAGGAAGGTGGTGTAGGAACACACACTGTTCCCTAGTGAAACAGATGGCCAATTGTTTCACACAATGTACACGTTAGCGTCGAATTTAATGCTGATTATCAGTGTGAACAAGCTTGGTCGATGGAAAAAACATATCATAAGATTTAAGTAATGTATCAACTTTTATATATATTGAGATAGTGAAAGGCAGCCACCCCCCCCCCCCCCCCCCCCCCCCCCCCCCCCATTTTACTTGGCGATTGGCTCGTGTTATAAAGTTGCATTTGTAATGGGCAGGCATTGTAAGTGTGAATACCTTCATTCGTTCCACTAGAGTACACCTTCTAAAGATTTCTATATACTACTTCACCGGAGGAAAAAACACTTTTGTGGGGAACAGCCAGTTTGTAGTGGTCTACCAGTCTTTTCCAGCACCTTGTGGGAATTTCATGATATCAAATATGGCAGGAGAGGTAGAATGGAATTCCTAGTCTACCCCTTTCAGACGTCTTAAAAAGGGTACACATTTCTCCAGTCCATGGCGTTAGTCCTGAGTTCAAACTGTTCCCCATTTACAATATCACCTCTGTTTCCTTCTTGTTTTACGCGGAAGGGGGCAGTAGGAGGGATGAATGTAAATTATCAAGACTATATTATTGGGTAATGTTGCTCTCTATTAGAGCAGCGAAAGAGATGAGGAGAGTGAACTGCAGCTCTTGAATATGAAAAGCTTCCGCGAAGCATGTGCTGCTCCAGTGGAGTCACCCTAGCCGGGCCGCCCTGGGCGTCGGCGGGAGTGGTAGGGGTATTAGTTACACCCCTTTTCGTATTTGGGAGAGCAGATACGCAGCATGCTGCTTCCAGCTCCCCGTAGCATGTGGCTGGGCGAAGAAAAAAAAAACACTTTCTCGTGTGCTTTGTGTTCAGTTGTAGACTAGCGTGGTGAAACCTCATCTCGAATCAAGATATATCACAATATTCATTTGAGATGTCAACGGGATAGAAATATCGTAGCCGCTAGAATGATCCTTACGATACTGACATTCAAACGTCCGCAAGATGAAATCATGCGTCCTTCCTAGGTTTTTTTGTTGTTGTTTTTATTTAATTTCAGCTGTTTTTTAGAAGCTTTGAAATGGCTGCTGATAAGGAGTGAATATCCTTGGTTTGACCCGTCCCGTTTTTGTTGTTGTTGTTGTTGTTGTTGTTATTTTGTTTATTTTTGTACAACACCAGCATTTGTAATGAACCAGGAGATAACAACATAACACATGGTACGGACTTTATGTTTTGAGTATGAAAGAGAGAAAAAAAATCTCTCGATCATCCGGCGGTCAGTTCTTTTCACGTAATCTTCGGTACAACCGTTCTCACACAATGATCATTATCATCGAACTCTAAAATTGAAACACCAAAGGGGGGAGGGGGTTTCCATCCATGTCCCGAGTAAATACATGTACATTGTAGATATAACCTATAACTGGGGTGTGTAAAACTCATTTTACCAGGGCTCTCCTATGCTGCCACTGAAGTCATAAGATGACTTTAAAAAAGGAAAATCACGTTTATGTAAGACAAATTCTTTAAGATCGTCTGCCAGGAAAAAAAAAAAGGTGCCTAGCATTACGTTTCATAGGCGATATGTATCTTCTTTAAATTATAGTGACTTCATTTTGAAGACATTTTATTTGTAGAGGGGAAATTTTGTCAGTTTCGGATCCTAAAAGGACAAGTCCACCTTCATATACATCTGGATTGGGTGAATGCAGCAATATTAGTAGAACACATCAGTGAAAGCTTGGGGGAAATCGGACAGTCCGTTCAAAAGTTATGAAGTTTTAAAGTATCTGCGCAGTCACTGCTGTATGAGAAGACTACTACAGTGAATGATGTCACATGCGTACACCGCTATAAGGAAAATATAAAGAGAATTTCACAAAATTTTACTTTTTTTAAAAGTGCGAGAAAAGTGAAAATATGTTGAATTTTCTTTATATTTTCTATATATTGTTGTACACATGTGACATCACTAGCTGTGGTAGTCTTCTCATCCAGCAGTGACTGAGCAGAAACTTCAAAAATTCATAACTTTTAAACGGATTGTCCAATTTTCCTCAAACTCTTGCTGATGTGTTCTATTATTATTGCTGCATTCATTCAATCCACATGCCTGGAAGGTGGACTTGTCCTTTAATTTTATTAGCCCTTTCTGTGCCAGGAACTGTGTTGACAGTCCATGTACAAACGGTTCGGGGTTTTCTGTGCCAGTCGGCATCCAAAACACATACGTTGTAAAGGGTTACATTTCAGTACAGCTATACTTGGTGTTATAAACAACACACCCTTGTCTGCATTTAAATGCATTTTCCATCGCATTTAGGAGAGGTTTCCGTATATAGTGACAAGAGGCATCATCCACGTCAGAACGACTTGAATTTGAATGCAGTTGTTTTCCATTGCATGTTTTTGTTTTTTTTTTCTTCACTGCTACCCGTTCAATTGCAGATATTGTTTAGTGACATGATCTAAAGTTCAGTTCCACTCTCCTCGTGATCTACATTCAGTTCCACTGCAAGTGTTATCCCTCTGCATAATTTCAACTCAGTTGCATGTGGCAGCAGTTCAAAGTATAATTTCAACATGCTCTCCAAATGTGGCATTAACAGTACTTCAGATTGCAGTATTGCACTATGTAAATTATACAGCAGATATGCAAAATCTTGGGAAAATGTCAAGAGAGTTACTGTATAACGATTTGTGTGTACTTTCAATAAGCTCCTCAGAATACAGCTTTACAACTTGGCACGACCTGGTCATATGACATGTCACAAAGTAATTGGTTCTTAACCTGTTCGCTCTCCTTGATAATTTATATATGAATTTACGTATGAACTACAATGTATTATCTCGTTTCCTACGACAAGAAGAAGTTTATTCTTTGATACGAATTTGATAGAATAGCATGTTGACCACAGTGTTTTCACAACAAATCCAGATTGTTCAGCAAGTAGCATTACAGGCACTAGTTATCGTCTAAACCTTAATTTGATTCTCTCGATACTTGGCTTGTCTGCTGCTATTTTCCTGTTTTCATGTTTTATACTACCATATCATTGCGAAAAGCTGTTATGAAAGTAAAATACTGAGCGAGATGTTTTTTACATGATGGCGATTAATCGCAGAGAGCTGGCTGAGTTAGATAATGCCAAGTTAGTCTCACAGGGGCGAGGCATGAACTTAGCCAAGGCATGTGTTGACGCGCACAAATTTAGACTGTTGTAATGGTTTTCATTTTACTTAGTGTTCACACAACCATAAAGATGTATCTCGTATAACGTGAAGTGTCATCTTCTGAACTTGTTTACGTGATTTTTTTTTTTGTTCTGATGTTAAAAAAAAGAACAAAGAGAAAAAAGAACAAATTACGTTCTCAGGTCTGCCAAACAAGTGTTGTTGTTCTTGTTCTTGTTTGTAATATTGTTTGAATAAACAAGAAGCTGGTTAAACGAAATCATGTGATCTTGCTTTTTAGATGTCACATAACTAAGAGTGACAAATAAATGTGAATGGAAAAGACAAAAATTGTAAAGCAGAGACGTTTTTGATCATTTAATAACCACTTTGGCCTTATTGTCTGTGTAACAGATTACCGTATTTATGTGTTCATGTTATTTATGTTATCACCAGTGATACTGTATTAGTTTTGTGTCAATTATCAGCAAAACACGATAATACTTGTTCCTCTTGTGACGCGTTCTTGATACGATTTAATAAAGTTTGTTTTTTTAATGTTGAAAATGAAACCTTTTTTTCTTTTTTCCTGCGGCTTTAGCGTCTGCTAAAATCAAAATACGGGTACTATACACCATCAAGTGAATAGAAAAAGTAGATCAAACAAATTAAAACTGATGGCTTATTCAGGGTTGGAAAGAAGAAATGTAGATTATGGAAATTTCACATGTTGCCACCGAACGGCAGTGTCAGTAAACGAGTCATTCATACACTGTACAAATTGAATGGGGCCATAATGCCCTCTCTTCATCATTGGTTTAAGTATATAAAGGAATATGCAGAATCTTTTTCGACATCAAGGTACAACTTGTAGTTACCATTGAAAATAGGGCATTAGTGCAGTCATTTCAACTACAATTTAGAAAATAACTTCTTTTAATTCATTGCAAGAGAGAACATGAATGAAAGCTGTGCGTGTAAATCAGTGTGAGATTTGTCAGGCGATTACATCATCACGTCAACATGCATGCTCATCTTGTAAAAAATGTAAAATACAACATTACATTAAATTTTAAGATGTATTTCATTGATATCACTGATATGTGAAATATATTTACCATGTGGACAACATTTTTAACATAAAATTGTTCAAATAATAATATTGTTATAGCAATGATAATAGTAACTCGTCGGGAGCAGCACAGTGTTTCGCTTTCTAGAGTACATGTACAATACAGTTGTACTGTATGTACATGTAGTCTGTACCTACAAGATACGAGCATATATGACCCACGTATATTTATAGGAGGTACATTGTACAGTACTAGTAATAGATACCTCTATAGAGATCAGTGGTTTGACAACGGATGAATGCAAGCACTACATTGTAGCCTACACGTACCATTGGTCTTTACTGTTATGATTACCACCTTACGCACTTACCGCAAATATGAATACAACTTGAATTCAGGTTCTCATCCAATCACATACATCATCATGTAACTTCTAAAAACGTTTGCAACATTTTACAATAATGACAACAACAGTATACTGTACACCAGTGAGGTGAGAAGACACTTCTCTTCTCTTCCCACCTTCCTCGTGTATACTGTCCACACTTTCCTCAAGGTACAGGTGTTAAGTGCATGTGATCAACAAACTGGCCAGGAGTATACGCTCTCAACAGTGTGGTCCCGGAGTGTGATTTTAAATTATAATTTATATAGCTGACTTCTCGTCAATGATGCCAACCATGTTATCACACTGCTACCCACTCTAAATATACTACAAAGTATTTACTCTACGTGACCATAAAGAATTGTGTCCGCACAGCAAGATTTTCTATTTCAATATACATGTGTACTAAATTATGTCCCACACTGTTATACATCTGTACCAACGTCTTACAGAGTGAGACGAGATGTAGTGGTCCATCTTGGAGTGGGTGAGACGAGAACCTTCGTGGTTGTATAAAGGAACAGTTGCAATTTCTCCGAAGTAAAGCATTGCGTAGGCGTAAGGTTGTTGGTTTTTTTTTGTGAACCAAAGGATATAAAAATCCAACAGTGATTGAGTGAATGCTCCATAGATTGCCCTAAATGCGGGCTATGTCTCTGCGCGTGATTACGTCGTTCATTAACTATAAGAAATATCTTGTGCGAATATATACAGATGAGATCAGCTGTGAAATTTTTATTGACGTTTGTTGGAATGCAGTCATCATTTGCAGTAGTTAATTATCCGTGTCTTCGTGACTGGATTCATTTCCTTATTTTTGCAGTTCAACGCCATTTCACACAGTCCCACTTGACTTTGATAAATGAAACAACAGGAATTGCCAATTTTATTCAGAATTGGACATTAAAGGTGAGAGTAACAGAAAATTAACATTTAACGTTTCTTCCGAAAAGTGATACAGTATCAGTCACAATCACATTGCACAAACACGATGAGAATGGTGATTGCCATTGCCTCATTAGGACGACATAGTCTCTCATGAACCTGCGGGGAAACGCTCACTAAGCTTCTGTTTTATTTGTTTGTTTGTTTGTTTGTTTTTTTTGTTTGTTTTGCGTTTCTACGTTGTCTTTTTTGTTTTTTTTTTTTTTTTTTAAGTGAAGTCAAAACGCGTAAGTCGTGTCTTTTATACGAGTTTTATTCATTGTCTTGAAACAACCTGTCTATGATGAGCTTTGAGGAAGGGGATGTGCATCTATCAAATTATAGACTAGTTAATTACACGTACATGATTTTTGCAATGTTTTTGTGTACAAAATAAAATGAAAGAGAGAGGCGTGAAGTAGTGACATCATCACCCTATGTCATTTGCATATTTCGTTGCGGCCAACAATATCAGTTCGATGGCAAATTGAAATCTTAATTTCTAAAACTCTCTTATTTTATGTCCAATTTTCATGAAACTTCTTCAAAGCGTTTCTACCAGGAGTCATCTTGATCATCCAACTGAATTGAACACGGTCTAAATAGGAAGGTGAATACGAGGTCATGGGACAATAATATATTCATAATATATACGCATTATCACAGAACAGCGTGGAAAGTAACAGGTCTCCTGACTTCTTCTGCAACTTTTACTTTATCAATCAAGTGAACCACCTACAAACTTTTATGCTTTGTGAATCGCTTCTCTATTTTTGTTTTTTCGTATCTTTATCCATCAATGTTCTCATCTGTCGTTCCTTCCCTTTCCTTGATAAGATAGGCCTACATTGTATAAAACATCTCTACGACACTATAGCATTTCACAGCCTGCACAGAAGGTAACGGCCTCCTTGTGATATGCGAAATTCTGTAAGACGAACCTACGGAATAACGAACTTTCGGGATAACGCACCTTGGGCACAAGAAACTGCAAAATGGTCATAATTTACGTGGTAAGGCTGAATGTCCGGGCTTCCCAGCGCTACGTGACTCAAACTCCCCATCCAATATGCACGCTCCTTTGTGTTTGTGAAAGGACGTTTTCTCCCATTATCATGTATTCATCGGTAAGTGCAGGCCATGGTCCCTCCCATTGCCTTATCTGTAGGGTTCCTTTAAAATGCATCATTATTTTCTACTCAAGTGTACTCACATTAGACCTTCCGCCCTTTTGTTCTCATTTCACCTTCACGACAACTGCCTATCCGCCCGGGCGTATCGCCTACAGGTTTTGCATTCATGCATTCCCACCCTTTTCATCTTTCTCATGAGTCATATTCTTTGATAGATATGAATGTTTTAAGATAAACTTTCTCAACTTTCTAAACTTTCTCTTTTTCCGTATAGTGCTATGCTTGGCAAGTCCTAGCAGACCTGGGACAGGCCTTGGACTGTCATGGATTTTCTTTGTAATTCAAATATGCGTGGAATTTGACTACAGTTTAAAACATTGCTGATCTCAAGGAGAAATTATAGATTGGTGAACGAACTGCTTAACATGATTGAAGAGGAAATCGATGATAACGCAAAATCATACACCTTAGCGATGACACGTATATGATTTTCTTACAACATTACCATTTAATTTCTATGTGTTTCGTTATACTTCAATTTATTATATCATATTTCTTTCCAGATTACTACATTATACAAGGCCTTATGTGATATTCAAAGAAGTGGGTGAAATGAAATGAAAAGTGAGTAGAAGTTAAAGCAACAATTTAGAGAGTATGATCAAGTTATTATTATGAAAAGGTACGTGTGTCCACCCTACAAAACCAAGACGACAGAAGATGCTTTGAGCTATTCAATATTAACAGAAAAAGCACAGTCGTGAATTTTTGTTTTCTTTTTGGGGGAAGGGGTGTCATTTCATGTATAATGGTAGCTGGAGTTTAACGTGATACACGCTATACAGTTTGTTGTCTGCTAAGCTCTGATACAATCTGATAGACTTTAGAGGGACTAGGAAAAGACTGCAGTCAAATGCGGGCGTTTACCATTAAGGCGACTATATTATCACTATACAGGTATTATGTTTCGACACGTACATTTACTTTCTGAGGAAGTTCTTGAGAGTGCCATATGAAGAGCGTTCTTCATGAAGACGGTAGCTTCCATCTGTGGACTTCCAAAAAAGGCCGTAACGTCCTTCAACACATGTAGACTTTTTTCCGAAGTCCCCTGACCACAATGATCATTGTTGTTTAATGTTCAGAGATAATCACATTCCCCAGGTCGTAATTATATAGACTTTGATACACATATGCATGTTGATGAAGGGAAACATTGCTTTTGTCACCACGCATTTATTCGACAAGAAAACGTATTTTGAGGTTCCCACTCACAGCAAGGTTGGTTTCGGACATATAAATGGATCATTTGGCACCAACTTGCGATGTGACAATTCTATTGTGGAGACATCCATTCATTGAGCCATCATCACGCTCACTTGCGACCTCATGGCGACTCGTAGTCTCTTTCAAGGCTACAAAATTTATCAGGTGTGTTCCGTGCGACTTTAATTTGCACGAAAATACGGGTGATTGTGATGATATTTCGTTAAGTGCCTTCATGATGTCCCAAGGTGATGTCTAAGAAGTGCAACGTGGAACTGACAGAAAAAAAATCCTTTCTCATTTTTAGGCAAAGAATATTGCTCCCATTCTTACAGCTATATGGTCTCATTTCGATAATCAGCCACTGCCGCAATCAAGTGATGAAAGAGTGGAAAGCAATTTCCAGGTCACAAGATAATACAGAAAGTTTCCTTTGACTGACATCAGTGAAATGCTTACAATAGATTACAGAGTATTGTGAGTGATGTCAACAAGAATCTCGTGAGCACAGGAACACAAGGACCAGAACAAAAACACTATGCTTGTGAAGAAACTCTTATTCTTGGCGTTGTGCTCACGCTACAGAAGGGTACCTATTCAAAACAACTTTATATGTGGAGCATTGCATTTCCATTTGCGTGAATAGGTCAGTGAACTGTCAAATTTCATAGATGTATCCAGTCTTAGAAATGACTCGATTCGTTGTACATATGCTGACAATGACATCCATTACTTAAACTGAAATTCCATAGGATATTGCTTGTGAATTGAACTTGGGTAATTATCATTAAATATCTTCTTCTACTCTGAATAATTGATTACACACGAAGCAAAATTCATTATATATAGTGATAAATCTTGGGACTTAGTGAGACAGGCATGCAAAAGGGGAAAACAAACAAAATATAGACTCTCGAAGCTATGAAGGTTAAAACTATGGACTAGGGTGATTTTGACGAACCCCGGTTTATCATGTTGCACGTCTAGTCAAGAGGAGAATGAATCTGGCAATACACATTCTAGTTCTTACAAATAATGCACTTGTTCTGAGTTTGGATTTCCCTGCAATGAGTGTAATCTTCTAATTAACATCAGTCCTACACAGCATCACCTTTCCTTCTTTCATTCAGTTACTTCTAGATATACGGTACAGTTCTTTCTTCACTTGCATGGCTGTATGTCAGTCCTCGATGCTATCAATTATGAATATGTAACCTATTTCTGATTGGCATTTTTTTTCTCTCAACACAATTCAAGTGTTCAACATTCGATGGACTGTGCTAAAGACTAGTCACACCATCGTGGGTTAATTGTAAACCGCGTGGCCTACAACGGGTCACTCCAAATCGGTAAAGTTAATGGGTTTGTAATGCCTCCGCTCTCCTCAAAACGAAGTTCTTTATCAGCGGAGAACAAACAGTTGGGTGGCGATTGTTTATCTGAAAATTAGCACAAGGGTCCATTCAAATTTAAAGTAGGGCTTACACAAGCTTGCCCATTGAAAAGCCATAAAGCTGAACAAGAAGTTTGGCTGCTTGCGGCAATGGAGCAACGTGTGGACCAAAGAGGTTTATAAATGACTCGTCAGAAGCTGATAAACACTGTTCGGTCGGTCCTGCGACCCATGATCCAATGTGACCAAGGTGTGTGGAATATGAGACAGGAATGCTGACTTGCTTACCTCGCTATAGAACAGCACAATCTTGGTACCATTGTACCGCAAGCTAGACCCAGCACGCAGCGGATGTAGGGAGATGGAAGATTCCGTACCCACCTCCCTGGTATACGGGTGTACGTTATCGATGTAGGCTTCCACCGTGTATTTCTTTTCTTCTATTCGTTGGATTTTCACGAAGTCTGCCGAAAACTCCGCATTTCCAGCTCCCATGCTGTTATTATTTTATAGAATTTTTTTCTTTGTTTCAACTCAAAACAAAGTTTGCTTCCCTGTTAATTTGCTTTAATTCAGATTCGAGAAATGGTAATAGCCATGATGGTAAACACACTGTAAATTCTTCTCTCTATACCAACACAGCTACTGATAATGATACTACTGCCACAACCTCTACCATAGTACACAGCCATAAAACTACGATGTACCACCATATAGCACAACCACAACTACACTTTGTATACTCTGTTGGTACAGTATACCGCAATTACTCCTCGCACATTTACTGCCATAATAACGTCTGCCTTAACTCTACTACGAATCCAATAACTTCATTTACGTGGGGAACCTGTAAATTTTTAGGGGTGATTACACGTAGATGGGAAAAGTAATATCAGATACTTGTATAGGCTTATCCAAATTAAATGAGAAGTTGACCCTTGAGTAATAACAGAGAGAGAGAGAGAGAGAGAGAGAGAGAGAGTTGCATGACAAGCATGGGCGAGATCAAAACACCACATGTACAGGAAAGGTTTGGTGAGCAAAATATTTTGTATGATGTAACGTTCATATGACTAAACTATCGTTATTCCATATCAATGACCCCCCAAAAATGGTAAAAAATTTGGAGAAAGATGTAGTACCGGACGGCCTGGAAAAAAAAATCTTCTATATTCGTCCTTTCAAATATATTCTGACAACTGTTTTCCGTTGGATCGCCGTTGGGGCGTACACAAGTTGTTATGCCGCTCAAGATGCCGAGCATTCTCCATGTCCCTGGTCCGCCGGAGACACGGGCAGGCCGACACGGGGCTGAGCCTCTGGCTGAAAAGTGTCTTCCACCAGGGAGGAATACCCACCTCCCTCCCTGCTTCCACGTCAACTTGAAGGACAAGTTCATCTTCATAAACATAAGGACTGAGAAAATGCAATAATATTAGTAGAACACATCAGTGAAAGTTTGAGGAAAATTGGACAATCGATGCAGAAGTTATGAATTTTTTAAATTTTTGTGTTGGAACCGCTGGATGAGGAGACTACTACAGCTTGTGAGTCATATGCGTACGACAGTATAAAGAAAATGTAAAAGAAAATTCAACATATTTTCACTTTTTTCGCGTAATAAAAGAGCACTTGACTTGCCTCTTTCTAAAGGCAGGGGGAATAATATTACCCATAACATTTGTCGGTAACAAGTCAGGGGAATGTGTACTTTTTTCAAAAGATGGAATTTTGTGAAATTCTCTTTATGTTTTCCTTATATTGTTGTACGCATGTGACATCTAAGTTATTCACACACTGCAGTAGTCTTCTCACCCAGCGGGTACTGCACAAAAACTTCAAAAATTCATAACTTTTGAACGGATTGTCTGATTTTCCTCAAACTTTCAATGATGTGTTCTACTAATATTGCTACATTCTCTCAATCCTTATGTTTATGAAGGTGGACTTGTCCTTTGAGTTGTGTTGCCTGTGCTGCTGCTGCTGCTGTTGTTGTTGTTGTTGTTGACGCAAAGCGGTGACCCCGTCTCTTTCAGAGGGCGTGAGGATTTATTTCCTTCTGGAATAAAAAGAACTCCTTTACACATGATAATTATATTCTACTGTTTTGACGTCTGGGACTTTCCTAGTAGGTCCTAGATTGTTCAAACACATCATTATGATATCACACTTATAAATAATTTTCCACTTACACGTGTGTTAAAAATCTTTTAGAAAACTCAATATTTGAATAGACGAAAGACTTAGTGTCTTCATAGAAACCAATTTGTTCACTTTTCAGCAGTCCTAAAGTATGCGAATAAGGGGTCTGGTCTGCTCGAACTTAACTCAGGGGTTCATAAGAAGATTGCGATTTTCCCCTCTCATGAATTGCTTGTGGTGTCTAAATCTATGCCAAAATGTATTTACCCCGTCATGCCCAGACTCAAAAACGATATGTAGGCCTAGGCCCCTATATCGTATTTTGTTTTTGTTGTGTGTGTGCGTGTGTGTGTGTGTGTATGTGTGTGTGCGTTGTTGTTGTTGTTGTTGTTGTAATTGTTGTTGTTGTTTTCGTTGTCGTTGTTGTTGTTGTTTTGTTGTTGTTGTTGTTTTTTGTTGATTAACGTACAATCACACCATCCCCACCCTCCACCCCCTCCTCCTCATCATCTTGACCTATCTCCCCCAGTTGCCCTACACCTCTCTGTAACCTTTGGCCTGTCCCTCCATGGTAAGTTTACAGACATACCTATCTAATTAGTATTTGAATTAACGTAAGATGAAGCGTTTTTGTGATTGTCTATGAATAGATGAATGACACAGGCCTATATATATATATTTCATGCTTAATCTAAATGTTGAATGCATTTATCTTATTCATTTCATCTGGGCAGAAAAACATTAAACTGAACGTCGGGGTACAAGAGGTAGTACTTAGTATTAAATAGGCCTACACAAAACTTGAGCCTGGCATAAGCCACAGTTAATCTCTAGAGATCAGTGGAATAAACAAGCCCTTTTTTTCGGGTCGTCTAATTCTTGACTCTAGATGGCGCTAAAACAACTTTTTGACAACAGTACGTACTCACCAACAATTGCATGCTTCGTGTTGATTTCAGTTTTTGTATTTTGTTAAAGCTTTCATCGGACACAGTATACTTGTCATTCTAGCATTTGACATTTAAGTTATCATTCCTATAAGATCCCAGAGCAGATGTGTAGAGCTGAAGCTGGCACCGAGAAGAAATTTGTAACTGGAAAGTTGTGAAGTTTACATTCTAATATAGTAACTTCTATTACAGCTCAAGATGCCTGAAATGAGTAGTAATAATGATATGGAGTGGTTATCCTTTCGGAGGATACTGGTACGACATGAATTGTCCTCACTAGAATCGTATTGCCCTCGTCTACGACTCGGGCAATACGACCCTCGTTCAGGCAATAAATGTCGTATCCCCCTCAAGGCCAGTCCATACTATATCAATATTTCCTCTAATGTTATGTAGGCCTAACATGTCTCTCTGACATTAATATCGCTCTTTTTTTTTTTTTTTTGCTGTATATCCTGTCTGTCTATCATAGGTGTACCGAGTGCTCTGCATGTATGCATTGTATTTATGTCCCGATGTGATTATGCATGCAAACACAACAAATTTCCAGAAATGAACGATGAAATTGAATTGAATTGAATTGAATTGAATTGAATTGAATTGAGAATTGAATTGAATTGAATTGATAATAGCATTGCAAGTAGGCTTATTACACTGGTAGCAATATTGAATGATAATTGAGGCCACTTTTCTTCATTGTGTCTTAACGAACTCAAGACCGATTGGAAATAGTCACGCAATGTAGCAGTAAAAATGAAATGTAAAATGCGCGTACTTCCTATTGTGATGGAGACCATGTGAATGCCTGAAAATACAGACTAGTTCGTTTCAGATTAGATTGCTTTTTTTATTCTTTTTAAAAGCATCTTCAAAGTTGTGTCAAAGTCTGCTAGTCTTAATCGTGTTATGCTATGTCATGATATGCAAGAGAGCCATATCATTTTCTCATTTAAAGCAAATACATTATTATGTTTTCATATTAAACAGTTTTTATGACGGTTTTTCGTCACATCAATATAAATTCTCAAATGAGTACACTTCATTTTTCAAGGGGTATATAGCGCTTTCGTCAATCTCTATGGTTACTTTGTGAAGGTTATTATTTTCCTATCTTACGTCATATGTTAGTTCTGCAAATAAACCAACCGCATGTCTATGATGATAACGGATGAATAAGAATCAATTTTCTTCTGCCTGCGTCTGGTCCTCAAGTGGCTGTTTGAGTAAGTCACGTGATGAGTAAGATGACTCTCCCTTGACGGTTGTCTGAAATCTACTTTCTAGAGACAATCCCGGGAGGCGTGGGGGAGAGAGACAGGGAGCTTCACGTTCCCCGGCTCAATTACCCGAAACATGACCGAATTTGTTGCAACGTCAAGAAATATTATATGTCCGGCTATTTTACCCAATTACGCTACTAGAAGTATTATTTCCTTCCAGATGTTGACGTAGTATGCATCTTCAGACTCGTGCCGAACTATTCATGGAGTATATTTCATCTCTTTATTAACTCGTAGACACACATCCCTTGCAAACAGTCTTAATAACTTGGAATATTGAAAAGTGATGACGAAATAAGATTAACTACCATGTCGTCTCGGAGTAGACTCATCCACAGTCAAGAATCATGTCTCTTTTCCTCTGATGCCAGTCGAGTGTCACGACTAAGAAATTATCAGAGCAGTGGAGCGAGTTGATATGGCCACAAATATCGCTGGAAGTTAATATCATGGGTTGATGGACTTTGCGATGGGGTGGACAACTTTTCTGGCATATTTACGAGTCTAATTCTGAGGTAATTTTCCCAGCGAGATTGGGCGAAATTGGGGCAGCGAACAACAATAAAAAGAGAAACTCGGAGTATCTCATAATGGACATGGTGCACATGAATCATAAACGAAGTCAACATAACTTATTTGCCTTTTATACAAATCTTTTGTTCATCTCAGAGCTGACATATTTTGTACTACGCTTGTTTTCAGTGTATTCTAACATTTTTTTTCCATTACAAACAGAAATAATGATGCCTTTATCATGATTGCAGAAATTAATATGATTATACATTGTAATCGCCTAACAATTATAATACCCAAGTTTACAGGTGAAATTTGCAGATTTTATACGCTTTGAATTTCGGTAGTTCAGTGAGCTTAGTTTGTAATGACTGTCGAGATATGGCAATGGTATAGATGACCAAACAATGGTTGTTTCTTCATCAAAATGCATCATAATTCTTTATGGATACTGCCATATAATGGAACAATGCGGTAGCATTTTTTGTTCCTTTGTTGTTTTGAGGGAGTGTTTTGTCTTTTTTAGCTTTCTTTTTCAAAATTCTCTGCACCAAAATAAAATCGGTGAAACTTCATACGAGCTATATTCAAAAGTGCCGATTATTGTCTTTATTTCAGTAGAATTATTTCCACAGACCCACTTAAAATATGATGATTGATTTAATATGCATTATTTTCATCGGTTCCAATAGTTTGATACAATGTTGAGCCCCAAGACAATCTCCCCATAAAACTTAGCAACTTTCATATTGTCATAGCCAATCATTCTTTCGTCAGCTTTTCCCTCTCTTCCTCGGTCTACCCATGTCTCTCAGCCCCATGTTGTCCCCGAGGCTCTCGCCAGTCTCTCGCCCTGGCGCCCCGACCAGCCCACCGACGTGGAGATATAAAAATATTTACGAACATGCAACCCAACACACAACGCACTGCTTGCAATGGGACACCAGGCTTGAGAGACGAGTCGGCCTCAGTGAATCTTTCTTTATCAAACGATCACCGTGCTTGTGGGAGTTTATCATCAAAATATTTCTTTATCAAACCTTTTTATTAAGTAGTCTCCAACCAGACGTCATCGAGATATTATCAGTCAAACGTCTGAGGAAGAAAGCGATCGTGATAGACCGTATCCGTCTACGCATCCGAGTCCTCTAGTTCAGTGTAATCGCTTGCTTGGGTCTCTGGTGGTGTTAGGGGAATTGGTTTTACACGTTCATGTTGGACCTAACAAAAAAGAGTAGAACAGTCAAAATGGAAGGTTTGGACAGTTTCCAGTCAAATTGGAAAGAATCGGCCAATTTGGGGATACGAAGTTTCACATGTTGCACCGTCAAATATAAGTGTTGCTCACGATCACATCGTGTCAATAAAGTGAGCCCATAACATTAATGTGTAATTTCACACTATGTTTAAAATGACATTAACTGCTAGAATGCAATCAGACGAACAGAAAGGTTAAAGTTTAATCTTTTTTAGGGGGATTTAATATACAAAAGTTATGGAAGTTAAAAGTTTAACATGTTTCCACGAAACAGAGGTATCAGATGCAAATTGAAAGAGATAACATTTCTTCATTGAAAGGCTTAACTTTGTAAATATTTAAGAAGAATTTCATTTTCCTCTTTTTCTAATTGTATCGCCAGTGCAGACATCATGGATGATGGACCGAGAATTTGTAGGGAAAACATTTCTGAAGTATAGATCTATTTATAAAGAAAAGAAAAGAAAAGAAAAGAAAAGTTGTATGAATATTTAAAATGATACCGGTGGCATTGATAGCTGAATCAAGTGCCAACTACGGTAATAACAACATGGTCAAACATGTCACACCAATAGACTATAGTTGCACTTTAGCCATTCCGTAACTGTCTGTGATTGGACGCTGTTTGAATAGGTTTCCTCTTTGTGCCAGGCAGTTGTTTCCATGACAACAACGACATCCAATAAGGGGGAGATTCCTTGTTTTGGCAATGGGTGTTCTGACATATTTGGGGTTAGGGTTTCAATCTTACGTGTTAGGTTGTTTCGCAATATCCACTCCTCCAGCGGACTTGGGAAACTGATATGTTTTCATCTTGAGTCTGAATTCAGCTGGAAACGTATCAAACCAGATGACGGCAGACTTCGCGTTCAGAGACATAATTTCACCAGTGCTGAACACTGTGTCTATGCACTAGTAGTTATAATAAGTGGAAGATGTTCACTTTCGCATTATCAAAGAGTTTAGAATATAATATATCAGAGTCATAGAGTCTCATACATCTTAGAGACATCTCGTTTTGGAAGTATCTCATTTTGGTTAGGGCAATTAGTTCTTATCAAACTAAATATGCATTAGATTGTTCGCAAAAAGCTATTTTATACAGTACATACCATCAAAACCAAGTTCATATCAGTGCTCTTCACACTGTTCATAAACACAGTTTAAAAAAAAACACGATGCGCTTTAAATGGGTGACTGATCAATTATACGAATGAATGAGGTGACATCACCAGAGGGGCAAACTGACGGGTGGTGCCTCTTTTGTAATGTTGGCGATCCTCGTCTGTAAGCTGCAATGCTGATGTTTGGAATTATTACATGAGAGCGTTCGTTAAGCTCATAGATTGGTGGATCAGTTCTCATGGAAAAGACCTGTGTAAAATAACTACTCTATCTAGACAGCAGAGAAAACTCTCTACCGCTCAAGGTGGAAAGACTCAAAAGCCGAACTGTTTAATCTCGATTGGTGATCTCAGTCAGGACATTACAAACGTATTTTTCTTGAATTTCAGTCAAATTTAGTCCCGCTGTGCAAGGTTTGTTGTTGTTTTTCCTACAGAAAACGGTATTGCATTGAGTAGTTTCAGAGACAAACCGGGCTGGTTGACGCAGGAAGCTTAGAATTCGCTCGGAACCCCGATATGATTTCAGATTTCAGTCATCCACCCGTCCCCCTGGTCTGTCATCAGCGCATCGAATTTTCCCTGTCGTGAGAATTCCCGGGTGCGTCACATTAACCACCTCAGAGCATCAAGTAATCAACTACACTCTTCTACCCCCCCCCCCCCCCCTTTCTCTCTCTCCCTCTCTCCCTCTCTCCCTTCCCATCTCTCCATTCCTCTATTTCATAATACATTAAAGAATTATCACTGTATTTTATTGTATCTCGTGATATATTTCCTTATTCAAGATTTAGACCTACTCATGACATCTTATGGAAACCTGTAAAACTGCAGGCACATGACAGCTCGTTGTGAAATACACTGTAAATACAAATGAAGAGTGAACTATGAATAGAGAATCCGAAGAGTTTTATTTCGTCAAAAGTACACACTCCCTCGACTTGTTTCTGACATGACACGGAGGGTGATCTAATTTTCTTTGCCTTCTGCAATAGGCAAGTATACCGCGTACTTTTACCCTAGACAAAAAAAAACCCATACGTAATTATGCTAAAGGGGAATGGTGGTGATTATCAAGTATATATATGTGTATATATATATGTATAATCGAGACAATGGATAACAGAAGATGTTGCAGGATGCCGGCAGGATGCAACATCTTCTGTTATCCATTGTCTCGATTATATTTCTTCCTAAGATGACAGAGGCGTACGGTATGAGTATCAGCATCATCCCACTGTTACATGTATATATATGTATATATGTATATATATATAAGAGAGAGAGGGAGGGAGGGAGGGAGAGAGATGACAAATAGACAGTTGGTATGAGTTTTTCTTTCACTGTAAAATGCATATTTCAGATGCAGTAACTTTTTAGAGCATGTGTCTATACAATTTTATTTTTTTTTTCGGGAGGGATTGGTTTTACTGTACTGTGCAATACATAGCTCAAATCAAGTACATCTGCAATATGGAGATTCACTTTAAGATAAATATTTGTCGATTTGCCACATGAATCGAGATAGAAAGCTTTTTCTTTGTTTTTCCTTCCTGTCCATTCAAATGCTTGACAAAAGATGGCACTCATCTTCACTGTGTCTGCCGTCGAGACGTGTGCGTGGTCGATTTTAATATGCGGAATATTCTCGCCATGCGGTCGAGCTTCTTCGGGGATCAGTAAAAACAACACGATAGCTTTCTTTCCAAACGGTCGAGATTACGAGGAGATTAGGAGAGTTGATACGATGTGCCGACAGACTTTCGCGCCTCTGACGGGTCGTCCTTTGAACTAACGCCATGTTCACATTCGACTATCTGCCTGTCTGTTCTGTCTCCCATAATATATTCCAGAACAATCCATCTTCTTTTTTTATTATTATCAAAGAGAGTTAACTTGTGTAAAGCTTCAGAATCTAAAGGGCCTGGTTACACATGCGAGAAAACTGGTCGCCGATCTCCAGCAGCCACAAACTACCCGCGACCGTCGACAACCAGCCAAAATTTCGGATCGACGGCGGGTTGCAGACCGGTTACCGACCTGTTTCCGACCGTTTGCAAACCATTTGGCGCCTCTGCCAACCTTCTGGTACCGACCAAGAAAACCTGATGATGAATACAAGCTACTGTTCACAGAAAGGTTTGCAAGTGTTCGGTCGGCAACTAGTCGGCGACTGATCAACGACTTGCTGAATCAGAACGGTAGAAATTGGTTGCCGATTGGTAGCTGATGTTCGCCAGTTTGGCGCTAACACAAGATCGCTTGGAAATGTGAATAATAGATGCCATAAATGTCATTCGGCAGTGATCCTCCCCGTCCTTTACCCTTACCTTTACTCTTAATTGACACCCCCTTAGGCATATCTTTATTAGTAGTGGATGGATGGCTTTGCGTGGTAAGGATATGATGCATGAATGAATGTGGACTGCGTCAACCCTAACAATACTTGGCACAATGGACAGAGGCACTCTCGAAATGTCTTTAGTCGGTATATTGTTATAATCTAGTTAAAACTGCTGCCACGTGGCAAATGGTCAGCAATTGGCCGGCAACTGGTTGCCGACCAAAAATCTTCATTCCTCAAGTCAGAAATCACTTATGACCAGTCCTGAGGGTGGCGACCAATCGGCGACCGGTCTACGCTGTATTTGTGACTTAGGACCATACACTGCATATCATTATCTGTCAATGATGAGCATCATTAGTAGATGACAGACGGGAAAGTATTGGCCCACTAAATACTCAGTGGTTAGTCACTCTAGAGACGAACAAATGAAATCACATTCCTGTCCATTGTTCAGTTTTCTCACTGGCAACATCCCACTCATCTCTCTGACGGACGACGTGGAGACTCTCACTGTATTCTCATCAAGGAAGGAAACTCAAAAGAGTCTCGCGAAAAGGTGACGCCATTTATTTCACAGTTGGACGTATCCCATTTTAATCAATACATGATTTTATTTTGAAGCTCTAACAATAGCTGATGACTTCATCAGCACGTGACTTGATCATTCTAGTCCTCTTTAAATTATTCTACTTCCGAGTCACTAGATTCCGTGATAAAATCATTATTATATTAAAAAGGTATTTCTATAAAAGGGACCTAAAAACACTGGACTCAGGATGCATTTTGGCATTTTGCTAGTTAACTTTATAGGCATCATAACGAATACTACGTCGTTGTAGTTTGTTCAAGCCAGGGAGGTGCCCTGGTTCGATCTATGCATACAAAAGTCATAGTCATGTCTGAACTTGGAAATCACAACATGCTACAAAATGAAGCAAAGTTCCAGAACAAATTAGAGGTAAAATTTGCTTGAACTCTGCCAAGATCCAATAATTCCAAGCCATGCCGACCTTGAGTTTGACATAACTACACTGAATAATATGCTCTTGTAACTATGGCAGTTTATCCTGGTCACGTTGTTTCAAACTTCACCCATCCTCAACCCACCTCCCCCCCCCCAAAAAAAAAAAAAAGTAAGGGAAGAAAAGATAAACGCGCAAACAGACAGACATAATGACATGTAATCATATGACAATGGATATTATGTTCAGACACGCTAGACACCAAGCAACCACACTGACAACCTCGACAACGGAAGAGACAAGGGGAGGGATGCAAATGTCCCATAGGCGTTACCATGATGACGGCTGCCAAGCATGAAGGCGGTCGTGTGTGTGGATGATTGGCGCGCTTTGGGGCGTCTGGCAGGACGCGAGGCAAGCAGCAAAAACAATATATTATCACTTTTCCCCTCTGATGTTTACATCTACGCCATACCATCCTCCGTGTCGTCAGAGAAAGTGTCCCTCGCTGTACTTGACTGTTCGGACTCATTGAGAAGGTGTCGTGATAACCTTTATCTCTGGGGCATCATATTCATAAGTCATTCTCGTTTTCCCCAATAAGAGTATACCACTAATCTGCCATGCCCCGTCAGTTTGCATGTTCTGTAATCTGCTTAGAAATGAATGACAGTCTGTATCATTTCAACCACTTGTCTGTGCAAGTATGACCAGACAGCTGGCATTTTCCTTCTAACCATTTTCACAGCCCGAGTTCTTAATTGTCCGACTTCCTGAGAAATTGAAAAGACTTATCTTGCTGATATGTCATCATTTCAAAGCATTCAAATCATTTCACAGCATATTGTTATATTCTGGGAATGAGAGTCTATATGATTGAAAGAGAAAATGATCGGTCATTTTGGTCTTCATCACCAATCTGAGTGTTGTTGTTGTTGTTGTTGTTGTTGTTGTTGTTGTTGTTGTTGTTGTTGTTGTTGTTGTTGTTTTAAGCCATAAAGGTATACCTAATATCTGAAAACTAGAATGGCGTCTATTGTGAATTTTGAGAGCAGATCATTTTGTTGGAAAAGTGATCATTAATTCAGAGGCAAACCGCGGGCCAGCATTGAAGTTATCATGAAGAACTCTTATGGTTGGAAAACACCTCGAGTCAGAGGAAAGAGAAATCAACACATGTTCAAAGGCCTACATAGGTATATTTTATCGGTAGTTATCAAGCCATGCTAGACTGAAGTAACCTCCGGAGAAGAATCAGGGGTGCAACGAATAACATGTTCAGAGGATTTTTCATGCAGAAGCCTATACTTTGTCACCTGCACTGCGTAACAAGAAGCCTGAGCCTTAGGTTTTTGGTGTTGTTAGTAGGCTATGTTCAGCCAGGGAGGACTCACCTCCATGGTTCAGCTCTCTATTCCATGTAGGGAAGACGCTCTGGGAAATCAAATCTATCCCATAGCAGATGAAATTATCACCTGTTGCAACTGCATCAATGATTTATTTGATCTACTTTGTGATCATGTCATCTGCACAAACTTCGATCTCACACACTGTATTTCTGTTTCATGCTCTGTGACATCACAACCTCCTGTAGCTGTGATCTTCTAAATAGTACAGAAGATAGAGAAGTTCAATAACGATGTAAGTAACTGCTCTATCACGTAGCTAATGCCAGGACAAGAAAGAGGGTTCACAGCGGTTGCACGTGAGACAAGAAGTTACCATCTATACGATAATGATTGAAATGTCACTTCATGCGATCAACACAGTATGATAAAACGTCAACAATATGATTTAACGTGGAAATGATTTACTTCTTTGTTTAGACGTTTTCATTTTGAGATTGCTGTAGCTTGTAGACAGGTTTCTTACAAAGAAAATTCAATCTATGGAGGCCCATGCAGGATGTGAAAACTCATCTACTTTTTTTTTTCCCAAGGACCATATCAACGTGGTCATTTTAGCGCAACGGTCAGTTTTGACAGACTTGCTGAACAATTTTTATTTTAATAGAGACGATATTGGCTTTCAGTGCGAAAAAAAAATCAAGAGAAAAAAAAAGACGTTTAACGCTTCTTCAGTGCACATGCCTTGAATAAATTACATGGATACAAGGTCATATCTATATAAATCAACAACATCTTTTTGAATTGCTTGTATACAACTATTTTGATAAAATAAGGCATAAGTGTCAAGATCGCCAAAAATTATGAGTCACTCTCTTCCATGGATGGCGGAAACAAAACTGTGGTATAATGGGAAGAGGAATGCACTTGAGCCCTTGTTTGATTTGTAAGTTTTGTCAATATTGTTGAATGAATGAACGAATGAATGAAACGGAACAATGTGACAATCTTGCGGACACAAACTCAGCAGACACCCGTCGAGTATCGGTGAGATGTTGCTATCTGCACGAGCAGTCTCCGCACAGCGATTGTTTGACTTACAATCCTTGTTGATTTATCCGTGGCGGGTCTCAAGGTTCGTGTACCCCATTCATCATTAAAGAGAAATATCCAACACCTCACGGTGTGAGTCTCGGCGTGAGGTTCAACAGCTCTGTTCTCCCGTCTTAACCCGTTCCCTACTGGAATCTGGTGTTCCGTGCATTATGTCTGCGGAAATTTCGGAATTCAGCTGATGTGGAATGGGTTAACAATATCGCCTTGGGCTTCACCAAAAAAGAAAAAAGTTTCAGCATCTAAAGTCATGTAATTCCTCCCTTTTTACTTTGTTCTCCGTTTGAAGTATTTCACGCCCCTAGTTTTTTTTGTGTGCTCCTCAAGATTAAAACAACAACAACAACAACAACAACAACAACAACAACAACAACAACAACAACAACTCAGTGTCTACTTATCATTGCATAATTTGATATGATTTCGAGGACTTTTGATACCACCATCTACATAGAATAGAGGTATGGCTATTTTGATTGTCCTTATTCTGCAAATTACATAAACCGATTTTTAGTAAATACTGTAATTATAATTAGCCTATGACGTTTTTTCACTAAGTTTGTCCCTGAAATATCACGAGAATGATAATTATGCAGATCATTTTCTTCAGAAAGCTGCTAAAGAATTGTCACTGACATCATGCTGACTGACCGTGGAGGACATTGATTCTTTTGATGATAAAATCGGAACATCACATGTCTGTATCTCTGAGTGCAAAACAGACGAGGCTTTCTGTGATCTTGTCGAATTTTATGAATAGGTTTCCGTCACACTTTGTTTCCACTTTAACTCCGACTATCATCTATATCATTTATACCAATTCATTTGTGATAATGGCAATGATTGTGAACTAATAATAACTGAGAGAATATAACAAGTATACATGTATTTCCATTGCTTTGGTAACTGTCTGCTAATAACAATCATTCGCTATTAATTTGTCAAACACATTGATTCTTTCATATCAACGTCTGATTGTTAGTTTGTACATGCTACCAGCTTGCTATAAGCATTATTCATAATCTAGTGTCACTTGCCCAATTTGTAAATGTCTCCATCGAGGGAGTTGTGTGTGTGTTGGGTGGGGGGGGGGGGGGGCAGGGGCGGATCTAGGTTTTTATAAAGGGGGGAAGGGTGTGGGAGGGGGGTGTCCCCCCTCCGACAGTAGGGAGAATTTTTTGAAAATCTGTGTGTGAAAATGGCGTTTTCTTGCATCTAAAACACCACTATTTTTGGTATAGAGGTCAAAATACATAAATAGAAAAAAATAAAATTACAAGTTTAAAAAAAAAGATAAGATTTTAAAAAAAATGGTCCCCGGATTTTTTTTTTTTTTTTTTTTTTTTTTTTTTTTGGGGGGGGGGGGGTTGCAACCCCTACCCCCACTCCCCTCTATATCCGTACGTTGTAGAAGGGTGGTAGCCTTTTTAATTTTTTTTCTCTGATCTGCTCAGACATTACTCGTTAGCTGAATGTGCAGACAAAATAATGTAGCCGAAATATTGTCAGCGGTGGATACATGAGATTTACTACCATGTGTTGAGTCTCTTGATTGCTTTTGAGTCTTAGTGGAGCAAGTGGTAGTTCACAGAGAAGGAATTCTCCTGCGGATTAAGCACCTACAAGAGAATAACAAAAGCAGCTAATAACGTTTTGATTGGCATGTTTTGGGGCACTATGTATCACTATATTTTGTAACCTTTGGTCATTATACTGAGCTGACAATCCACACAAATTTTACAACATACTGAATGTATGCTTAACAAATATTGATGGTGGAAGCGAAAATCACTTTCTTTACATAAAAGTTTGAAAATAATAATTCATCTCTTCTGATATCCTTCACAACAATACAATTGCAAAAACTTCTTACATTTCATATTCAATTCAATAGTTTGTTTATTTCCATCAAAGAAATAATTAAAAAAAATATTCAAAGCGGTACAAGTTGTCAATTTGACTTTCATTCATCTGATAAGGACAGTTCATCGAACACAATTGAAGTGTATATAGAAAAAATGCACACCTTGTAATGGTAACAAAAATCATAACAAATCATAAGCAATCATAAGGACGGAAAAGAGTGTTCCACTAAAAAGCCAAGCTTGTAGGACGTGGAATACTGGAATGAAAACACTGCGGCAACACCAATATACCAATAAACCAATAAAGCATATTCGTATTAAATTCATCTATAAACCATTGTACATTTTAATCATTGATATATGATGCGGATGATACAAGCATACGTACCAAACAATACTTACTAAAATTTTAGAATGCAATCATATTATATACTATATGATAACATAGCAATACTACAGTGGTACAGACACTATTTGAAGATACTTGATCGATGGACTAACATAATCTTAAAAACTGTTGCAAGGGCGTTTTATTCACGCTTTATGCAGAAGTAGAAGAAGTTAGACTGCATGTTAGAGAAGCTAATTTAAAGTTACCAGAGAATAAGTTGTTTTTGCTTCTTCATCTTTTTCTTCTTTTTCTTCTTCTTTTTCTTCTTCTTCTTCTTCTTCTTTTCTTCTGCTTTCTCCTTCTTCTCCTTCTTCTTCTTTTTTTCTTCTTCTTGTTCTTGTTCTTCTTCTTTTTCCTTTAGGTGATCAGACAGGAACTCATTTGGTCTTGTTCCAGCCAGAGAGCTAGTTCCATGTTCCAACCGTGGGACAGTAAAGAATGAAGGCGATTCGTTGAATTTCCCATTCACTTATTCCAACGTGTGAAGAGGCCGGTTAGCAGAGCAAACATCTTGTCCAATATTTGCGTTTGGCGTTTTTGATAAATATCAACATTTCCATCGCCTCTGAAAAGCCGATTACGATGTGTGCGGAGGACAGATTAAGTCTTTGAAAATGAATCATTCTATTCAACGTAATGATATTAGCACCAGGTTGGTGTGTGTGGTATGTCAGATTGACGCATTACTCATGGCACCCCTCCCCACTTCAACTGGGAACTTGTGGACCTTATTACAGTATACTTCAGGAGACATCCTACCAGGGAGGTGGAAGATCCACCTCCCTGATCCTACTACCGATTACTATGCAGTAATATGATGTACGTAGGTATGTGCGTAAAGATGTATGTATGTATGTGTGTGTATGTATGAATATTTCTACAGAGATTATAGGCTTTTTACGCTTGGTTAGAATAAAGAGATTAAAAGATGAACTTCCATTATGACGCATGTTGCAGGTGACTGTAAACCAAGAAATTAAGCCAGTAATATATAGTATCATAAATCCTGCTGTACAGCAAGTGCACTATTCTACAGCTTGGTGTGAATACATTATGATATACCCAGTAGGCCTGCAGTTTATATCTAAGGAGGTGCTTGCCTAGTAGGCCCTACCTCCTAATTGGTATACCATTACAACCTCTTATGGCAAACATCTCGTGTAACTCTGCTATGACAGTCCTCCCAGGATGCTGATAGGCTATCCATAATTCCATGGAAGCAGTCACATCTTGTGGGAGCGATGATCCATTCTCTCTGAGTATGACGTCAGAACTTTGTTCTGATGTTGTCTTAACAAGGCAGAGGCTTTTGTTCTCGAATGACGCAATTACAGACTTTCTGGTGTGTTTGGAATGAGGATGGTGCCTCGTGCAATGTTTGAGTATCTTCTTGAGAAGAACTGATGTGCGCACTGAAAACAAACATTAACAGCAAATTACTTTAGTTTCACCGAAGATTCGTCATCATAACACCTATTGAAACAAATATCAACTGACAACATTTGAGCATGAGAAATAAACCACAAGTAAAGCGAAAACAAAAACAAACAAGAAAGAAGTTAAGCAAATTTGCTCGCTCTCATAATCAGTTCCGGTATATTTGAACATAAAATCACTCTTTCGTCAAGGCAGTATATTTTCTGAGTGGTCTGTGAAAGAATGTTACTATATGATTCAAAAAAGCAAATGATTTGGGGACCCATTCCAAAAACAAAATAATAATACGGCAGAAGGAAGTGCGGAAACAAACATAACAGGTCAGGAGCAGCATAGTTTGACTCAGATATTGCTGAAATCGCATGTTTCTTGTTGCTGTAATTTTTTTAGAACAAATTGTCATTTATTGGGGCAATCAATCACCATTTATTTATCAAGGCAGTTGCCTCGAGTGATTATGATATTCAAGCGTATTATTCATCTATATACCCAACATAAATCTTTCACTATTATTTCAGATTTATTTCATACTTCTGATTTTCATGGACAAATCCATATCTTACCTCAAGGTACTAAAATAAGCTCGCTTGAAACAGGTGTGTCCTTATTCGTAAAGGAATAAAGCAACGTAAAATAGCAGATTACTGACGTATCATTGTTATCTTCTATTATGATCTTTTAGGATATAAAACGTTTAGAGTCTGTCATGCAAATGTAAGCGAGTGTCTGTGAGTCATGTTATTAGTACGAGAGACTTCTGTAAATTAATGAGAACGATTTGACTGGAGACTAGCCATGATGATGTGGATTGTAGACAAGTCGCTTGAAATCCCACCTCTACTTAAAGAGAGGACGTGATTAGCTGTGACATTTCATATGGAGACCATTCCCCTGGCGCGGTGTGACTGGCCAAGTTCGGGACCGGGTATCGAGACTGATTTACAAAATGTTCCCTCATCCTCATTTAACGTCCCTTCGCAACCACATTGAATCATTTTTTAATCCAAATACGGAGGAACCGGTGACCGCCTTTCCAGAATGAATTCTAACCCATGGGTAGCATTCCTGTCTCGCACGCGATGTTCAATGACGTTTTGAAGTCCGACGGTAGCCGCATATTACATTGTATTAAAAGCGAATGATAAGATTCTGTGTTTGTTTAGAATTCAAGGAGAAAGCTGTGTTTCACATAGAATTTTTATTCTCGCAACTCATTTCAATACATAGAATTTATATGCATATATACGCGGCGCGTGTAGATAATGTTGAAGTGTAAGAAGCAAGTGCAGAAGAAGTAGTTTTGCTGGTGTTAAGTAGAATTAAGTAAAATTAGTAGAAGTAGTAATAGAAGTATGAAGTAGTAATAGGAGGAGAACGACACTTTGCAGTGTAGTGTGATGTATATGAATATATACAAATGTATAGTATGATCTACAATTATGATTCCATATTCTTTTTTGAGGGGGTATTTATCATCATCACAGTCATCAGTAATAACCTATCAACGTTGTTAACTATTTTGTGGTTGGTTTGCAAAGTTACTCCTCATGTAAACTGTGTACACACAGCAAAGCTGGTGATGATGAAAATCATGTAGGCCCTACTTTAGAAAAAAAAAAGAATGTCACCCAATAAAAGTTACGATGTTGAATAATGATTCCGTAAAGAAATACAAAAGTAATGTACATATTTCAAAAGAACTATAATCACACCATGTTTGATCCATTCTTTCATAACTGTGGTGGGAGGATTTTCTTCATTTTTAAGCACATTGTCACTTTTGCTGCTTATTGGGATAATGCAACGATAAAAAGTGCTTAGGGATATGTAGCTCTAGCTTGGCAAAAGTAAACAACTTCATCGTCTAAAAGTAAGTGCATAAAGCATGAGAAAGGTCATATTCACCTTATGCATGTAGATTGGTTAGTCGCGGTCTGTCAAAGCCTTTCAAAATCAAGGCTATAGGCCTACAGGAGTTTTTGTTTTGTATTGTTTATTTGTTTGTTATCTAATGTAAACATAACTTTAGTAAACATTTTGAAATATGTAGGATAACATACGTGGAATAGAAAGGTTTTAGACCCTGTCTGGCTCCTCTCAAAGTTTCAAACTTTATTATCTGTTTCGTATCTGGACTGATGAGATGAGGATAACATTTCTCTTGATTAGATGGAGAAGTTTATCCAAATTATCACATATTGTATTGGGTGTTATGACACTAAAACACGAAGTTGAGTTCTGTAAGCAAGTGTATAATCTTTATAATGTAATACAATGTAGTTTATCGTGTGCTATCACAGGTATAGAAAGAGGCGAATTTCCATGGTAGACTGCATGGTAAGGGAGGTGGAACAGATTGTTTTTCAACTTCCCTGATGATGCCGATGCTCATGCCGCTAGCGACGGGCTATGACGGGAGCAGGGCGTGTGGCAAGGGTTATCCACGGAAGACCTTGAATGAAGCATACCGTCAGTAGGGACGGACGTGGAACGGCGTGTCCGCGCCACACTTGTGTGCCATTAATAAAACTTGTGAATGAGAAATGCGAGGGCAAAAATGTATTTATGTCGACCATGGCCCGTAAAATCCTGTAGGGAGGGCGCGGTAGGGCACGGTCCCATCAGCGCGACATATTTCCACGTGGAGCTGAAACAATGTCTGACATCGCTTACAGGCAATAATGTACTATCTCCCCCCTTCCCTGTGGCGCACATTTTAGCAGGGAACATTGAAAGCAATCAAAACGGATAATGACGTTCGAGTCATTTAGTGCAATAACGGCTCATAATGCGGAATGTAGAAGGCCTGTGTTGTCTGGTTCCCACACCAAGCCAGCAGCCTCTGCGCCCCGTCACATTTTACTGCTGGTCCGACTCGGATCCTGCGGTCGTAAATCAAAATCATTCTCAATCAGACCACGAAAGAGAAACACATTCCTGTCCTTAATAACGAATAATTCTGCAATGCATTAAGAGCCAATAAAATCGTAGTGATTGTAAGACATCAATGTTGCAGTCTGCGCATAATAATCATAGCTTATTAATGTTCATCTCAATGAAAAAAATGGAACAACGAGACACATTATGCTTATTACTTTCTATTTCATAACTTATTTCCTTCCCCATATTACTTCCTAGAGAACAGCGTGACGAGAATTGAAAACATACTTTTTCCTGACGTGACTTCCTGGGTCTGTGGGGACATGGCAGACTTCACATTGACTTCCTGGGTCTGTGAGGACATGGCAGACTTCACACTGACTTCCTAGGACATGGCAGACTTCACATTGACTTCCTGGGGCTGTGAGTACATGACAGACTTCACAATGATTTTCTGGGTCTGTGAGGACATGGTCGACTTCACATTGCCTTCCTGGGTCTGTGAGGACATGGCAGACTTCACACTGACTTCCTGGGTCTGTGAGGACATTACAGACTTAACATTGACTTCCTAGGACATGGCAGACTTGACATTGACTTCCTGGGTCTGTGAGGACATGGCAGACTTCACACTGACTTCCTGGGGCTGTGAGGACATGACAGACTTAACATTGACTTCCTGGGTCAGTGAGGACATGGCAGACTTCACATTGACTTCCTAGGTCTGTGGGGACATGGTAGACTTCACATTGACTTCCTGGGTCTGTGAGTACATGGCAGACTTCACATTGACTTCCTGGGTCTGTGAGGACATGTCAGACTTCACACTGACTTCCTGGGTCTGTGAGGACATGACAGACTTAACATTGACTTCCTGGGTCTGTGAGGACATGGCAGACTTAACATTGACTTCCTGGGTCTGTGAGGACATGGCAGACTTCACATTGACTTCCTGGGTCTGTGAGGACATGGCCGACTTTACAGTAACTTCCTGGGTCTGTGAGTACATGGCAGACTTCACATTAATTTTCTGGGTCTGTGGGGACATGGCAGACTTCACATTGACTTCCTAGGTCTGTGGGGACATGGTAGACTTCACATTGACTTCCTGGGTCTGTGGGAACATAGCAGACTTCACACTGACTTAATCCTGGGTCTGTGAGGACATTGCAGACTTCACATTTATCTAACTTTCCTAGTGAGTTAAAGGCCTGCTAATTTTGCTAAATGCTGTAATAGAATTGAATCATTTCTCACTACAAATGGTTCATTTTTTATTTCTCTCTTGTAAGATCAGCTTAGATCAGGTGTTTTCACTTTTCTGTTTTTTCTGTTGATTGACCTTAAAAGATGTTCTATGTCGTGGTTAAAATATTCCTTTTTAGGAGTATATATCTATTGCATTGTATTTGACCATTCATGCTTTCGCTTCATGCTCTGAATCAGGAAAGAAAGTCGAATGAACATTTCATAGATTAAACGCATATCCTATTTGTAAATTCTGCGGCATCATCACCTATGAAACTCTTGTATATGTAGGCTGCTACTATACTGGTTGTTTGTTCTCCCACTCATTATATCATGTAACTCCTATTTTAAGTATCATCTTGGAACCTTTTCTTTTCCTATTAGGCTATTTCTAGCCATTAATGGGTTTCATCCACACTCCAAACTTATTTCACTATTACCAAAGTCGGTTTTGAAATGAAATGCATCGTAATTATATAATGTTGTCATAGAATAATACTTATTTTTTAATGACGGCATGGCACAAACTTTTCATACGATGATAATCATATTCACCACCCACGTGGCTACAGGCTACCATCAGTGATCTTGACACATTTTTGCAGAAAGATTCATAAGATGCTTTGCAGACTTGGTCATCTTTTGTCAAACTGCAGTTCAGCTTCTTTCTCCTTCACCTGCATGTTTCCATCCAGCCCCCCCCCCCCCCACCTTCCCCAGTACGGACGCATAATTTGATGGGACCGTTTCAATCTATGACAAACGGCCTGCATTTCCCCAAGCTGTCGGCCATAAATCAGTCGCTACCATGGATGCATTGAGGATAAATTGATAGGGGGCAGGAAATGTCACGTGATAAGAATACTTGCCTCTCATGGCGCACACGATGAAAGCGAGCGAGGTGATGAAACAAAAATATAAACATGGTAAACACGCCGTATGAACCTCATGAATGGACAAGCGAAAAAAAAAGGGGAGAGCGCCGAACACCAATTGAAAAATAGCGCAAGCACGCACGAAGTATTGTCAGTATGCGTCACCGACATGGGGGCGTCATGAAAATATGGATTTAATTGTAAAATATAGACTTCCGCACAGACTCCTATGGACCTTCATCTCCCGACCTGTGTCAAGATAGTCTCTATTCTTTCATTTTACCTGTATTTTTTCTTATACTACTTTTCCGCCTGCTGCTTTGAGAGTAAAAGTTGTGCTATGAATTTGTAAAACCATGTTTTAGTATCATACATAACCAGGTGGAAGTGGATATAGTATGTTTCAATTTTCATCACGAGCACTGTGTTTCCGTTGAGCCACTGGCGAAATAGTCAATTATCACGATAATGCAGGATTTGCATCAACGGTTCAGTTCGTTATTCCGGAGGTTCATTAATCTAAAAATGCAATGAATTTTATCTTTCGAAAATGAAAAAAAAAAAAAGCTTCAATATTCCGAAGGTTCGTTAATCCGAAAATGAAACGAGGTTCTCAATTCTGGAGGTTCGTTAGTACGCACTTTTTCTTTCTTTCTTTTCTCATTTTCGAATTAATGACCTTTGGTGATAAAGAGCTTTTGGAATAACGCCACCAATGTTCGGATTAACAACCCTATATTTCATTTTTCGGATTAAGGACATCGAGGTGTACGGAATTTGTGTGTTTCAGAGTAACGAACGTTTGGAATTCCAAACCTTATTTCATTTTCGTATTAACTAACAAACCTTCGGAATAACGAACATCACCCACATCAACAGCACTTGAGTCTTAGAAAACAAGAGTTCCTCCTGTATGTTTTCTTCCCTTTTTATCTTCTTTCTAATTTATAAATCTTCTGCATCTTCTCCTTGTCCGCTGTCCCCGTCACTTTATTATGTCTGCAGTGTTTTCATCTATGTTCTTATAAATCACAAATCTTATATCTGTGGGAGAACAGCTGTTCTGGGAGTTACTGAATTACGTCCGTCACAGATACTTCAGATATGTTCTCCTTCTTCTTCTACTTTTTTTCCCAAATTTCCTATTCTAACTTTCACTTTGTTCAACAGATCATTTTAGTTATCATGAACAAGTCAGTCTCTTGTCGAAATCGGGTTTTTTTTTTTATCAATGTGGCATCATAAAGCTATAAATGCTTCTGCTTGTCGCTGCATGCATAAACTTGAACCTCTGGGCTCTGTCTTATTTTTTTTTTTTGTTAATGTGCCATCTAAGCGACTGATACGCTCATACAAACTTGGATACTTTTTCAGACAGACGGAGCTTTGTTTCACCATCATTAATTCTCGTGTGAAATCTTGTTATGCGTGACAGGCTTGTCCATTTTCATCTGAACAAGGACTTCACAGTATGTTTATTTGTTTGTTCGTTTGTTTGCTTGTTTTGGGTGTTTTTTGTTTGTTTTAATTTTCTTATTGTTAATCTCTCCTAAATCATTTTCCGAAGCTAACAACATTCTAGTGGAATACCTGCAACTTGAGAACAGATAATAGTGACTTTCTTTTTTCTCTCTTGTGTAAGTTAAGTATTAAAACACAAACAAACTTACCTAAATACCGGATTCCTCACGGGTATCACAGACCCACAAACCTTCATAATCGTCACGCATAGACCGTTTGATAGATTAATAGATATTTTGAGGTTTCCTGTGAGTGTGACCCACATTTTGAACAAGCCGTCGATATGGCCAAACAAAGCATGCTGGAGCGATAGAAGGAAGGGGTGTTCTCATTTCTATATTCCCGCCTGATTTTTCACTCTATAAACAGCACAATAGACATGGGGCAAGCTGCCGGAGGGTAACCCAGATATTTCACAGTAATCAACTGGGCAGGGATCAGGGAAATATACCCATGAATGGAGGATCGATCCACAAATAGAGGGGTTTCGCTTAAAGGGAAAATGTTGTATCACATCAAGGAGGTATGGGAGAGACAAGTAGGCCTACATCCCCGATCATTACCAAGCAGACTTCTCTCGAGTTACGATCGCAAGTCTCAAAGTTAACCTTTTTGTAGATAAAATAACGAAATGATAGTTAATGTATTACTTCATCTTGACCAGCTACGAATATGTGTGAACAACGAATAGTTCCCAATTCAGTCATAAGTGACATGCTTACAGTACTGAGAGTTGTGTATTTCTACTCTCGTCACAAAAAAGAAATAAAAAAATAGACAAACTATGTTAGGTATTTCAACCTCACATGGGAAATTTAGGACTCAGTTCAGCTGTTTCCAGATTTATGGAATGTTCTAACCCTTATAACCCTTAAAGAGCTTAGGTCATTGCAAAACACTTACTTAAATAGTTCATGGTCGATTTGTACATGATATACGTTTATGTATAGGACTATTAATGTCATATTGATTTGCATGATCCTGACATAAATATTACATGCCATATACCTCATGCGTTTATTCATTTATGTCAGTTTATTCCAGTTCTACAAATAAAAGGAAAAAAAAGAATGATAATAATCGGCTGGATTTCGTCTGATGTCCATTCTATGATCAATTCGACTGTAATGAAATGGAATCTATTTGAATATGACAAAGTGTAAGAAAGACATGGAATCTGAGTTTCAAATGTTTTCATGGAACAATTTAATCAGTCACAATCGCATGTAATGCATATCAGTTGAGGTGATGATGTCAATATATCACAATATATCAATCATATTTTGTTCCTTAAAGTAGGTTTTCAGTCAATTTCAGTGCCAAGTCATCACAAATCTATACTGATTTAAAGGGATGGTGCGGTATTGGTGGAGATGAGAATTGGGCTTTTAAGGTTTTGCGAGATACCAAGAAAACGCTTATACAGAGTATACCATTTTAAGAGGAATTCAAAGTTTATTTGATGAAAATCGGGTTTGGAATGACTGAAACATCCAAAAACAAAGTAAAACAAAGCGATCGTAATAAAGTGTGGGTCCCTCACGTTATTAGAATCGCTCTTTTTTGGATATCTCAGCCATTTCAAAACCTATTTTCATCAAATAAACGTTGAATTCCTCATAGAATTACATGCTCTTTCATATTTCATAAGAGGTTTCTCATTATCTCACCAAACAATGTTAGAAACCTGAAATTAGGTCTCAACCAAAACTGTGTGATCCCTTTAAGGCAGAAAGTGTTATCTCTCTTTCCTTCATATTTCAGATCAGGAAATTTAGTCAAGATTTTGCGTGCAAGCCAATGGAAGACTTTCAAAGAGTTAAAATCATTTTCCTTTTAAGAAAATAAGTGCTGCTAGGAGCCGAATAATTTGATGCAACAACTTATCCTTTTTCAAATCTGGATATAATAGGCAACTTTTCATAGGAAAGAGAACAGCGTCGTTTCTTTGAACTTATTTGTGTGGACTATTTGTGAATTTGGTTGTGTATTGTTTATTGTTCAACCATCTCTTTGTTTTCGATTAATAGTGTATTTATTCATAATGTTTATCTAATCATTTTCGTGTGACCTGCTTATTGTGTTCTTGCTTTTTTACGTAAAGCGTGTAGTAATGAATGATGAATAATTTCCACATGACAGCAAGGTTGAAGAGCTCTTAGTACAGTGGCGGATCCAGCGGGAGCGCACCGGGCGCCCCGGCGCCCCCATCCCTTTATTTTTTGTTAAAACAAAAGAAATAAAAAGAAAAAATGGGGGAGGGGTGCGTGCGCCCCCCTTTAATTTTGTAAAGGCGCCCCCTCTTTACGGAATTCCTGGATCCGCCCCTGTCAGTATACGCTTTAAACTGGAAGAGCTCCGTCTCTAAATATATTAATTTGCCCTATAGAGAATGAAAGAATTAATGTGAATGGGGACGACCAGATTTTGTTCTCACAGCTTAGTGTTTGCACAAATAGCGGGATTGCCTTGTTCGTGCAATGCTTGTTTCAAAATGATAAGTCAAATATAAAATTGATATGCGTTAAAAGTGGTGATTCCTTGTTATCTGTCCAATATTTTCATAATCTATATTCTATGTTAAGTGAGTTGGATTCGGAAAGCGCTGGAACTCCCAGACTCAGTGTCTTGCATATATACACGTATCTTCGCACGTATATATTGCGACAAAAGTGAAAAGACGGCAGTTGATTTCTTCTTTTTATTTCTTTCTTTTTCTTGGTGAAACTACAAAAGGCTGTAGACATACATGACAAGGTTTTGTATTTGTATCCACACCTTTATTGTGTCGTTATTGTGTGATTTCACTCGTGTTTACACGTTAAATAACCAGACACGTTCCCAACGTAAATATACGAAGATATAAGACAAATTTTAAGTCATCGAAAAAAAGCACGTTCAGTCCAAATCAAAATTATAATGTTTACTGGAACTCGTTTACATAGGTACAGCAGTGCTGGACTGCGAAGAAAAACAAAAAGGTTGTCGAGTCTGACAGTTTGCACCATCGCTTGATAAACATAAAGTTGATACAAAATATACCAGTAGGTGTGGATAACTTATGGGAGATAAATCTTCATTCTTATTGTAAGATCCTCTTCAAATAATTTGTGGGAATACACAATGAAAGCAAATAACCTTAGAATCTTGTCACATTCTGCTTCAACAGAAGTCAAGCCATAACCGCTCGAACGAATGTTTTCTATAGTTGAATTGTAGTTTACGCAGGCATTCCCGATGGCTTGACGGCAAGAGGGACGTGTACACTGTCACAATACCGTAATGAAATCACGTGCAGGTGAAAAATCTTGTGCCGTGATCGAAACAATTTGCTGTGGCTTATGGCACCCGTAATCGGTCCCTATATGCGTCGTTATCAAACACGTGAGTAACGACAATTAGGGATCAGTCAATTCATCAGTCAACTTTTCTTAAAAACCTTGGATACAGAGGTTGAATTCGGTTTCAATGTGTTTTGTCTTCGACATGGAAACTGTAGGGTACAGAGACTCTTACATCTAAGGCCGATGGGGTGACGGTGATAGACACACCATTATCTGGAGTTACAGCTTGGCATACAACTATACAAAATAATGATGTACTTTTTCCTCCATTCTTCTCAAACTCATTGTTCCCCCATTCGTCATCACTGATCCATCCTTCGTGCGTGTGTTGGATTGTTTCCATGACTACTTAGCCGCTGGTAGATGAAAGCATCCGCAAATACAGGGTGAATATGTTGCTTTAAGGATGCCCGGACGAGCGTGGAACAAATAAGAGTATTTACCGTGAACTTAGGGGCAGCGTCTCCCGATCATTAGGGCGCTATTCATGGTGACGCGCTCCCCGAGAGCGACGATGTTCGACGGAGCCACCGAGAGAGTTGGTCGCGAGAGGCGGAGAAGATGAAGAGGAAATTAACCCTCGATTTTGGAAGATGCCTCTCTTCATCAGAATGGTCGTTGGACGCGCTGGGAGGCGATGGGGCATCACGAGTCGACCTTTAGGGCTCACTTGAAATGGGTGGCGAGAGAACAGATAGAATAGACGGCGCGCTTTGATTGCAAGATTTACTCTGGGCGTAATGGTAAATTACACTTGGAGCTTTCAAACCATGAAAAATTACATCGTAATTAAAGGGCATAATGGAAGAGGAGGAGGGAACATCATTAGAAAGCACACACACACACAATAATGCACGCACAGACGTACACACCCAGACACACGCACACACGCAGAACACAGAATACAGCGGTTTAGCAGAGCATTCGTATTTTGAGAGAAGAGAGCTAATACAATGAATGCTTGCCATCGTATGATGTAGTGCAGGTGCAATGACGACCGACAGACAGAGAACACAAATAGAATGAGCAAATACAAGAAAAGGAGGAGGAACAAGACGAAGTGGCTACACTATCAGGAGTAGTAAGTTAAGGAGGACATAATACATTGATAGTGGTTTTTGTGGCAGGAATAGAAGAGGTTTTAATTTCAGCTTAATTCAATTTACTGTTTCTCATATAGTATCTTTAAAAAGGATTAAGCTCACAACTACGCGATAAACGTTATAACCATGACTACACGATAAAATACGGTAACAAGGAAGCGAAATCAAACGTGACAACACTTTCATATTGACTCGTATGACAACAAACTTGTAATATCTAATGGGCAAAGTTTTTTTGTGTGATAGTATAGCAGGAAAAAGTTTCCCTCTTTGCAAATTTATCTAATATGTAATTTTGTCTTCAAAAAGAAAATAAACACACCATGATTTACGTCTTCGTATCAATAGTAGGGATGAAACTGCACATTAACAGTGACACATTATAGGTTCCATTTTTGTCTCCTTAAACCTATGATCAAATCAGATTTCTATTATCACTGATAAATGATGATATTTTAATGTGCAAATTGAAATTAACGAATAAAAATAGATCTTTGATTAAAAAAAAAAGAAAAAGAAAAGACAAATGGGGCTATAACTCTGTTGGGCCAAGTCGGGTTTCATTAACATCTTGAATACTTCAATGCAGAGTCAGATCTACTAATACAATAATGATATTAAACACGAAATTTACAATACACACAAATATTATATAAAGATAACTTAAAACGATTATTCTCGTACAATGTCTTTCTCGGACAATATCAACGAAAAAGTAAACTCTATGGACTCGAACTTTCTGGGAGTGGATTTTACCAGTATTTCACATGAAAACTTATGTCGAACTATAGCTTGCCTATACTAATGATACCATACTATGTTAGGCAAGTCATAAGCAGTGAAAGAAGTGAAAGGGAGCCCATTAGAACGAACAGAGTCAGATCAGATCTGCGCGACTCCCGGTGAATTCCTGAATATAACAATCATGATTATTATCCATCCAGTCTTTCGTCACCAGACAAGTTTTATTTCATCTCTTTGACGTTGGATTTGCCGTCATAAATCCTGGTAAGGACTGTCGCTACGGCGAGCTAATGCCCACCGTGACCGAGGGAAGGAGGCCAACGAGCTGACGTTATTCAAAGAATTCTTACTGGTAAGCCGCGTGCGCTACTCTGCCAGCTCCAAAAGATAAAACAAAAATCGCATCCGACTCTAGGCTTTTTGCAAAAGAGATGTATAGTCTATAGAGGGCAGACTACATTAAAAAAAAATGAAATCGCAGTGTTGTCGTAAGATTCTTCGAGAACAGCGAGCTTGGGAAAAGGGTCTTTGTGAATGATATTTTGGCTGCCTTATTAACCGTCAACAAAATGTTGTTATTCTAAACAAGAAAAGAAAACCAAGATAAATCCAGCCGGGCTTTATTTTCTATTTCTAGTGAATAACATACACGTCATAAGCATTGTAACTGAGTTTGTTTGGGCCTTTTATACAAATTCGCATTTCTTAATGATTGTATTTGTGTCAGAAAATTGCCTGTTAGTAATTTGACAAAAGCCATAAATCTTCTGAATTAAACATAAAGGCCACTTCGTACAACAAAATAATGAAGGTCAGAACTAGAAATGTCTTATGCTCACATGACGAATATGTGATTTACGAATGTCATATCTTCAACTCGGTTTATTCAAGAGTTTATTGTATGGCTCATTATTTATCTACACGGATTTTTTTTTTCAAATGAAAACTTCCTGTCTATTTACGCTGTTATGTTATTCCATAATGCATAATGATGATCAGATTATTTTTTCCAAATACAATTAGGGCAATGTAAAAGAATGTTTACTGTTCACACTCTCACACCTCACACACACACACACACACACACACACACACACACACACACACACATATCTATATATATATATATATATATATATATATATATATATGTATATATATACATAATACATATATATATATATATATATATATATATATATATATATATATATATATATAACTAACCTGTTTCAATTCAGTTTCTCCTGACGCGGTGTCACCGTTTATTTTGGTCAATGTTTTTGGTATTTCATATATATAGATTATATACATACATATAGATTCTTGAATTCTATTCTTTCGTATCATCTGTTCACCTAGGTTCCTGTTAAGAATAAGTAAACAAACAAACAAACAAACAGTACTTCAGTCCCCAGTAATTTGCTGTAGGGCGACACGTTTTGACCTATAAAGTGGAACATGTGAAGAGTTTGTTCGCAAAAATCGATAAGTCCATTTTTGAAGATTTTGAAGTATGGTCTCTGTCATAAAGTACAAAATAATACCTTTTAAATGATATATTGGTCACTACATATAAAGGTACATTTTTGAAGTTATGGTCAAAAGAAGCAAAAATTTTCGTATTATTCTCCTTATTTTTCTTGACCTTTCGTCGCAAATATCTCCATTTGGCAAATATTGACTAATCGGTTTTTGCGAACAAACTCTTCATGTTTATTCATGAGGATTTTGATTTCTTTTTTATGTCATTAAAAAAAAAGAAAGCAAGGGGTTTTTTAGTCCTCCAAAACGTCGAATTAAATTATATTTAGGCGTACTTAACTTTTCTGAAGCTAATATCTATAGTCAAAGTTATGACTATTGCTCGGAGAAAGCAAGATATACTACAGATAGTACGGTAAATGTCTTTGTCTAATTATTAATAATTTTTCATACCTCTTGTTTACTGAATCATACAACTTTCAAAGTTGTTATGTCTACGTAATCTATTACCTTTCATTTTCTCTTGACTATGGTGGTGGCCATCGCACTTTATTCACTTTTAATTCATCCTATTCCTACTCTAAATAGATGTAGAATGGAACTTGTACATCTGATTGGACAAAGGAAATCAATTCTATAGGAATTCAAATTCTAATAATACAAATAATATGTGGGGTTTTTTTTTTAATTGATGAGTACGGAAAGTCAAAATTGTTACTTTTCACTGCACACTAGAAATCATAGAATCATAGGTGATATGAACCTACTGTTATGAAAACATTTGTATCTACTGTCTTTTTTTTCATCTCTGTCTCAGATATTGACTGCTCTGCTGCTTTGAAATCATTTCTTTTGCAATTTGGGGGATTCTCCTCTCTTCGACAAGAATGTTTCGAATGTTTTGAGATTCCTTTGGATGAGTTTCAGATGAGAGATACTGACAACGTCTTTAAAACAGGAAATCCTCCTTGGAACTGGAACTAGCTTTACCGAGTTATCATTCAACGACAGTACTGTACCTTCTGCCAATTATACGTCCATAGGGTTAACATTTCTTCGAAGAACACAGTCATTTAACATCATTCTCGAGAAATGCTTGAAACAACAACTGATACTTCCAGAGGACACCTTTTTGAGCCAAACGTCAGAGAGCATTGCCGCCCTCTTTCGATGAATGAAAGCTGCAAACTCGGCCGGAGGGCGTATTTTTTATTTATAGGCAAGCCTGTGTTTTTTCGCAATTAAATTCAATGAAACCGCTTGTGATGCGTCTATGTTTACTCCACTTGTGTTGTTTGTTGGGAAGAGTTCTGTGAGTACTGTTGTATCCTCGCGACCTGCATCCAATTAGTATGCATGTATAAATACGTATGTAAACGAGTGAGAGTGCGAAAAACAACACAATACAAAAAAAAAAATCTGACAAGGAGGAGAGGGGGAGAGAGAGAAAATCATAAGGAAAGAGATTTGTAAAAAGCAATGAATATTCTGTGATATCTCATCAATCATGCACAACAGTGATCAATATTATTGCGGGTTCCATGGAAGACCACAACTTTATTGGTGTATGATGGGGATGCATAATGGGCTACACTGACCAAAGATTTCCGAATTCACGTATTGGCTACAATAGAACGAAGAATCCAGAAATAAACTAGTAATGCTTTATTTCACCAATAAAAAATGAGTTTATTGTATTTAAATTTTCGGTGGCCTCCACCTTCTTCCGGAGTCTCGACGGGGAGACCCGTCGAGCCTCCTGAAGAGTACAATAAACTGATTCTTTATTGGCGAAATAATGCATTTCTTGGTTATTTCTCGATTCTTCGTTATATATATATATATATATATATATATATATATATATATATAATACTGGAGTTTTTTAAGGGATGGTGGGGGCGCTGACCATGCTCAAAAAGGATTACATTTAGAGAGTCATTTTCGTGCCTTTAGGCCTACACTTTTGCGTTTACTGGTATGTGGGGGGAATAAAGGTGAAGCCAATTCTGCCCTCCCCCCCCCCTCCCGATATTGAAACGCATATCGACCAATAGGCCTACACATGACGAGTAATGTAACAGAATGTAAGTATATAATGTAACACTTTTTCGATCTCCGTTGATTGGTGATTGATATTGACCGGAAAGATTGAAGGGAAAAGGAGTGGAGAAGAAGAGCATGGATGGAAAGCTTGAAGGGAGAGTAGTTGAAAGTTATGGAATAGGCTATACAATGGTACATGTACATGTATCAGAGAGTTGTAAAATAACATGATCGCCTAAATCTAATGACACCTGAATGGAATAAAATACATTGCAAAATGTTTGCCATTTTTCTCATTTCAAAATTAATACATTGTATCAAAAGTACTGTATTTGTCTTTCAGACCCCCCTCACTGTCTTATTTGTAAAGCTTCTCTCTCTCTTCTCCCTTCTCTCTATACATCACAAGTATTTGTTCCAAATACAAGCTCTCTCCATCTCTCTTGACTCCCTCTCATATCACATGATTTCTGTTTCTATAAGACCCCTCTCTCTATGCGTCGCCTCTCTATATACATTGTATGTACATGTATTTATTTCTCAGCCCCCAGCCCCCTCTGTTATATCTGTTGCTATTAAAGGCCCCTAAATTTATCTTCATACTGATGGTATATTATTTTGTTTCTCAAACCTGCCCCTCTTTTCTTCATATACTAGTTTCAAAGACTCACTCTGCATATTCATTTTTCCGAGCTCTCTCGACCCCCTCCTTTTTCAAATGCATGACTCGTGTATGTTTTCCCTTCCTCGATCACTGCTTGAATTCTCTTACAATTTATTTGTTTTTCATACTCTCTCCCTGTCTCTCCCCCTTCTCTCTTTCTCATTTTAAAACTTTACAATGTTTCTTTACAAGACCACTTTCTACTCTCTACATTGATCAGTTTGTCTAGAAACATGTACAGTCACATGAATGAAGGAAAATTACACCACTATTGCATGAATTCATTATGCACTTTATTCACTTCTTTATGTTCAAGCACTTTTTTTCATGAAGGTATCATAGTAATCTGATCCTCCAATATCCAAGAAGTATTGTAATACAAACTAGAACTATCACTCAATGTGATTAATACCCCCTACTAACACTCAAGCAGTTAGCTCCACTAGCAATGATTACTTTGTATGCTTTTCTTTGAAAAAAAAACAATTACCATGACAATTTATTGTTCAACATGGAATAAATGTGTTATTTTGCTCACTGATAGTCACATGTGCCATATCTCAAGTTAAGTGCTCAAAACCTGAGTGAATAAAGTAAATAAATCAGCAATTTCTATGATTTTCATTAAAAATATTGTTACCATGGCAACACAATGTTTGACATTAAGACAAAATGAAGTTTGCACAACTATTATATCATAGCTGTCACATGTGCCAAATTTCAAGTAAAATGCTCATAAACTGAGGGAGTTAAGTGAATTCACAATATCATTGTATGATTTTCATTCAAAATAGAATTATGCTTTTACCATAATATTGTGTAGAGCCCACTATAAAATTATGTCAACAATATTCGACCACTAATGTGGCTGTCGCATCTTCAAGCTATATGCTTATTAATTGACGACAGTCTTCTGCATTTACACTCCCAATATAGTCTGGTAGGAATGGGGGGTCCCCATGCACCCCCCGAACACATTTTTTTAACTTACTTTTTTGTAACCCTTAGGGTGTCTAATTAATGAATTTTTTTGTTCCCAAGAAAAAATCGTGTCCCATGAGGGTCATTGGCGGCCATCTTGGCAGCCATCTTGGATTTTCAGGGAAAATCATTATCTTCCATAACTTTTGAACTACACAGCATAGAATTATAAATAAAGCATTTCTGCAGGGTAAACATGACACAAGGAATCGATTGCAATGGTTATTTACATGATTAAAGCAAGTCTGAAACAAGAAAAGCCTAAAAACATGCAAATTTCGGTGTCATTTTCACCGAAAACTATCCAAATAGTTTAACTTTTGAATTACACAACATACAGGGACAAATAAAACAGTAATTCAGAGTTAATACGGCATGAGGAATCGTTTGAGAGAGTTATTTACATGATTAAAGCAAGTTACATACAAGAAAAGTCCAAACATGGGAGGAAAACCAGTGTCGTTTACTCTAGAAATATTCCCAAGTAGTCTATATACATATATACATGACAATCTCATACCTCCTAAGAGTAAACTTACCTCTTTTTCTTAACAGTCTGGTAGGAAAGGGGGGGGGGGTCCCGTGCACCCTCATTTTTGTATCCCTTAGGGTGTCTATTTGATTTTTTTTGTCTCCAAGTGAAAATCGTGTCACATGGGGGTCATTGGCAGCCATCTTGGATTTGCGAGGAAAATCATTAGTTTCTATAACTTTTGAAGTTTCCAACATACAAGGAAAAATAAAACATTTTTTCAGGGTATATGTGACATGAGAAATCGATTGAGATGGTTATTTACATGATTAAAAAAATGCTTGATACAAGAAAAGTCCCAAATATGATAAATTCTGTATCGGTTACACTGAAAAGTACCCAAATAGTTCAACTTTTGAACTATACACAACATACAGGGACAAATAAAACATTTCTTCAGACGAAACACAGCATGAGGAATCAATTGAGATTGTCATTTACATGATGAAAGCAAATTTGACACAAGAAATGTCCCAAAACTGAAAAATTAAGTGCTGTTGCTCTGGAAATGGCCCAAATATTTCATGCTACATACATGACAAATTGCATACCTCACAAAAGTGACTAACAACTCTGTCTTTAGATCATTGCCCAAATAGGCCTTTTTTGTTTTGTATCAAAAACATTAAATAGAATCTGAAGAGAAAATTAATTTCAAGCATTGTCACCCCTCACTTGGTGAAATAGAATAAGAATGTAAGCACTGTGGTAATTCATATGCAAATACCCTTAAAAAGAGGTGACACATGATAATAATGTTGATCACAACACTTAAAAGTGACTAATGGACAAAGATAAAACTGGAACTTAAATTTGATACTCTTTGTGCGCGTTCAATTTCGTTTCATTTTATATTTAAAACGAGTTTGAGTTGGGATATATTCAAGGAAACAATCACTGTGTCAAAATGTCGAGCCGATTTCAAAAATTTAGATGCCAAAATGGTTTCATTTATTCTCAAGTTAAAAAAGCAGTTCATTCAAATGTATTTGTTTAAAGTTTATTGTCCGAAAACAAAAAGAGAAACATTTCATTTGACAGCCGGAAATCTAGCCTGTGAATAGGGACTGTATATCAATGTGGATTGCTGCTACTTTAATTTAGAAATATTTGCATGTGAATCGCTTTTGTGCTTACATCCTGTATGCATTCAATTCAAGTTCACATTGATTGGAATTAAGTTTCCTTTCGAATTCTGTTAAAAGTTGTCTGATATAAGACGCAATATTCAAGCTATTATCAAAAGACATAATGATATTTTGAAAGGGTTAGTCACATACCGATTAGTGATTGGCTGAACACAGTCACGTGATGGAAGTATACATTCGTTATGTTGGCCCACGGGCGAACATTCTTGTAATGTTCTCCCATGGGAAAACATTTCCACGTGATGGACCGCAGCGCACTTATAACCTCCCTCAATAGCATTTCAAACCCTTCGGGTGGAACATTGGGTATGTTCCCTCCGCCGCCAGTCATCATCTATATATTTAAACGTTTGTGACATGTGTATATGCTTTTCATGAAGTATGGAATTAACGTATATTGAAAAAATATAAAGAACACAATATGACTTCACTTTTCTTAAAAAGTATTCTGAATGCTCACCCTGTGTAACTGTACAAACCACAGAAGCGGTTATGCGATATATCAGGTTTTCATTTCACACTTCTTTAATTTCTATACCGGTAGTCATCATCAAAACGATCATTGTAATCAATGTCTGGGTCCTCTTCTTCATCCTCCTTCATTTCCTCAGTAATTTTCTGAAGCAAGTCAATGAGGGAAGTCGGAAAGATAGGGCCACTTGACCACACTGGCTCCATCATAACAAAGGCTACTTTCTGCCATCCTTGTCCAGAATCAAAGGAGTCATATACAGAGCACCAGAAGAATGGTTGGTCAGCTCTCTTTAAGATGGCAAGGCGATGGGTCACACATTTTATGTGTGGGATAAGGTTGTCTCTGCAAGGTGTATATGAGCATGAAGAAATCCACATTGGAGTTTGTCGTCATTTGTTCGCCCTCTCCCATCATCTGCTTTGGATGATGCTGCTGTAAATAGACTTCTCCACCTCTTATGGTCATACATTAGGCATGTGAATGCTCCAATGTCTTCTGTCACCTCTTATTGGCTCTACAGACCACCCATCTCCAAGGTTTAAGTGGAGGACGAAAAAACATTGGCACATTTCAAAGTCATGTTGTAAGATTTCTGCAGTGTTCATTATAATGTAATATTGAACAATTTACCACATTTCAGTAAAATATTGCAGAGATTATAATGTCATACTACTCTCTCCTGAATGCTGTATGGTACATGGGGTGGCTTTGTAGATTCTTTTTGGGTCCGACTTTGCCCCTACTCTTGAAGGCACTTGTTACATCTTCCCCTGTAAGCACATGTCGTCCAAGTATTGTGGTACAGTAGCCCGCTCCCTTTGATTCAGTATGCCAGTTCAACAACATTCACAATCTGGCAATGCTCGACAGTCCATTTATAAAGGAGGATAGTGAGGGTGACGGAGTGAGCATGGCGCAAGAAGATCAAGAAAATGTCTGTGTCTGGTGTCCTTACCACAGCTGCTTTGTACCCAAGCTTAATAGTGGAATACTCGAGGTAGAGCGCTACCCTGGTGTCCTTCTCCTGGTTAGACGGCAGCTCATGGATAGAGCTTATTGTCTCCTGGGATGAGTAATTAGGTGAACAAAAAGAATGTAACAGGAATCACTTAAGCTTCAGAGAATGTGATTTCTGTTACATTCCTTTTGTTTACACAATGATATGTTCCAAGAGACAATGGCGCGATATCCATGAGTGACTGTCTAACCAGTATAAGAAGACGGACACCAGGGTCGTGCTTTACCTCAAGTGCGCTGCTAAACTTAGGTACAAGGTAGCTTTGGTGAGGGATCCAGACACACATTTCCTTGATCCCCTTGGTCCTTGCTTAATCCATTCTACAATGTAGTATCTTTCTTAATAAACGGACTGTCACGTATTGCCAGGTTGTCAATGTCAATTAACTTGCATTTATATAGAATCAACGGGAGCTCATATACTGTATACCAAAATACCTGGACTACCGGGGAAGATGTAACAATTAAAGTGCCTTAATGGGTTGGGAAAAGTTGGACCCCTAAAGAATCAACAAAAGCCACCCCATATACCACATAGCATTCAGGTGAGAGTTGTTTGATTTCGTGATTTCGGAAGTATTTTACTGAAATCTAATAAGTTGCTCAGTATTATATATTAATAAACACTACTAAAATATTAGAATATGACTATACAATATGCCAAGTTGAGTGTTTTTTCCTCACAAATCTTGGTGATGGGTGGTCTGTGGAGCCAGAGGTGACAGATGACATGGAAGCATTCACATGCCTAAAATGTATAGCGAGGTCCGGGAGAAGTCTATCATAATGGCGTTCGCAGCATCATGCTGAAACAGATGGTGGGAGAGGGCGAGCAACTGATGACCAAATCCAAGGTGGATTTCTCCTTGCTCCCACCTGGCAGAGGCAACCTTATCTCACACTTTCAATGTGTGATTTACTGATTTTCCTCTCAAATAAAAAATGGCCGCCAATGACTCCCCCCCCCCACACGATTATTACTTGGAAACAAAAAAAAATCATCATCTAATAGACACCTTGAAGGGATACAAAAATTTAGGGTGCATGAGGATCCCCCATTCCTAGACTTTAGTGGTTAGTCAATCATATGAGGTATATAATTGTCATGTATGTATATGGACTATTAAATTGGGCAGAGCAAACAACACTGTTTTTTTATTCGCATGTTTGGATTTTTCATGTATCATAATTGTTTTAATCATGTAAATAACAATGTCAATCGATTCCTCATGCCAAATTTACCCTGGAGAAATTATTTATTTGTCCTTGTATGTTGGAAACTTCAAAAGTTATAGAAATTAATGATTTTCCTCGCAAATCCAAGATGGCTGCCAATAACCCCCCCCCCCCCCATGTGACACGATTTTCACTTGGAAACAAAAAGAATCAAATAGACACCCTAAGGGATACAAAAAGGAGGGTGCATGGGACCCCCCACCCCCCCCCCCCATTCCTACCAGACTGTTAAGAAAAAGAGGTTAGTTTACTCTTAGGAGATATGAGATTGTCATGTATATATGTATATAGACTACTTGGGAATATTTCTAGAGTAAACGACACTGGTTTTCCTCCCATGTTTGGACTTTTCTTGTGTGTAACTTGCTTTAATCATGTAAATAACTCTCTCAAACGATTCCTCATGCCATATTAACTCTGAATTACTGTTTTATTTGTCCCTGTATGTTGTGTAATTCAAAAGTTAAACTATTTAGGTATTTTTCGGTGAAAATGACACCGAAATTTGCATATTCTTAGGCTTTTCTTGTTTCAGACTTGCTTTAATCACGTAAATAACCATTGCAATCGATTCCTCGTGTCACGTTTACCCTGAAGAAATGCTTTATTTATAATTTTATGCTGTGTAGTTCAAAAGTTATGGAAGATAATGATTTTCCCTGAAAATCCAAGATGGCTGCCAAGATGACCGCCAATGACTCCCATGGGACACGATTTTTTCTTGGGAACAAAAAAAATCATTAACTAGACACCCTAAGGGTTACAAAAAAGTAAGTTAAAAAAATGTGTTCGGGGGGGTGCATGGGGACCCCCCATTCCTACCAGACTAGAACTCTTCGCAACAAACAACCGAAGTGGAGTAAGCATAGACGCATCACGAGCGGTTTCATTGAATTTAATTGTGAAAAACCACAGGCTTGCGGGTAAATAAAAAATACACAGCCCGGGCGTCACGCTCTATCTCTGTGTGACACTCACCACTTCGGAAAGAAAGGGAGATGTGGGTACTCACAAAAATTGCTTTGTTATCATCTTTATTTTGGGCAGTGTGTATTCTGTCATTGTACGTCGTACATTCTCTGTTTTTGGTTTGTAGAATTTGTATCAGCTGTATTGTATCTTGTGCAATTAGTAATGGAGTGGAATGACTCATGCATATCAAAGCATATGAGAGAGCAAAAAGCACAATCAACCATGTGCCGTGCTCTCTTTGTAAATAAGTGGCCTGGAAAAGAGTTTGTATATCCATTATGACAGCTTTCCAAAGACCAATTCAAAGAGAAATGGGGCCTAGCAACGCAAGATGTAGCTCAGGAAATATATATGTACACCTTTTTTATTTTTGTCGTTGTATTTGTAACAATGTACAATATGAGTCCAGTTTGTATGTAATTTGGTTGTCTTGCACAGCCCAAGGCAAAAAGAAATGCTCGTACATCACACTTTCCATCTAATCCGTGAGAAAAAACGACCCCTATTACGTGTTTTCTTTAGCGAGTATGGTCACGGTGTCCACCTTTCAGTTGGAGTTTTCCATCCCATTGGATGCTGTTTGGAAGATTAAACATTCATTTTACTATACAGTATATCAGCCGTTGGTATGCGAGTTTGTCAAAAACGAAAATAAATAAGAAAATTATACATATGTTTAAAACAAAATGAATAGTAAATGTGAACCATTTATATTTTGCCTCCTTGTGGTAGGATATTTCCAGCATTTCCGAACTTTCAAATAACCATTTTAGATTTAATAATATTAAAGGTAGTAGATCCGATTCGCAAACACCTCCAATATCAGTCAAATGTCATATTAACCATCATGCTAAGAAGGTTTTCTTTGTGAAATTTGGAGGTCAGTGAAATTCAAAAATTAAACATCCGTTAGCCATTGGAAGAAGTTGAGTGCAAATTCAGACCTCAGGCTTAGTGCTCAGATGTTTTCCTATTTGATTTGATCTGTCTTACTGTGCACACTAAGATACATACTGGAATGGTTATTTCGTATTTATTAAATTATAGTAGCATATTTGGTTACTAGCTGTCTCTAGGCATTTTCGAATTTGGGCTGCAAAGAGATCCACTACCTTTAAGTTAGAAGAGAGATAAGTAAATAATGATAAAATAAACAAACAAAAAAGAATGAGTTTCTTTTGTAATACTATCTGACAAACTTTTTACTTTACCATTTTACTTCATTGCTCAGCACTTTCCATTCTCTCTCATACCCTCTTACCCATTACATTTAAATGAAATACAACTAAAATGAGTTTGCGTGCCTGCATAATACTCTTTGGAAATTATAAGTGAGAATGTTCTTAGGTTTTGGCTCACTTCAAAATGAGAACCAATCGAACTGTCACAACATGAGAAAATGTATAACTAATAACCAACAATATATTGAGACAGGCAAGTAATCATCAAAAATAGAAAATGATGATTAATAGCAGGAGTTAGAGGGGAGCATTTGCCGGTCCTTTGAATGTGCACTTGTGCAGTGTGATCTTCGCTTAGTCTTTTTCTAGTCTTTAAGCATTGTTTGAAGTTCCAGTCTTCTGGGATGCTTTCTGGCGAACAATTTCACCACCCTCTCGTTATCAACGTCAAAGTTGTAATGGAAATGAATGAGTGCCAAAGCAGACAGCCTGTCTTGTGTCTCATGCTGGCCCTCAGATAGGTGTGCAGTCTGCGTAAGGCATTGGCGCCTTCTCTTGCATTCGCAGCTGGTTGTGGGGATGGTGCAGCATATTTTTAGCAATGTAAAAACATTTGGAAACATGTCTGCATCACACTGTTCCATTGTTTCCGCTGCAGTAGACGGACGTTCATTGGGGGGTTTTGTTTGGTACTTGTGCTTCCATCGGAACAACTCCTGCGGAAACACTTCCGGTGATGGCATAATGTGTGTGTAGGCGACAGAAATCGGGTTAAATCTACAGTTGAAATGATATAGTCTATGACCTTATCATTCCTTTACAACATTATTTCAGTTGATTACCTGTGTACACCACGTGTATATAAGCGCCCGATTGCAGACAGCAGGTGGCAAGGTGACCGTTGCAACTACTTACATTATTACCACCTCCGAAGGAAATGCACCAGTCCGACTATACAGCCATCATCGAAAAATGAGATGGAATGTGGAATGTATTTGGTCGTTTTTGCTCCCAAACTTAACAGTTATGTTGTCAATAAGGCTGCTACGTATCTAGATAATGTCTCACATACAACTGTATATGGATATTGCGTTGAAAATGATATTTGGCGAGAAACAAAAGCTTGAAATCACAGGAATTCACACTGCTGACAACGGCAGACAGGAAGGTCAACGGCTCAAATTTTCGTTGGTAGTCTCGTCACGTGATAGTTCTGTATGGATTGTACACGTTCCCTATGACAGCAATTGTGAATGGGTAGTCTAGCTTTACTGCAAATTTGCGTCAGGACTGCTCAACCAATGGACAAGATTCTTATGTCACAAAAATGGGCAGAACCTCTACTTTCTGAAACCGTGCGCCCCAAGTTTGTGCAATCTTCCGTTCTCAAGATATCCCGTCTGGAAGAATAACTACTGCAAGACGGCAAAATATGCTCAAATTCGTCAAATTTGGACTGTTCGCCATAGACAATTCTACTCATAAGGTACTTTTCTGATCTAATTTGCGTCACTGCTACAAATGTTACAATAAAGATATATACACATAAATAATCCCTAAAGTGTCCACTTTCAGAATCCGGGCGCCCCAAGTTTGCTTCTTAAACAGTTTAAAAGTTATGGCAGATTTTGTGGAAAATGCGTCGATTTTTGACCCGTTTTACGTGTTGTAGCGTTCGCGCGGTAGCGCGGCTTCGCAGATGACCGAAAGTTTTCAATATGTAATAGCTCGCACAAATTGATACATGTCACAAATGTACACACTAGTAGTTATGTACATGTATGATGTACTGTATGCATGGTTGTTTTAATGTGTATGTACACAGGTTGACCAGATTAATGGAGAACATTCTATGTGGTATAGATATAGTACATACAGGCTGACCAGATAAGTGGAGAATTTTCTAGGTGGTATACAATGTAGCTATACAGTACATGCATGTAACAGGAAATACATTATAGCTCACTCAATCTAGAATGATTTCACCCATTCCAGAAAGTTCTGGGAAGTGTTTGGCTGAGTGAGGCACTTTCCCTGTAGCCCAATGTGATTGGTAGTTATTCTTGGTAATGATGTTTTGTACATAGTTAGGCAGTGAGTCATCCAGGATTCCTGGAACTTGGACTAGCTAGAATGTGTGGCCCCAGGTTGGAGAGAGTTACAGAATGTGCTAGAAGGGGTGAATAGATAGTATATAAGCTAGAGAAATTCTGCAGTAGGCAGAGTACCCAACACCTCTGCTCTGAGAGTTACGTCACTTCTGGCTCTGAAGCGACTTGTTATAGTCAGTCCTGTGTTACCTGCTGACCTGTTATGTTTGTGGAGATAAGGCCTGGGAGACATTTTGCCTGCAGAGAATTAGTGTGCCCTCTTTGGAGATAGACACCATGTTTGTGTCAATGGACATTGCTACGGCAAAGCTGTGATGGGCTCGATTCTTAGCTGAACATTATTAAGTGAATCATCATTCAACGCATCAACTGGACGTGGTCGTCACAACGTTTGGACTCTGCACGTTTCGCCGTGGACATATATCGTGGATTTTACCCCGGATCTATACCGTGGACTATCGTAACCTGCGCCTCTGATGGAGTTACGTCGGAGGAATCATTCATCGGTGCGTCAAGGATCATTCGTCTGTGCATCGAACATCGTATTTGGACAATTTCAAAGGATTATTTAATACGTGTAAGTGATTCCACTACTATTTATAACTGTTTCTATTGATCATTGTTGTATTGATGTGACGCCGATTACCAGTCTGTACCCACAATATCACTGTTAATAAACCGCCTGAACATCAGTTGATTGTTTCTTTTGTGCGATCTTTCTCAGAGTGATTTTGGTCGTAACAATACATAACATTTGTGTTTGTGTGCATGGGGACGATCCGATGGTTCATACAACAAAAGGGTTTCGTACAATTATTTTTAACATTGTTAAACGTACTCTTCCACATTTACGTAGCATATAATGTGTCTTTATATTCATTTGGATTGTTATCTTGAGAATTGCTAAAAACTGTTATTATGAAAAAGTGGACCTTTCAGAATTTTATTTATTTTTTTTTTTTTGGGGGGGGGGTGTGCGTACGCACCCGACGCACTCCCCCCCCCCCCCCCCCCCGGCTACGGGCCTGCTTATGAGTGTTGTTTTTCTTGTGTTAAAGTTTTCCTGGAAAGAAAGAAGAGAATAACTCGTTAAACTGTCAGAGAGAAACATAAAGCAGTACATATATTCATACAAAGAGAGATAGATGAAAAGATATGTGCAGAATGGTTGAATTCATGATTAAGAAGCACATTGATTGAGAATCACACGTACGGTAGTATCATCTCTTTCAAAATGGAAGAGATACCAATATTTTAGCTTTCACACAATATACAGTGCATTTCAATGTGTTACAGAAGGCAACATTTTTGCTACAGGGTTGACTTTTGTGATTTATTGAGAAAATGAAAGCACATCGAAATATATTACATAATATGGTATCTGAAGTAGCTGACTCTTTTGGGTCAATTTCTCCAGTTTGAGGGCAAGTGGTAATGCAGAATATACTCCCATCATTGAAATATGCGACATATCTCAACAATGATGACTACGATGATGCAAATGAGGATGATATCCATGATGATGATCACAGTGACGACGATGGCGAAGATCACAAAGACGATGAAGACAACGTTGATGACGATGATGATTACGAAGATGATGTCGATGCCGACCATGAAGACGACGTCGATGACGATGATTACAAAGATGACGATGTCGATGTCGACCACGAAGACGACGTAGATGACGATAATGATTACAAAGATGATGCTCTCGACCACGAAGACGACGTCGATGACGATGATAATTACAAAGATGTCGATGTTGATCACGAAGACGATGTCGATGACGATGATGATTACAAAGATGTCGATGTCAACCACGAAGACGACGTCGATGCCGATTACAAAGATGACGATGTCGATGTCGACCACGAAGACGACATTGATGCCGATGATGATTTACAAAAATGTCGATGTCGACCACGAAGACGACGTCGATGATGCTGATTTACAAAGATGTCGATGTCGACCACGAAGACGACGTCGATGACGATGTCGACCACGAAGACGACGTCGATGACTACGACGATTTACAAAAAGACGTCGATGACGATGTCGTCGGTGACTAGGAAGACGACGTCGATGATGCTGATTTACAAAGATGTCGATGTCGACCACGAAGACGACGTCGATGACGATGTCGTCGGTGACTAGGAAGACGACGTCGATGATGCTGATTTACAAAGATGTCGATGTCGACCACGAAGATGACGTCGATGAGTCTGCACCCCACCCCCTGGGTGTGGCACACTCTAGGTCTGCACCCCACCCCCTGGGTGTGGCACACTCTAGGTCTGCACCCCACCCCCTGGGTGTGGCACACTCTAGGTCTGCACCCCACCCCCTGGGTGTGGCACACTCTAGGTCTGCACCCCACCCCCTGGGTGTGGCACACTCTAGGTCTGCACCCCACCCCCTGGGTGTGGCACACTCTAGGTCTGCACCCCACCCCCTGGGTGTGGCACACTCTAGGTCTGCACCCCACCCCCTGGGTGTGGCACACTCTAGGTCTGCACCCCACCCCCTGGGTGTGGCACACTCTAGGTCTGCACCCCACCCCCTGGGTGTGGCACACTCTAGGTCTGCACCCCACCCCCTGGGTGTGGCACACTCTAGGTCTGCACCCCACCCCCTGGGTGTGGCACACTCTAGGTCTGCACCCCACCCCCTGGGTGTGGCACACTCTAGGTCTGCACCCCACCCCCTGGGTGTGGCACACTCTAGGTCTGCACCCCACCCCCTGGGTGTGGCACACTCTAGGTCTGCACCCCACCCCCTGGGTGTGGCACACTCTAGGTCTGCACCCCACCCCCTGGGTGTGGCACACTCTAGGTCTGCACCCCACCCCCTGGGTGTGGCACACTCTAGGTCTGCACCCCACCCCCTGGGTGTGGCACACTCTAGGTCTGCACCCCACCCCCTGGGTGTGGCACACTCTAGGTCTGCACCCCACCCCCTGGGTGTGGCACACTCTAGGTCTGCACCCCACCCCCTGGGTGTGGCACACTCTAGGTCTGCACCCCACCCCCTGGGTGTGGCACACTCTAGGTCTGCACCCCACCCCCTGGGTGTGGCACACTCTAGGTCTGCACCCCACCCCCTGGGTGTGGCACACTCTAGGTCTGCACCCCACCCCCTGGGTGTGGCACACTCTAGGTCTGCACCCCACCCCCTGGGTGTGGCACACTCTAGGTCTGCACCCCACCCCCTGGGTGTGGCACACTCTAGGTCTGCACCCCACCCCCTGGGTGTGGCACACTCTAGGTCTGCACCCCACCCCCTGGGTGTGGCACACTCTAGGTCTGCACCCCACCCCCTGGGTGTGGCACACTCTAGGTCTGCACCCCACCCCCTGGGTGTGGCACACTCTAGGTCTGCACCCCACCCCCTGGGTGTGGCACACTCTAGGTCTGCACCCCACCCCCTGGGTGTGGCACACTCTAGGTCTGCACCCCACCCCCTGGGTGTGGCACACTCTAGGTCTGCACCCCACCCCCTGGGTGTGGCACACTCTAGGTCTGCACCCCACCCCCTGGGTGTGGCACACTCTAGGTCTGCACCCCACCCCCTGGGTGTGGCACACTCTAGGTCTGCACCCCACCCCCTGGGTGTGGCACACTCTAGGTCTGCACCCCACCCCCTGGGTGTGGCACACTCTAGGTCTGCACCCCACCCCCTGGGTGTGGCACACTCTAGGTCTGCACCCCACCCCCTGGGTGTGGCACACTCTAGGTCTGCACCCCACCCCCTGGGTGTGGCACACTCTAGGTCTGCACCCCACCCCCTGGGTGTGGCACACTCTAGGTCTGCACCCCACCCCCTGGGTGTGGCACACTCTAGGTCTGCACCCCACCCCCTGGGTGTGGCACACTCTAGGTCTGCACCCCACCCCCTGGGTGTGGCACACTCTAGGTCTGCACCCCACCCCCTGGGTGTGGCACACTCTAGGTCTGCACCCCACCCCCTGGGTGTGGCACACTCTAGGTCTGCACCCCACCCCCTGGGTGTGGCACACTCTAGGTCTGCACCCCACCCCCTGGGTGTGGCACACTCTAGGTCTGCACCCCACCCCCTGGGTGTGGCACACTCTAGGTCTGCACCCCACCCCCTGGGTGTGGCACACTCTAGGTCTGCACCCCACCCCCTGGGTGTGGCACACTCTAGGTCTGCACCCCACCCCCTGGGTGTGGCACACTCTAGGTCTGCACCCCACCCCCTGGGTGTGGCACACTCTAGGTCTGCACCCCACCCCCTGGGTGTGGCACACTCTAGGTCTGCACCCCACCCCCTGGGTGTGGCACACTCTAGGTCTGCACCCCACCCCCTGGGTGTGGCACACTCTAGGTCTGCACCCCACCCCCTGGGTGTGGCACACTCTAGGTCTGCACCCCACCCCCTGGGTGTGGCACACTCTAGGTCTGCACCCCACCCCCTGGGTGTGGCACACTCTAGGTCTGCACCCCACCCCCTGGGTGTGGCACACTCTAGGTCTGCACCCCACCCCCTGGGTGTGGCACACTCTAGGTCTGCACCCCACCCCCTGGGTGTGGCACACTCTAGGTCTGCACCCCACCCCCTGGGTGTGGCACACTCTAGGTCTGCACCCCACCCCCTGGGTGTGGCACACTCTAGGTCTGCACCCCACCCCCTGGGTGTGGCACACTCTAGGTCTGCACCCCACCCCCTGGGTGTGGCACACTCTAGGTCTGCACCCCACCCCCTGGGTGTGGCACACTCTAGGTCTGCACCCCACCCCCTGGGTGTGGCACACTCTAGGTCTGCACCCCACCCCCTGGGTGTGGCACACTCTAGGTCTGCACCCCACCCCCTGGGTGTGGCACACTCTAGGTCTGCACCCCACCCCCTGGGTGTGGCACACTCTAGGTCTGCACCCCACCCCCTGGGTGTGGCACACTCTAGGTCTGCACCCCACCCCCTGGGTGTGGCACACTCTAGGTCTGCACCCCACCCCCTGGGTGTGGCACACTCTAGGTCTGCACCCCACCCCCTGGGTGTGGCACACTCTAGGTCTGCACCCCACCCCCTGGGTGTGGCACACTCTAGGTCTGCACCCCACCCCCTGGGTGTGGCACACTCTAGGTCTGCACCCCACCCCCTGGGTGTGGCACACTCTAGGTCTGCACCCCACCCCCTGGGTGTGGCACACTCTAGGTCTGCACCCCACCCCCTGGGTGTGGCACACTCTAGGTCTGCACCCCACCCCCTGGGTGTGGCACACTCTAGGTCTGCACCCCACCCCCTGGGTGTGGCACACTCTAGGTCTGCACCCCACCCCCTGGGTGTGGCACACTCTAGGTCTGCACCCCACCCCCTGGGTGTGGCACACTCTAGGTCTGCACCCCACCCCCTGGGTGTGGCACACTCTAGGTCTGCACCCCACCCCCTGGGTGTGGCACACTCTAGGTCTGCACCCCACCCCCTGGGTGTGGCACACTCTAGGTCTGCACCCCACCCCCTGGGTGTGGCACACTCTAGGTCTGCACCCCACCCCCTGGGTGTGGCACACTCTAGGTCTGCACCCCACCCCCTGGGTGTGGCACACTCTAGGTCTGCACCCCACCCCCTGGGTGTGGCACACTCTAGGTCTGCACCCCACCCCCTGGGTGTGGCACACTCTAGGTCTGCACCCCACCCCCTGGGTGTGGCACACTCTAGGTCTGCACCCCACCCCCTGGGTGTGGCACACTCTAGGTCTGCACCCCACCCCCTGGGTGTGGCACACTCTAGGTCTGCACCCCACCCCCTGGGTGTGGCACACTCTAGGTCTGCACCCCACCCCCTGGGTGTGGCACACTCTAGGTCTGCACCCCACCCCCTGGGTGTGGCACACTCTAGGTCTGCACCCCACCCCCTGGGTGTGGCACACTCTAGGTCTGCACCCCACCCCCTGGGTGTGGCACACTCTAGGTCTGCACCCCACCCCCTGGGTGTGGCACACTCTAGGTCTGCACCCCACCCCCTGGGTGTGGCACACTCTAGGTCTGCACCCCACCCCCTGGGTGTGGCACACTCTACTAAGTACTGCACTACAAAACGATATAGAAAAATATAAATTTCTAAAAAGACACAAACACTCGACCAGACAAGACCCAGTATCGAAGAATGTGCCACACCTAGTGGATGGGTTTAAACAAGAGTGTATCTTGTTTAAACTCCACCCCCTCGATGTGGCACATGATACTGAGTCTTGTCGGGTCGAGTGTTTTGTGTCTTTTAAGAAATTTATATTTTTCTATATCTTTTTGTATAGTCTTGTTTACTACGTGATATGGGACACGCCACGCAGACACACCAACACACACACACACACACACTTAATTTTGAAATCATTTTGTATACTGTGATGTATAAAGTGAAGTGGATGTCGTATTTCACGCTATGCACTTTCACAACACACCCGAAATTACAAGCCTGAACAAATGATTTTTATTTTCCATTTCATTTTGTATGCCGAGTATATGAGATAAATATATCAAAAGTGCAGAGGGTACAGACCCCAGGGGGTGTGCTGTCACAGTGCCGACTGGGTGGGCACCGTGATAGCATACCCACTGGGGTCTGCACATTCTGCACTTTGACATATTTTATCTCATACTCTGCATACAAAATGAGATTGGTAGTGTCACTTTTCAGTCTGGGCACTCTGAAAATAAAGACGAAAACAGGTTCTGAAAATAAACTTTTATTCTAATTTCGTAACATTCTTCTTTATTGCAATCAACTGTACAAGATATCTACAAGAAGTCCATCAATCTGTATTTATACCAAAGATTTGAAGCTTGATCAGGTCTTTTTGAGTTATTTTCAAGTTTTAAGATGAAGCTGTCGTTATTAGAGGGTAAAGTCATGTTATTCAGCTAAATGTCTCGAGACAACAGGGAATACTGTTGTACATACGACATACAAAGCATGTCGCCAGCTATTTTGTTGCTTTCTTCGGAAGAGAATTAAAAACCAAAAGAAAGGTATAAATTCATTATTGGAGAGCCTCCATGCAGTCTTGTGGTTTAAGATATTAGATTTATATTGTCTGTCAGGAAATACCCAAAATGGATTGTGGATCTAAATATTATCTAACCTTACTTGATGTACAAATATTTTTTTAACTGCAGTTCCATCCGAAAGTATATAATTAAAAAGTGAAACTTGTTCGCAGTCATTTGCCTTCAAAGATTATTCAAATTTTATCATAAAAGAATATTATCATAAAGAAATAAAGTTATCTTGGATGAAGCAAATAGGCCCTACTAGTAAGCAGCCAGTCCCCCAAAAGACAGCCAAGTCACTTAAAGATTAAGATTTTAGATGCATTACCCGGTCGTAAAAGTCGTCCCCACCGTGCTGACCAATGTGAAGTTCGGGAGTGGAGGCCCCGGCCGTCGAAGATGGCTCTATTTGGTCTACTCTATAGTAATGGGTTGTTTGAGCGTGGATTAGTCTCGTTGGTTGCATGCCCCATAAAGGCGATGGGATGCTCGGCATTCTGGGTCGTAGACTTGACAGGTAACCTGTAGAAGTCTTATTAACTAGAAACATAAAAACACAACATCGATACACTTTTCCGCAATCTACATCTCACTACACTGATCAGAATCGGTATTACTTTTCACTTGGTTTTACTTTTACTTTTTCAAATAAAAAAAGAAAACCAAACGGAAGTCGATGATATAGATGACATGGTGGCACATGGCATGTAGTAGCATGGCAAATTTCTACAATTTCTGTCCCAAATTGGAATTAAAAAACCAAAGGCAATGAGAGCTTACAACCCATACACTATCACCGCTTAAAACCATATTCTGCTAAAATGATGTCCACTTGAGCTAACTGCTAGATTCATAAATGGTTACGGAACCTGTACAAACAAGAGATAACAGAGATAAAGTGGCATATTGGACACTCCCTATACGGAGTACCTTAATACAAGTGACGCAATATCTTATTGCAAGCATAGATTTAAAAGACAAGACTACACTACCAATGGCCCATTCGTGGCGGGTACAGGTGGACTGGTGTCTGCTGCCGGGGATGGCCCCGTGGTCGGTCCAGCAGGTGTCCGGAGCTTGGATTGGTCTCACTGGCTGCACGTCCCCCATAAAGGCTGTTAGGAACACTCGGCATGGTGAGGTTGTCGACTAGCATTCACCTTTGATACGACAGTCATAGAAAATATAAGACCAGTTAATACAGTTTCCACACAAACAGTCTTACATAACATAACTTGTAAACATGAAAAAGCATTGGATGCACACATTGTGTGTAGTTTTTCCTCACTAAGACAATACATCTTTATACTCTACAGATATTTCATGAAGCAAATAAATAGATGAATAAATAAATGAATAAATAAATAGAGAGCTAAATGTGTTTTACTTATAATAGCTTTGAATGCCGGTACAAAGGAGCCAGTAGACAGCTGCCCGACTCCTGGGAGAGATGATGTCCACGAAACGGCCGTGTGGTCCTCACCGCTCCTCACCGGCATGATGTCGGATGTCTTGCTGCAGGGGAAAGTGACTCGTTCCTCAGCATGCACGACTCCTCCATGAAGCAAAGACTCTCCTTCAGAGGTGATACAGGCTGGTCTCTATCCACGCTGTCCCCTTTAATACTTTTCACCAGGGAGATGGTTCCACCTCCCTGTTTTCACTGAATCTACCCCCTATAGCCAATGACAGGAGTAAAAACTCTCTTCAACGCCCAAATAAGATAATCCCTCGTTTTCATTGGTTCTCACAAAATCAGCAGTTTCTCAATATATCCTGTCACGCCACCCAAAGTGGGTGCGGTTAACATTCCTAGTCAAGGGATTCCAATCATAGAAGTCTAATTTTATTGAAATGCATGCGAATTCCCGCCAACTGATGTTATGTGGGGCAGACTATACTAGGAACAATACAAAAGGGGCGAAATGTCCACTGACTGCTCTATTGACAAAATACCGTGTCTTTATTGGTGCTACGAACAAAATCAGCTGTTCCTTAGGCTGGGTTCACATAGGAGTACACTATTCGGGTATATGGTGCACGTTTTCGAGAGCACACGAATAGCTTGAATCGAACGATAGGATTTCCTAATGTTCGAAAATGCCGTACAGCTGCGTATAGCATGGTATAATGGGAATCGTGCTTGTTCGATTTTCATGCAGCGTATACAATCTCTCGTTTATGAAAACGATGAAAATTTTGGTCTGGATTTGCCCTTTAGCAAAAATAAACATGTAGACTGATATTCTGATGCAGTGTTGTGTATCATGATCAAATAATGTTATTAAACCAATTAAAAATAATCAGTTTTAGTTGATTTACCCAAAATGACCCCAGGTTGGAGTTGGATCAGTTTTTTATTCATATACTCAATTTATAGCTTTCTTGTCACAAAAATGGTACGTTCCAATGTAATCTCAGTTTAGAAACTCTTAATAAGATGGTTGTGTAGGAGGAAGAAATCCTCCCTGCATGGGATAGGAGTTTATGGTGCGGGTGATGGTGTACTGGATCGACTTGACGGCGCCATATTAGGACACGCGTGTCCAAAAAGCGTATAGCGAATAGCTAGCGAATACTTATGTGTGAACCCAGCCTAAGGCTGCGTTCACATAGAAGTACTCGGTATTCGGTATTCGCTATTCGTATTCGCTATTCGCTATTCGGTATTCGGGCACCGAGTACACCATCACCCGCACCGTCAACTCACCATCCCATGCAGTGAGGATTTCTTCCTCCTACATCCCAGCAAATCTTATTAACAATTTCTAAACTGCATCAGAATGTCAGTCTACATGCTTATTTTTGCCAAATGGCAAATCCAGATCAAAATTATCATTATTTCATAAACGAGAGACGGTATACGCTGCAAGAAAATCGAACAAGCTCGATTCCCACTTTGCTATACTATTCGCAGCTATTCGGTACTTTCGAATAGTGCCCTCTTATGTGAACCGGTGTGAGGAAATCCTATCGTTCGATTCAAGCTATTCGCGTGCCCTCGAAAACGAGCCCCGAATACCCGAATAGTATACTTCTATGTGAACGCAGCCTTAGAGTAGGCCTTACCTATCATGCCTATCACACGAACCAAACTGGGTGCGGTTAACATTCTTAGTCAAATGATTCTTTTCAAAAGCTAAAATATATTCGAATGCATGCGAATTCTCGCTAACTGATGCTGTGTGAGGCAAACTACTACGAACATTACAAAATAGGCAACCTGACCACTCGATCGATGCCTTATCGAGAAAATGCCGTGTTTTCATTGGTGCCAACAAAATCAGCAGTTTCTCAAAGTAGGCGTAGCCTGTCACACGACCCAAATTGGGTACGGTTAACATTCTTAGTCAGTTGATTCCTTTCAAAACCTGAATCGTATTCAAATGCATGCAAACTCCCACCACCTGGTGCTATGTGCGTCAAGCTACTACTAACATCACAAAAGGGGCAACGTGACCACTCCCTGCCCCATTAACAAAATACAGTGTCTTCATCGGTGCTATCGAAATCACGCAGTTCCTAAAAAACAAAAACAAAAACAAAACTGGCACAAGGATCAAAACTGGGGGATGTTAACATTAATGTGTTTGCTTTCAAAACCTGAATCGTATTCAAATGCATGGAAACTCCCGCCGCCTGATGCTATGTGAAGCAGGCTCCGCCCGACCTATCTACGGACGGTACAAATTAAAGTGGCAACCTGATCACTCGCTGCCCTAATGACAAAAAAATACCATGTCTTCATCAGTGCTATCGAAATCTGCAGTTTTTCAAAGTCGCCCAAGAATCCAAACTGCGTGCGGTTAACATTTCTAATCATGATCCCTTTCAAAACCTGAATCCTATTCAAATGCATGCAAACTCCCACCACCTGGTGCTATGTGAGGCAAGCTACCACGAACATTACAAAAGGGGCAACTTTATCACTCGCTGCCCTAATGACAAAATACCGTGTCTTCATTAGTGCTGTCGAAATCAGCACTTTCTCAAAGTCACCCAAAGATCCAAACTGGGCGAGGTTATCATTTCTAGTCAAGTGATTCCTTTCGAAATCTGAATCGTATTCAAATGCAGCAAACTCCCTCCACCTGATGCTATGTGAGGCAAGCCACTATCAACGCATAGCAAGCCACTATCAACAATACAGAAGGAACAAAATGTCCTCTGGGTGCCCTATATGGACAATTCCCGGTGTCTTCATTTACGCGCTTCACATCAGCCCGATGTTTCGAAATAGCGCGCTATTTTGCTGACTATTTTCTGCGAAAAATATCTCGAGCTTGGATTTTTATCGGGCTGATGTGAAAACGCCTATTGGTGCCATCGAAATCAGCCGTTCTTGAAAGATGCCTATCACGGCGTCCGTCTGAGAGGTGTTACAGAAAAAAAAAATAATATATATAAACAATCTCTCCTTTCTTTTCTTATACCCCAGATTGCTCCGTGTCGCTTAGAAGTTACACGCGCTATCGCAGGTATTATACATGTACAGACTTGCTTTGACCATGGACATTCATCACTCGTTAATTACATTAGGCGTTGTCACATCAGCCCGATGCTTCGAAATAGTACGCTATTTTCTGACGTGGGAAATTAACCCGATCACGAAATAGCGCGCTATTTGATAATGTGAACACAAATTAGCGCACTAAATAGGCGTTTTCACATCAGCCCGATAAAAATCCAAGCTCGAGATATTTTTCGCGATTGCGAATTAGCGCGCTATTTCATTTCTTATTCACATCAGCCCGAAGAGAATAAGCGTTTTCACATCAGCCCGATGTTTCGAAATAGCGCGCTATTTTGCTGACTATTATCTGCGAAAAATATCTCGACCTTGGATTTTTATCGGGCTGATGTGAAAACGCCTAATTAGCCCGATTTTTTTTTCTCGAGCTAATTCGACAGCTAAGTATGCGAAAACAGCATCAGTAATGTGTGTGCCCTCTCGAAAATTCCTCATGATTTGTGTGCAGTTTGCCTCGATCGATCGGGTCACACACGCTACGCATGATGGGATGCATCGCGCTAATTTCTCGAGTCGTTTTCACATTATCAAGTAGCGCGCTACTATCCCGCTATTTCAGAAATTTCCCGAGTTGGACTCGAGAAATTTTCTCGATCAGAGCGATACAATTAGCGCGCTAATTTGTCTTCACATTATGAAATAGCGCGCTATTTCGCTATCGGGATAATTTCCCAAGTCAGAAAATAGCGCGCTATTTTGGAACATCGGGCTGATGTGAAAACGCCTATGGTATCTCTCTGGTCGAGAAAATTTCTCGAGTCCAACTCGGGAAATTTCTGAAATAGCGGGATAATTGGCGAACTAGCGCGCTATTTGATAATGTGAAAACGCCTCAAGAAATTAGCGCGATGCATCCCATCATGCCTAGCGTGTGTGACCCGATAAATCGAGGCAAACTGCACACAAAGCATGAGAAATATTTGAAAGTGCACACATTACTAAAGCTGTCGAATGAGCTCGAAAAATTTTCGGGCTAATTCTCTTTGGGTGGATGTGAATAAGAAATGAAATAGCGCGCTAATTCACAATCGCGAAAAATATCTCGAGCTTGGATTTTTATCGGGCTGATGTGAAAATGTCTAAATTCTGTCAAAAGCGTTACAATAACATTTTAAACATGCTTTCCCACTTGGATCCCATCATAACCGCCGACAACCTGCCTGGATAAAGACAAGGAGGCGTTTAAAGAGCGGTTTGGAACATGGAACACCAAAGCCAGAAGAAATGCTACTTTTTCAATAGTCATGCTATAGGGGCTACGCACAAATTTGCCTGCGCCACCAAACTGAGTGCAGATAACATTTTCTAGTTAAGTGAATGGTTTCAAAAGCTAAATTTTATTCAAATGCACGCAAACTCTGACTGCCTGTTGCTATGTGAGGCAAGCAACGGCGAGCATTACAAAGGAGGAAAACAAACAAACAAGTCTCTTCCTTCAAGACAAATTCCTCGTCGTCTTCAGTGATAACAACCAGAGATTCAGCAGATTTCATACACTATATTACGCAATCAAAACAGCTTGTGCTTCATAGTATGCACCCTGCAAACTGTGAAAAATTGAATTCTATGATTACTCAAGCAATTATCGGCGCCTGTTACCTTTGAGACCAACTTCTGTAGACATAACCAAAGGAGCAAGCTGTGTAGACCTACTCCCTGCCCTCATGACAAAATCCTTTTCTTCACCAATGCAAATTGATCAGCAGTCCCCGCCCCCTCCCCGCTCCTATTATATTTCATGTAATTAGTCGTAATATTAGCCTTAGCAGCCATATTGGAATTCAAAATGGCGGGCAAACCGCTTGTCAGACAGATTATATTATTCCATTTCCTAACCAAGCGTGTTATGATATTTATGTGCAACCAATTTCAGCGACATTTGCAATTTAGAACTTAAGATAGGGATTTTCAACATTTTGGTCGAGGCGGCATACTGAAATTCAAAATGGCGGCCATTCGATATGTTTGTCAGACATTTCAAAGCCATCCGTCACATGAATTTGAATTTAGCATGTCCAAAAGCCCTTGTGTACGAAATATTAATGCCACAAGTCATTTAGAAGCCAAGACAAGAATTTTTAAGCCCTAATTGTTTCTTCATTGCGGCCATGATATTGGAATTCAGGATGGCGGCCGACCCAGTGGTCATGTCTTTTGGATCCTGCTATTGTTTTTTAAGGTGCATTCTAATGTCTTTTGTTAATCAAGTAGTTCCTGAATTTGGGAGCTTTGTGAATGTCAGGGTGGCTGAGAAAACAGAGGTAGGCCTACATATGTACTGTATACAACAGTTTCGAAATCAAAACGTCACTCTGTTATAGCGATCGTGTCTAAAATAACAGCTAATGCTCTCCACTACTATACCAAAAAAAAAGTGTTGGAGAAAAAGTGGAGTCTCTTCGCAATTTGTGCGAATAGCATATGGGTTCTATAGCAAGACAAACCCTAACGCTAACCCTTAGCATTTCACTGGCTCTGATGTTCCGTGCTCCACGCCGCTCTTCCATAGGGTTTGGATATGGAGACCAAAGAAGAGGCTCTTGATTTTAAGAATTTTGAACTGTATTTCAGAGGAAATTTTGAAATCTTGTATGCAACTTGGCGGTAATCGTGTATGGAATAATAAGTTTTTTTTTCTTCTTCAGATCTCCTTATTATTAATACCTTCAGACTGAATATTAATATCTCATAAAAAAGGTAATATTTAACAATCTTGCGTATATCAAGTGCATAATATTGTTTGCCGGGTTTAATACTCAATTATCAAATCTTTCGAATTTAGTACTTGGTAATTGCGTGTTTCTGCCTGTTTAGTCAGTTTTACAGTTAAAGAGGTACATTTTTTTTACTACATACCTTCGTGTGTCCTATATAAATTTATATTCTTTGCACATTGTGCCAAGGAGGTTTAAGAACCTCCTTGATTGTACGCACAATTGCTGCTGAAAATATTGGACGGGCAGCGCATTGCTGCTGGCTATAGGTATGTTGTATTTTAGGAATGATGCATTAAACAGAAGTGCTGTCATAGGTCAAAGCAATTTATCAACACCTGCGGTAGAGTGCATAACTTCTCGGCAGCATCCACCGGGCATGGGCAAAAGAAAAGATTCTCGTTTCTTCTCCTTCTCTGACACCCCCCCCCCCCCCCCCAATGCTACTGTCAAGGACGCGTAATCCCGGCACGTAAAGTAACGCGTAATTTGCCAAAGCGGGTAACGTTTCTTTATTCAAATCATGGAACTTCCATGTTCAAATGAAGCCTTTCGACCGTCGAATATCACGCAAAAAATGCATGTAAAGCTCGGGGCTGTTGCTATGCTGTACAGGGATCCGCAGTGACACGCCGGAGCTGACTTTTATTTTGAACATATCAAAAGAAAAAAAAAACACCTGCTCCAGCGTATCTCTGCGAAACTAGCTACTGGAAACAAAGACCGTCAAACTTGGTGATTGTTATGAATTATTCTTAAGCATTAGCAACGGATCCGAACGCATCTCCATTTTTGTTTAATTCGTTCGGGAATTCGTTGTCTCGATAGGCCTTTAGAGAAGGAGCGAAATCTCTTCGCACTTTGTGCAAATTTTTCGTAGATTCATTGCATGACAATTCTTGAATGCTTACAGACATTCCACTGTCTTTGGCAATGACAGTGCTCTAAGCCGCTCTTTTACAGAGTTTGAATATATCACAGAGACCTCCGTTCAGAAGAAATGTGGAAATCCTGTGTGGGCCTTGGGGGTAATAATTATGGCGGCGAACAAATCCCTTCAGTTTTTCTTCATAAAAAATCGATCAACTACCTTGCGCACAAAATGGCTTCGTTGGGGAAGTTTAGAACTTGAATGTGAAATATTTCTAATTATGAAATGTAATTGGCTAAAGCAGGGCCCTACTTTTGTGTATACTTAATTATCATGTTACAGTTAACGATCCGAAGTATGCCTACATTTTTTTAACTGATTTTTGTTCACGTGTCCTGTTCTCTATACACATTGCTGCCGAAAGTATTGAAAGGGGCATCGAACTGCTGCTCGTTCGGTTCACTGTGATTGAGGAACTACGCATACTTAAACAGGAACGCTGTGTTTCGTCAAAGCAACTCATCAACACCTGCGATAGATCTCATCAATTCTTCCTTGCACGGAGCAACATTCGTCATTTAGAACTTAAGATAGGGATTTTCAACTTTTCGTCGAGGCGGCACACTGATATGTTTGTCAGACATTTCAAATCCATCCGTCACATGAATTTGAATTTAGCATGTTCAAAAGTCCTTGTGTACGAAATATTAACGCCATTAGTCATTTAGAAGCCAAGACAAGAATTTTTAAGCCCTATAATTGTTTCTTCATGGCGGCCATTATATTGGAATTCAGGATAGGGGCCGACCCAGTGGTCATGTCTTTTGGATCCGGCAATTTTTTTTCTTTTTAGCGCCCCCAAAATACCTCTGAGAAAAAAAAATCATACTCTCCGCCGATGCATCATCTCGACCAATCTTTATAGCTACATTATCTGCGCCACTACCAGTCTTATTATATACATACCAACAGCATGCATGAATTCCTGAATCTATAATGCATAATACATCTAAGAAGCATGCTATGTTTGGCACTTTTCCAGACATAAGGAATCTGCAATAAACATTTGAATCGAGCACACCATTTCTAATTGTCCATTTTGCTACTCGTCCATTTATTTCCATTTGCTTTTCATCCATTTATACTACCGTGTATAAGGTTTGGAATAAATCGTTCCATAGTATAGAAGTGACTAATTACTGTACTTGCTTCATTCAAATAGCTAACAAATCAGAGATTCCGTTAGATTTTCCATTACTCAGCTCAAACTGCACGTATATAGTATAACCCCCTGTCAGATAAATCCTTGCAATGTCGAATGTCGAAAAAGATTCTATACTGAGAATAGATTCTTTGATATCATGCGAAATCAATGCTCACTCATTCTCGGTTGCTGTTTGTGTGCTAATTTCTAACCGGGGGCTTCAAGTATACTGATAAAAGATAATTCATGCACTGACATTGCAACGCCCTGACTCATCTCATAACCCATTGAAAGTGCTTTTGTTCTTCTTTGGAAGCCCCCAGTTATGGCTGGCTGCCATAAGCTATACAGTGCTCTGAAGTCAGATTTATCTATAGGGCGGCTTGCCCTCGGGAGTGCTGACATCGCTACACACTATCTGTAAAGGGGGTTGTGGAGCCGGGAAATGTGCAAACGCCGGGAATTGTGCAAACGTCTCGCCGGGAAATGTGCAAACGCCGGGAAATGTGCAAACATCTTGCCTGGAAATGTGCAAACGCCGGGAAATGTGCAAACGTCTCGCCCGGGAAATGTGCAAATTTCATCAACGGGAAATGTGCAAACATGACGCCGGGAAATGTGCAAAAGTTCAATTTTGCCGGGAAATGTGCAAAACGTCGCCGGGAAATGTGCAAATCATTTACTTTAGCGACATTGTGTATAAAGATAATAGATAAACTCCATATCAAAACTGCCCATGAACTTCCACCATTTAGATTTTCTTAATAAAATCCTTGACAGATTTTCAACAAAATTGGCAGGTAGTACGATTATGGCAATGGGATCTCAATTTGTTTATATAGTAGCCACCACCCCCCCCCCCCCCCGAAAAAGGGGAGGGGGGCTCAATTAAGTCCCCAAACTACGGTATTATCGAAATTCTTCTTGTATTATATAACCAAATAAGAATGAGCTAGGATGTTTTTTTGCTATGCTCACACCGCCCCCCCCCCCCCATGAGATCTCGGCCACTGGTGGTGCGATCGCGATGAAATTTCGCATGCGTGAGACCCACGTCATAATCTACAAAAGATTGTGTCATAAGATTTTTTGAAACAATCAATTTCTAATTCAAATCAATTAATTATGCAAATTAAGCTCAAGATGATATTTTAGCCTAATTAAAAGCATTGAGAGTCTAATTTTCGATCTGTAAATCTGTTTTTGCATATTCAACAATTGTACATCACAAAAACTTCCACAAAAACTTCCGTCCGGATCGCGGGGGAGGGGGTGAGGGGAGGAGAGGGATTTTCTACATTGTCAGTATCTTCTTGAAAAGTCTAGGACAGATTTTCACGAAACTTGTCAGATAGCCTCATTACGGTGATATGATCTTTATGAATTGAAATTAGCCCCCAATCCTCCCCCCCCCCCCCCCGGCCGAAAAGGGGGGGGGGTTAAGCCTCAGAGTCCCTAAACTCTGGATTTTTAAAAATCTTTTTCTGTCGAACAAAAAAAAAAGATAGAGCTAAGTTAGTGCCTTGTATGACTGAAATTTCATGTTTGATTATGGCAGATCCAGGGGTGCCCTGATTGGGGGTGGGGGGAGGGGAAGGAATGGAGAGAAGGGGGATTGTCCACATTTACTGCATCTTCTTGATAAATCCCAAGAAGGATTTTCACCAAACTTAGCAGATACCATCTTTACGGTGATATGGTCTTATATGGTAAAATGAGCTCCACCCCCTCCCATCGCCAAGGGGGGGGGGGGGGTGGGGAGGAGGGGTGGAAGTTTTAGGTCCCTAAACTCTGGAATCTGTTACCTTCTTCTGTTGAACCGAAGAATATGGAACTACGTTATATGAAGACACTACAGTTACTAAAGTTTCAGGTTTGATTATGACGGGTCCAGGAGTGCGCTGATAAGGGGTGTGAGGGGGATTTTCCACATTTTCTGCATAGTCTTGTAAAATATATGACGGATTTTATACCAAACTTGGCAGATTGATTATGGTGATTCGATCTTAATTTCTTAAATTGAATCCCCCTCTCCCCCCCCCCCCCCTCCCCGCCGACGAGGAGGGGGGGGGTGAAACCTCAGAGTCCCTATTCTTCTCTTGATTTTTTTCTTTTTACTTCTGTCGAACCAAAAAAGTTAGTGCTGTAAAGCCATTAATGACCGAAATCTCATGTTTGATTATGGCGGATCTATAGGCGTGCTCTGATCGGGGGTAGGTGAGGGTGAGGGGGAGGGGGTGCTGTTCGTTATTCCGAAGGTTCGCTGTTCCGAAGGTACGTTATTCCAAAGGGTCGTTAATCCGAAATACGCAAAGTCCCTATACCTAGAGGTTCGTTAATCCGAAAATGAAAAAGGGTTCGTTAATCCGAAAATTTGTGGCTTTATCTCGAAGTTTTGTTATTCCGAAGACTGGTTAATCCGTAAATAAAATTCGGAACAATGAACCTTCGGAAGACTGGTTAATCCGTAAATAAAATTCGGAACAATGAACCTTCGGAATAACGAATCTTAGGAATAAAAGAGCCCTCGGAATAACGTTCCTTCGGAATAACGAGCTGTAACCAGGGGGAGGAGGGGGATTTTCAAAATTTTCTCCATCTTCTTGAAAAATCTATGACGAATTTTCACCAAACTTGGCCATAGCATCTTTATGGTGATAGTACTGTAAATACAGTTAATGCATGATGTACAAGTAGGCTCAAGTTTACAATGACAGATGAAGGGATGCCCAACAAGGTGAGTGGGTAGGAAGGAGGCTTAATTTTCACATTTTTTGTCTTTTTCCTGAAAACTCAAGACGCATCCCTCGGATAATAAAATTATATATCAGCTTTAAAAAGAAGAAAAAAACCTTCTATACAAAAATGATGGAGCTAATAGAGTGCTGGTGCAATTAATTCATGAATATTAACGTTAAGTGCGGCGGAGGCGGATTTGTCACTTATTCAGCTTCTTCTTGAAACCCTTATAATAGATATTTGCCAAGCTTGAAACGTAGCGTAGCGTATTTATCTGGTGATATGACCTCAATTTGTCTAAATGAGCACTGCCCCAACCCCTAAAGTGGGAGGAGATGGAGCCCCCCCCCCCCCCCACCTCATCTCCGCCCCTTGAACTTGAAAGGAACCAACACGAGGGGGTGGGGTCGTTCGGGTGGAATTCAGAATTTTGTTGAAAACCCTATACATATGAAAAAAAAAAACCCGGAAAGAAATTTTCTATACAACCAAGAGTAATAAAACACAATCTTATCACATTTTTAGAAGGTAGATCTATACTTTGATGAAATTTCACTTCTGCTTACTAAATGATGTGGGGGCTACCCTGGTCTTATCCCTATAGCTTTGGGGAAGGGGAACAACTTGGACTTGTTGCCCCTTCGAACAAAGTGGGACTCTATTACCCTATGAGAGATGCTACCTCCCACGTTCGGTGGAAATCCGTCAAAGATTTCTCAAGAGGATGCAGAATGTGTGAAAATCCCCCTCCTCCCCCTCAACCCCCCCCCCCCCCCGATAAAGACACCCCTCGATCCGCCACAATCAAACTTGAAATAAAATTTCAGCCATTAATGTCTTCATAGCACTAACTAAGCTCTCTTTTCTGGTTTGACAGAAGAAGAAAAAAATTGAGTTTAGGGACGCCGAGGCTTCAACCCCCCCCCCCTTAAGCAGTGTGTGTGTGTGTGTGTGTGTGGGGGGGGGGGGGGCTTATTTTAACAAATTAAGTGCGTAAAGAGGCAATCTGCCAATTTTGGTGAAAATCTGTCGTAGATTTTTCAAGAAGATGCTGAAAATGTGGAAATTCCTCTCTTTGCCCTCACCCCCTCGATCTGGAGACCCCTTGATCCGCGCCATAACCAAACATGAAATTTCATTCATTAACGCTGTGTCTTCATAGCACTAACTTAGCTCTATCTTTATCGGTTTGACAGAAGAAGTCCTAGAGTTTAGGGACGTTGAAGCTTCAACCCCCCGCAGTCCCCCCCCCCCCCCCCCTTCGGCGAAGGGGGGGGGCGCATTTTGACAAATCAAGATTATATTACCATAAATATGACTGTCTCTATATTTCACAAGTTGGGTGAAAATCCGTCCTAGATTTTTCGAGAATGTGCTGAAAATGTGGAAAATCCCCCTCCTCCCCTCACCCCCGATAAGGGCACCCCTGGGTCCGCCATAATCAAACATGAAATTTTAGTCATTAATGTCTTCATAGCACTAACTTAGCTCTTTCTTTTTCGGTTCGACAGATGAAGAAAAAAATCAAGCGTTTACCATGGTATAGGGACTCTGAGGCTTCAACTCCTCCCCCTCCCCCTCCTCAGGATTGGTGTGTGTGTGTGGGGGGGGGGCTCATTTTGACAAATTACGATCATATCACCATTAAGATGTTATCTGCCAAATCTGGTGAAAAATCGTTGTAGGGTTTGCAAGGAAATGCTGAAAATGTAATAAAAAACTAGAAATGTCGCTATGGCGACTGATGCCTCCGCCATAATGCATGATTCTCCCAATAGGTGTATACTAGTAGTACAATGTCTTCACAATGTGTGATGACAGTTTCACATAACTGGCAAAATATTGAAATGACAGGTTTGTCAGAAATATCTTGAATGTTCACTTTCCTTGAACTGGGTTTGCTATAATTATTGTCTAGGAGTGCAGGTACACATATTTAGGAAATTGAGAATTTTTACTTGACTTCTGACGGACCCTTTTATAAGTTTATGCACTGAGTAATTTCCAAGGTATGAAAAAAGAATGTAATTACAGTACAAGATAGTTTTTTGTTGTTGTTGTTGTTGTTGTTGTTGTTTTTTTTTTTTTGGGGGGGGGGGCATTGAAACCTGGCCCTTGACACTTAACCTTTGACCTTTGATCTTCTGGCTGGAAATTTCCCGGAGAATCTCCATTAGGTAATGCACGTATATATTAAGTTTTAAAACTAATAATGCAAGCATTGCATATACTAGTATATGAGGGAAATAGTAAACTTTGAGGAGTTGACCTTGACCTTTGACCCCCTGACTATTGACCCACGACCCCTAAATTCCCTAGATAATCCCTGCCAGTCAGTACATGCGTGCACCAAGTTCCATGAAGATACATTGAACCATTTGCGAGAAAAGTGATATTGCAACATTTTCACCTAACCTTTGACCTATTGACCTTTGACCTTATGACATGAAACTCTCCTTGGAGAATCTTTACGCAGTAGTACATGTCTACACTAAGCTTCAAGAAAATACCTTTGGGCATTGCATAGATATGGAGAAATAGCAACATTTTCAGCATTTGACCTAGACCTTTTGACCTTTGACCTCTTGCCAATGTCACCTAAATCTACTCAACTAATTGATCCATCCTACATCATCCTTGGACCAAGTTTGGTGAAAGCTGCTTCATCCAGCTTTGAGTTATCACGTAAACAGATAAATTTTAGGATTTGACCTTGATATTTGACCTTTGACCTCTGTCCGATTTCACTAGAAAACTAATCAAGTAATTGCCCCATCATACATCATCCTCCGACAAAGTTTGGTGAAATTTGCTCGATCCAGTCTTGAGTTATCGCGTAAACGGATACAATTTCATGATTTGACCTTGACCTTTGACCTCTGACCTTCGGCCGATTTCACCCAAAATCTTATCAAATAATAACCCTATCATACTTTATACTTGGACCAAATTTGGTAAAATTCCAGTCAATATTACTTATCTTACTTATATTACTTAAAGTTATCGCGTAAACGAAAGCGGATGGACGTACGTACGGACGGACAACCCGAAAACATAATGCCTCCGGCACCACTTCGTGGCGGAGGCATAAAAAGACAGATGGTCGCTAAGACAGGTGGTAAAGATGGTAATATCGTGCGCAGCTTTGATTGAGAGTTTCTCTTCCATCCCTACATAATATAGGTGAAATGAATGGTTTGCACATTTCCCGGCAAAATTGAACATTTGCACATTTCCCGGCGTCACGTTTGCACATTTCCCGTTGATGAAATTTAGAGATTTGCACATTTCCCGGCAAGACGTTTGCACATTCCCGGCGTTTGCACATTTCCCGGCGAGACGTTTGCACATTTCCAGGCGTTTGCACATTTCCCGGCGTTTGCACATTTCCCGGCTCCACAGGGGTATCTCACTGAGCGGCGAACGTTGGCAAACGTAGCGAATTTGGGATTTTGCCAGGGTTCGTAAAGGGGGTATCTCACTGAGCGACGAACGTTTGCGAACGTAGCGAATTTGGGAATTCGCCAGGGTTCGTAAACGGTTGCAAAAGGTTCGTTAATATTCTCAAGCAAGTTCGCAAACGGTTTTTATTGTCGCAAACAGTTTTTCTTGTCGCAAAGAAATTTTGAACATGTTCAAAATTTCTTCGCGAACCTTTGCGAATTTGTGTTTTCGCTAACAGTTGCAAACATTCGCAAACATTCGCAAAACACTCGTAAGAATTCGCAAACGGTCGTAATACGGTGTCGCTAACGTTTTATTCGATTCGCCACTGCTAGCGAACAAGTCTTATGTGAAAGCTCCTGAAACAGGCAAGGTTTCTTGAAGCTCTTGACATCTCCATCATGTAATTGCTGCAAAAGCTTTTCATTGTAATTACCAAAGTCTGTCCTCTGCAACAACCACTCTTTGATCCAAACAGTCTTTCTTTTCTTCTTCCTTTCTTGTTTTTCTTCATCTTCTTTCTCTTCTTTCAATAGGGGAGAACAACTTTTTCTACTAACACGCATAAGAAAGAATATCGATATTTTTATGTATATCCAAAAAATGGGCCCTTTCGGGCATTTATCCCCTATTGGCCAGAGTCAAACCTTGGTTATCAACAGATATGAGTTATATTATTTGATTATACCAATATGAAACTGGCCAATAGGGGATGATAGCAGCAACATTTACAAGCGATATTCCTCTATTATGGAAAATACACAAATTTCCAAATACATCCCCAAATAGGCCGTTTTGGGCATTTATCCCCTATTGGCTATGGTCAAACATTGTTTATTAACATTTATGAGTTATTTGACGTCAGTTATAGTAATGTAAACCTTGCCAAAAGGGCAAAACAGCTTTTTCTACTAACACATATAACTCAAGTACAAAAAAATCGATATTTTCATGTTTATCACAAAAAGGGAACTTTCGGGCATTTATCCCCTATTGGCCAGAGTCAAACCTTGGTTATCAACAGATATGAGTTATATAATATAATTATACCAATATGAAACTGGCCAATAGGGGGATAGCAGCAACATTTACAAGCGATATTCCTCTATTATGGAAAATACACAAATTTCCAAATACATCCCCAAATAGGCCGTTTTGGGCATTTATCCCCCAAGATTGGCTATGGTCAAACCTTGTTTATTAACATTTATGAGTTATTTGACGTCAGTTATACTAATGTAAACCTTGCCAAAAGGGGAAACAGCTTTTTCTACTAACACATATAACTCACTTTGATTTACTTTGTTTTTGGATGTTTCAGTCATTCAAACCCGATTTTCATCAAATGAACTTTAAATTCCTCTTTAAATGATATGCTCTGTACTATATCATAAGTGTTTTCTTGGTATCTTGCAAAAAGTTAAAAGACCAATTCTCATCTCCACCAATACTGTACCACCCCTTTAAGGGAAAAGGAGTGGAGAAGAAGAGCATGGATGGAAAGCTTGAAGGGAGAATAATTGAAAGTTATGGAATAGGCTATACAATGGTACATGTATCAGAGAGTTGTGAAATAACATGATCGCTTAAATCTAATGACACCTGATTGGAATAAACATCATACATTGGAAAATGTTTGATTTTTTTCTAATTTTAAAATTAGTACATTGTATCAAAAGTGTTGTATTTGTCTTTCAGACCCCCCTCACTCTCTTATTTCTAAAACGTCTTTCTCTTCTCCCGTCTCTCCATACATCATAAGTATTTGTTCAAAATACAAGCTCTCTCTATCTCTCTTGACTTCCTCTCATATCACATGATTTCTGTTTCTAAGACCCCATCTCTATATACATTGTAATTATGTACATGTATTGATTTTATTTCTCAGACCCCAACCCCCTCTGTTATACTAGGTGTTTCAAAAAACATTTCCCACTTTTGATTCTTAATAATTCAAAAACTATTTATCAGATAACACTGTCATTGATATGAGTGATGGCTGAATAGTGTACAGTTTGGTTGGAGGTGGTTTAAATATGAAAGCATGAATCAGTTTCATGAAATTCATGATTAATTTCACAGTTTAGGTTCCAGATTTTGCTCTATTTTCAACCCTCTGTACAAAATTTCACTTTGCACAGGGGTCAATGGGTGTGTATGGGAGTGTGTGGTTAACACCCTGACAATGGTCCTGAACAATGGCCAGGCTTTCAATGCTTCATTATTTATTCATGAGAAATTCCACTATCACAACTAGTCTTTATTCAGCCTCTAGCAGTATCTGTGTAAAGTCAAACGCCTGCCAAGACTGTCGTTGAGTCGCGACAGTGCTCTCCTTACTTCTGAAAAACGAAATTACAATGAATACCTTCTGTTCTATCGTAAACATGGTGACACGAAGCAAAGAAATCAATTGGACTATACACTTGTGTATATGGAGCCTTAAATAAATCTACTGTGAAACAAATCGCCCCAATGATAAATGCTGCTGAACTCTTTACCAAAAATAATATCTTTTTATCAAAAAAAGCGAAAAATTTGTCAACTATCTAATTAGTAGACAATTGTATTAAAATGAGGAACTTTAGATCATTAAATGCTTATTTATATCCCAAATTTAGTGATATGTGAAGCAAAATTTGAAAATGATTGCCAGCTGGAATGAAATGTGGTGTTTGCAAGCACATGGAAACATGTGCTTACTTTTTCCATGTGCATACATTTTACCCTTTACCGTGCATGAATTCAGACTAGCAGTGCCCAGGGCAATCCACATGAATTATTGATTAAGCATTCATGTGCCAGGGAGCGCGAGACTGACGCCTAGTCAACAGGTGGTTCAGGCATGTCCATTGTTCATGGCCATTGTCAGCACACACTCACATACATATCATTGGTTCTTGTGCAAAGTTCAATTTTTGTACAGAGGGTTAAAATTTGACCAAAATCTGAAACCTTACTTCAAAATCAATCTTATATCTAATGAAACTGATTTATGCTTTCACATTCAAATTACCTTCAACAAAATTGTACACTATTCAGCTATTACTCATATTAATGACAGTTTTATCGGATGAATAGGTTTTGCACTATTAATGATCAAAAGTGGGAAATGTTTTTTGAAACACCTAGTATCTGTTGCTATTAAAGGCCCTAAATCTATCTTCATACTGATGGTATATTATTCTGTTTCTCAAACCTGCCCCTCTTTTCTTCATACTAGTTTCAAAGACTCACTCTGCATATTCATTTTTCCGACCTCTCTCGACCCCCTCCTTTTTTCAAATGCATGACTCGTGTATTTTTCCCTTCTTCGATCATTGCTTGATCATACAATTTATTTGTTTCTCATACGCGCTCTCTGTCTCTCCCCCTTCTCTCTTTCTGATTCTTAAACTTTACAATGTTTGTTTACAAGACCACTTATTACTCTCTACATTGAAACATGTACGGTCACATGTTATGAAGGAAAATTACACCACTGTTGCATGAAGTCATTATGCACTTTATTCACTTCTTTATGTTCAAGCACTTTTTCTTTTCATGAAGGTACAGATGTAATCTGATCCTCCAATATCCAAGAAGTATTGTAATACAAACTAGAACTATCACTCGATGTGATTAATATCCCTAAAACTAAACAATGAGGCAGTTAGCTCAACAGGCAATGATTACTTTGTAAGCTTTTCTTTGAAAAAAAAAATACCATGGCAATGTAATTTTCAACATTGAATAAAATTAACAGTAATGTGTTATTTTGCTCACTGATAGTCACATGTGCCATATCTCGTCAAGTGCTCAAAACTTGAGTTAGTAAAGTAAGTAAATCAGCAATTTCTATACGATTTTCATTAAAAAATACTGTTACCATGTCAACACAATGTTTTACATATATTAAAAAAAATGAAGTTTGCACAAGTATATGTCATAGCTGCCACATATGCCAAATTTCAAGTCAAATGCTCAAAATCTGAGGGAGTTAGGTGAATTCATATCATTGTATGATTTTCTTTCAAAATATGCTGTCACCATGTGTAGAGCCCACTAATGTCAACAATAATCGACCAGTATATAGAGTCATAACAACCACTAATGTGATTGTCGTATCGTCAAGCTATATGCTCACTTGACGACAATCTTCTGCATTTACACTCCCTTAATTCAGTCAGATCATTTGATTTTCTTTATTCCGAGTGGTTCCCAATCGACGCGTTCTCTTACTCTTTTCTTTAATCTGTTGATACACGTATATCTCAATTTTATATTCGGATGTACACACTGCATGTTTCATTCTCTTGTAAACAAAAAGAAATGACTGTATTTCATTTTTGTAATATCATAATCGATGCAGAAAATTCTTAATAAATTCATTTGAATTGGGATCGCATGTAATGTCATAACAACCACTAATATCATCATAACACGTCGACGACAAATGTCATAATGGCCATAACACGTCGACAACTGTCAAAATCGGATTAACCACAAATGTCATAACACGTCGACGACAAAATGTTGAAATCAAATTAATCACAAAATGTCATGCGTCGCAAATGTCATAACGCGTCGACCACGTATGTAAAATGTCAAATTTTTCAAATTTACTTCAAATGTCATAACGCGAACAAAATATAGAGACGGGGCACAACAGAGGGATGCTCCCCCTCTCGATCCGCGATTGCGTCAGCCACAAATGTCAAAATCGGATCAATCACAAATGTCATAACACCTCGACCAGAAATGTCAAAATTTCCTAATTTACTGCAAATGTCATAACGTTTCACAGGGGAAGATCCAGGAATTCCGTAAAGGGAAGGCGCCTTTTCAAAATCAAAAGCTTGCGCAACCAGCTTCCTTTTATTTCATTTTATTTCTTTTTGTTATAGCAAAAGTAGGAGAGGGGCGCCGCGCCGCCTCTCTCAGAACCGCGACTGCGTCAACCACAAGTTGATGGCAAAACCCAGTCCTTGCATTACAGGGAGGCGACTTTTCAAAACTACAAGCTGGCGCAACTCCTCCCCCCCCCCCGCCCCCATTTTTTCCTTTTTACTTCTGTTGTTTTTAACAAAAATAGAAAGGGGGCTCCAGAGGGGGATGTGCTCCCTCTCGATTCGCGATTGCGTCATCCACAAATGTCAAAACTCATTGCTTGCATTTCAGGGGCGGATCCAGGAATTCCGTAAAGGGGAGACACCTTTCAAAATGAAAGGCTGGCGCAACCTCATCCCCCTTATTTTTTTTTTTCGTTTTATTTCTTTTGTTTAAACGAAAAAAAAAAGAAAGAGAAAGAAAATGGAGGAGGGGTTACTTTTGTAAAGGCACCTCCCTTTACGGAATTCCTGGATCCTCCCCTGTGACGGGTTATGACATTTGCAGTAAATTCGGAAATTTTGACATTTCTGGTCGACGTGTTATGACATTCAATCTGTTAGTCCGTTTTTGACATAATTTTGTGGTTAACCAAATCGTTGATCAAGGGGGGGGGGGGGGGCGGCGCATCCCCCTCTGTTATCTCCTCTGTTATTATTATTTTTTTTGTTTAAACAACAGCGATAGAAAGAAAAAACGGGGGGGGGGGATGGCAGCCTTTTATAATTTTGTAAAGGCGCCTCCCTTCTATGGAATAATTCCTGGATCAATCCCTGTATAGTGCAAGCAATGGGTTTTGCCATTTTAAACTTGTGGTTGACGCAGTCGCAGATCTATAGAGTGGGGCGCGGCGCCCCTCCCCGTTTTATTAAAACAAAAGAAATAAAATGAAAAAAAAGGGAGGGAGTTGCGCCAGCCTTTGATTTTGTAAAGGCGCATCCCTTAACAGAATTCCTGGACCATCCTCTATGACGCGTTATGACATTTGCAGTAAATTTGGAAATTTTGACATTTCTGGTCGAGGTGTTATGACATTTGTGGTTAATCCGATTTTGACATTTGTGGCTGACGCAATCGCGGATCGAGAGGGGGAGCATCCCTCTCTTGTGCCCCCTCTCTATATTTTGTTAAAACAACAGAAATGGGGGGGGGGGCGCCAGCCTTTGATTTTGTAAAGGCGCCTCCCCTTTACGGAATTCCTGGATCCTCCCCTGTGACGCGTAATGACATTTTGCAGTAAATTTGGAAATTTTGACATTTCTGGTCGACGTGTTATGACATTTGTGCACATGGTCAATTCGATTTTGACATTAATTTGTTGTCGACGTGTTATGACATTTGCAGTAAAAAATGGGAATTTTGACATTTGTCGTCGACGTGTTATGATGTGGTTAATCCGATTTTGACATTTGTCGTCGACATGTTATGACATTAGTGGTCATTATGACATTTGTCGTCGACGTGTTATGGCATTAGAGGTTGTTATGATATTGCACGATCCAAATTCAAATGAATTTATGAAGGATTTTCTGCATCGATCATGATTATCCCATTACAAAAATGAAATACAGTCATTTCTTTTTGTTTACGAGACAATGGAACATGCAGTGTGTACGTCCGAATATAAAACTGAGATATACGTGTACAGATTAAAGAAAAGAGTAAGAGAACACGTCGATTGACCCACTCGGAATAAAGAAAATCAAATGATCTGACTGCATTATGGCACATGAATTGCGAGTGTAAATTCAGAAGACTGTCGTCAAATAAGCATATAGCTTGAAGATGCGACAGCCACATTAGTGGTTGTTATGACATTGGTGGTCGATTATTGTTGACATTAGTGGGCTCTTAATACACATGGTGACAGCATAGATTGAAAGAAAATCATAATATGATATTGTGAATTCACCTAACTCCCTCAGCTTTTGAGCATCTGACTTGAAATTTGGCACATGTGACAGCCATGATAATAGTTTTGCAAACTTCATTTTTCTTTATGGCAAACATTATGTTGCCATGGTAACAATATTCTAATGAAAATCATAGAAATTGCTGATTTATTTACTTTACTCACTCAGGTTTTGAGCACTTGACTTGAGATATGACACATTATGGTGAGTGAGCAAAATATAATGTACTGTATTCAATGTTGAACAATACATATATACATTGTCCTGGTATTTTTTCCAAATACAAAGTAATCATTGCTAGTTGAGCTAACTGCCTCAGTGTTTATTTGGGGTATCAATCACATTAGGTGATACTTCTAGTTTGTATTACAGTACTTCTTGGATATTGCAGGATCAGGTTACATCTGTATCTTCATGTAAAAAAAATGCTTGAATATAAAGAAGTGAATAAAGTGCATAATGACTTCATGCAATGAGTGGTGTAATTTTCCTTCATATATACATGTGACTGTACATGTTTCTAGACAAACTGTATGATCAATGTAGAGAGTAGAAAGTGGACTTGTAAACAAACATTATAAAGTTTAAGAATTGGAAAGAGAGAAGGGGAGAGACAGAGAGAGTATGAGAAACAAATAAATTGTATGATAATTCAAGCACATAATCGAGGAAGGGAAAAATACACGCGGAGTCATGCATTTGAAAAAAGGAGGGGGTCGAGAGAGGTCGGAAAAATGCAGTGAGTCTTTGAAACTAGTATGAAGAAAAGAGGGGCAGGTTTGAGAAACAAAATAATATACCATCAGTATGAAGATAGATTTATGGCCTTTAATATAGCAACAGATATACAGTATAACAGAGGGGGTTGCGGTCTGAGAAATACAAGTAATACATGTACATACAATGTATATAGAGAGGGGGGTCTTCTAGAAACAGAAATCATGTGATATGAGAGGAAGTCAAGAGAGATAGAGAGAGCTTGTATTTGGAACAAATACTTATGATGTATGGAGAGACGGGAGAAGAGAAAGACGTTTTAGAAATAAGAGAGTGAGGGGGGTCTGAAAGCAGGCGCGCCGGAAGCAGTTTTGGATTGGGGGGCAAACATTGGAGGGGGCTCAAGATTAGACCATGCATATGTTACACAATATACACATACACACACACACACACACACACACACACACACACACACACACACACACACACACACACACACACACACACGCACACACATCTATTATATATATATATATATATATATATATATATATATATTATGTAAAGTGGCGTACGGTGGGTCGAAATATGGGGGGAACCATAAAGTAATTTTGACCGTTCGTATGCTTGTGCGTGTGTGCGTGAGCAATAATGGGACTACAATACATTACGGAATGTGACATTCAACAACGCAGTCATTGAGGAACATTGTAAGTTTTCCTTACATGGATTATGAATGACGGTGTGAAACGATCGACAAATTATATACTGTCAGCAACATAAGGTGAATGGCATAACAATAAAATGCGAGCGAGCTTGAAAATTTTGATATTCTACAGTTCCAAAACTGGAGTTTTTTATTGTAGCTACATATTTCGCTTTGAAATAATAATAATGGGGGCGCATCGGGCGCAACTGCTGGCAATTATTGGCAGCAACATTAGGAGAATGGCAAAACGATTCAATGCGAGCAAGCAAAGCGAGCAAGCTTGAAAATTGTGACATTCTACAGTCCCAAAACTGGGGCTTGTAGCTTTATCTTTCACTTTGGAAATTAATGGGTCGGCGGCGCATCGGGCGCAACTGCTGGCAATTACTGGCAGCAACATTAGGAGAATGGCATAACGATTCAATGCCAGCGAGCAAAGCGAGCGAGCTTGAGAATTTTGACATTTTACAGTCCCAGAACTCCCGTTTGTAGCTATATCTTTCGCCTTGGAAATAAAGGGGGAGAGGGGCATCGGACGCAACTGCTGGCAATTACTGGCAGCAACATTAGGAGAGTGGCATAACGATTGAATGCGAGCGTAATTTTGACATTCTAGAGTCCAACAACTGCCGTCGTATAGCTTAGAAATTAAGGGGGAGGTGCACCGGGCTCAACTGCTGGATGCGAGCGAGCGAAGCGAGCGAGCTTGAAAATTTTGACATTTTACAGTCCAATTAAAAGCTGCCGTTTGTAACCATATTTTTCCCTTTTATTCATATATATACATATTTATTGTATTTTCTTTGTTTATTCATTTATTTTTATTATCATTATTATTATTTTTTTTTTGGGGGGGGGGGGCAAAAATGCGTTTTGCCCCCCCCCCCACTTCCGGCGCCTATGTCTGAAAGACAAATAGTATACTTTTGATACAATGTACTAATTTTAAAATGAGAAAAATGGCCAACATTTATTTCCAATGTATTTCATTCCATTCAGGTGTCATGTTATTTCACAACTCTCTGATATACATGTACATGCACAATGTACCAGCCTATTCCATAACTTTTAGATCTTTTGTTTTGTATTGTTTTGTTTTTCGCACTCTCACTCGTTTACATGGTTTGGATGCAGGTCTACCACGGCAAGCAAAATTTTCACAACGCGTACAAACACTCACTGGTGCACGTGTACGAATCGAATCGGCGCGAGCGGAGGCACTGCACTTGTAAGTACAAGCAGGTACAAGTAAACCAAAGAGATTCTCCGCAGTGACTGCTAGAGTGCGGAGTCTTCATACGCCCTGTACTATTGTTGTGTGAGCGCAAGGAGCACTGGATGGCAACGAAGCGGTAGGCTCACCCCTCGTGCTAACACGCTAGCAAACGAGCAACCGAGGAGCAGCCAAAATCAAGCGCGTACTCGCGTAAAAGTTCAGAAGTTCGCGTAAAAGTTCAGAAGTTCGCGTAATACGCGCTGTAGAAAAGTATACTTAGTACGCAAAGTCCGCCATTTTTAAAGTGAAAACTAAGTTTCGGTAAATGCTTGAGAACCCGTCTAGCACCATTTCATTTTTGCTTGCAATATATCGAAAGAGTCCACAAAGAAACTGACCTGGCTGACGCGGTTTGCCGGAATGATGAGTCGGTTTGGAGTATTTTGAGAAAAATAATAATAGTACGAAAACCGATTTTTATTCCAGGAGGCTCCAGACTAACTCGGTCTCGGGAAAAATTCGACCTTACTTCAGACAATTCACAAGCAGTTCGTGATCGCCACATTCTACTGGCCACTGTATAATACCAAATGAGGCCTAACTGAATGGACAGGAAAGTGCGTACTCACGTATTGTACAAACAAAACAAAAATGACAGCGCGCGGTCCTCAGTTCCTGAGCTGAAGAGACGCGCGGTCTTTGGAGTTTTTGTTGTTGTTTATCAAGCGCCTTTGATTGTTTTAGAGGTGCTTGATCGGCGCACACTAATTTTGCATGCGCGCAAAAGAGGTTTTTGATGCGCGCGTTGTAACAACTCGGACATTACTGCGAGTAGCCAGAAAACGAAGCGCTAGTTTATGACAGGCTGCTCCCATAGGACAACACTGTACAATCAGAGGGACAACCATTACAGCTCATCCCGCCGTCAAAGCGAAGCCGAGTTATCCCCGAGTCCGAGTTTAGCCTGACCCCGTTCGGGTAAGTGCTGAGACTGAACCTTTTTAGTTAATATTTCGCATTTTCGTCGTTACCCATCGAATATCTTGTCATAACATCGTTATCCTGCACATTTCCTAAGCATACGTTCACATTTGGGAGCGAAATTTGACAACTTTTGCAGGCGTACCAAAACTTTGTTTGGGCTTTAAGTGGAACAATGGCGGCCCCCATGAAATCACTGACTCCATTGTAGAGTCCGCCCTCTAGTGGTGAGGAGGAGAAAAATCTCTTTGAAGTAAACCCACAGAACTCTTCGCAACCCGAGCGGAGTAAGCATAGACGCATCACGAGCGGTTTCATTGAATTAAATTGCGAAAAACCACAGGCTTGCGTGTAAAGTGATTACTGTCCAAGATGGCGGCGCCCAGTAAGCTGTGGAACAGGTGCACCTGCTATGAACTCGGGCACTGCTGGTCTCCAACATGTCTCGGAGCCACGTTTTCCATAGCCAGAGCTGCTACCCAATATTCACTTAAGCTGTATGCTGTATTTTACTTGGTATGTACACATTTCATAGAGGTATACAAATTTGAACTTCGCCGCCCACACTAACGTTATTCTTGTCGGCAATGGCCCAATGCTTGCTGAGAAGCGCGCCGGGCGCGGCGGTGGATCTAGTAGAGTAAACTTTGTTTTAAGACTAAGAGTAACGAACGAATGTTGTTGACAATTTACTTCAAAACAGACAAAGAAATCAAGTGAAACGAAAGGCAGTCATGCAGTAGTACTAGAGCTAGTAGGCTAGATACTCTTTCATTGAACATATATAATAAGTCAAACAACAATGAAGCAGGATCACCTCCGAACACAATGACTGGTGACCCCTCCCACCCACGACCAGGGTATCGCAGGGATTGTGGGGTCAGGGTTTGTTTTGAGGGGGCGGATGGTGTGTATTATATGCGTAATAGATTGGTCTATATTACATTAGTAGGATGTTTGATATACTAGCATGACCACAAACTACTGTGTAGACCATGCATGAGTTACAAATGTCAGGTGAATGTTGCATGTTGCAACCCATTTCAACTGACTCACTGAAGAAAAATGATTGAAAAAGCAAATGGGTCTAGGACCCTAGATCTAACGTTAGACAAAATTCTAATACTAAAATAATACTTAAAAGTAAAGTTACTTAAAAGTAAAGTTAAACAAGGTTACCTGTCATGCAAGCAAAATTATTGAAGGCTGTTGTATAGGCCTAAAATCAACATAGAAATTGGAATGCATCAGAATTCAGATACCATTCTCTTTCATAGAATAAAAGATGAAGAATCAATAAATAATTATTCGAAGAAATTATTTTGGAGCATATGAATGCTTACAGTGAGAGAGCAGGGTTAATGATTGTACTGTAGTCTAAAATTAATCATATTTGTAATGATGCAATGAGGAGAATGGACATTAGTACTGGTAATTGAATATATTCAAATTTTATGCATGCCATCAGAAAGAGCTTGGCAGTCTTCAGAATTGAACAACAATTGTTTTGTTAGCACTTCATGACCTCTAGAACTTCTGTGCTCGTGGCTGTAATAGTGCAAATTTTGAATGTAATCAGAATGTTATCTTCTATGTAATTGTAGGTGTCAAAAGCCAAGTGCTTACATTCTGTTTTAATTTTTTTTTTTCTTAAAATAAACAGGCAAGTAATTGGGTGTGGTTAATACACAGACCCTGTGGCTGGAGGTGGTCACATATGGAAAACAGCAAGGTTATGATGAGTGCGACACTAAGAGTGCTTTTGTATCTAAAAATTTTTTGAGGCAGAATCATGATCCTAAATGCATTTGAGGCATTTTTTGGCAATAACGCAACCATGTTACCTTTTCAATGCTTTTGGAAACACCGAACTGAAATGCCATTCAAGGGGCAATTTAAAAAGCATTTGAGACCACGGTGCCTTTCTGCGAGTAGATGAATGCAAGGCCATTTTGAAACACATTCCTCGGAGCTGCCAAGGTCAACTTCCAGTATACTATACACACTGTCAGAAAAAAAAAAAAATGCATACCTCGGTGTTGACCTCTACTTTCTTTGTTAAACAGTGCAAAGCAGCTCCACAGTGACAACACTTGAATTGCCATTATATGATGTTAAGACAAATGTGGCTCCGCTAGAACTCCTTGCATTTCAAACCATTTTGTAAATGTGTTTTGAAATGTGATTCTGGCTTTTGAGTTATGTGAATGCAGCCTAAGTGGAAAAGATGCATTATAGATAAATCAAGTGAATCTTTAAACAAAGCAAATATCATCACAAAATTAAAGTGCATTGAAACCAAGATTCCAAGAACATAATTTTTCGTTCAGGTATGCCTGACATTATCAAGCATTGCTTAACATGTTTTAGATATATGTTATATTTTCCAGTTTAACAGAACTAAAGCTGTTGCAGTCTCTTAGCAAAACTCAGGAATGAATGAAGGGATAGCTGGCAATTAAGGATAAGGAAATTTCAGTGGTTTTCTAACAGATGATTTAACTTTCCATAATTGTTGGAGGGACTTCTAAATACATGCAAAAGAAAAGAAAAGTGTATGCAAGAGGTGTTCTCTTTTCTAAAAGTGCAACTGTAAACTAAATTAAATCGGTTGATTGATCAGTTCCATGATGTAAGTTTTTGCAAGGTCTGCTTGTAGATCAAACATAACAAAACGAAAAGACAGGAAAGCAATGTTGCATATTGTGGTGAAAACTAAAGTCATTGTCTCAATTCACTCTGTAACTTGGTTGTTTTTTGTGTTGGCAAACTACCTCTCACTTTCACAGATATCTCATCTCTATGGACTGCATCAAGGTCGTCCCTTCTCCATCACCCGTGTACTGGCTTACCTGAGAGATGTGATCCAGTCTACATCCTTTCTCAGTGTCAATGTTTCACTTGTTATAGCATCATTCTGTTTTTTTAGGTACAGGCTCCATTCAAATGCATGATATATTTTTGTCACAGCTTTGTAAAAAAACACATTTTCTGTGTTTTCAAGAAATTTTTTGTTTGTGGTGTCAGAATTTTGTCAAGGCCAGTTATGAGATCATGAAGGCAAGTGTACGCAAAGGTTTGACAAAATATCACTTGGTTTATTTCTTGTTCATGTCTCCTTTTCAATGTACATTTGGTACAAAAACAAATATGAATATTTTCTTCAACATAGGCTTTTGTAAGAATCAACTGCAGACATCTTGGTGTTCAATCGCTGTCTAAACTTTGGTTTCTTCAATACTTATTCGAGTTCATCATTCTTAACATTGGTTTATAAAGAAGATTTTCCAATGATCACGCCAAGCTCCGTCTGTGGAGAACTTTGACCTGAGGTCAGAGTTCACTCAGCAGCTTGCAGATATGAGATCATGTTTTCATGGACTGATACTGGCCTTCACAGTATGTGTTATTCATGATGATGTCAGTGGTAAATGTGCTCTCACATGATGTGTAACCATTGTACAGAACTAATGTGCCTTGTTGATAAGCATGCTCTTGTAAGCCTGATCAATGAGTGTGCTCTCCATTCAAGACTGTCACTATTAGTCAGTATGCTGCTGTAATATACCGTACTGAATTTTTAGCCACAGTACACCAGATAATTGGAATTCAGACAAAGCTGAATGGCAAGATATCTTATGCTTATACTACACATTACAGGTACAATAATGATAGAATATTTTCAGTAATTGCCATCACTCACAAACTCATTTGGTAGATATCACTCATAGCCTTGTACTTACACTAGTGTATGAGCTTGATATGAGCCTAAATTCTCATGAAGAATTGCCTGCACAAAATGCTTTGTAACAGACTAAAATGTTTCCAAGATGTGTTTGCACAATTTGCTACTATGGCATCATCATAGATAACTCACTATTCACTATAATCACTGTGTAAGCTTGATTTCTTTAAAAATATCTTCCTTTTTATGTTGTGTGTGTATATGTATATCCCACACAGATTTCTGCTTTAGTTCGTAAGAGAGGTTGGCAGTATTTTCAAAAAGAGCTTCTTCCGGAAATCCTTCAGTCATCAGTATTTTTGGCTACCAATGCAGCCCTCTTCATGTATGACATATGTGTCTATAGGTACTGAGACCAAGCATCACTTTTCCTTTTAAGTTTATGATTTAGAAATGTAGCATTTCACTTCTTTATTTTTTCTTTTACATTACCTTCTGAGAATTGCCAATAACCCACTTTACATTATGAGGTCAGCACTTTTCAACTTGAGCCTTACATTATGACAAAATAAATATGTTTAAGTGATATTGTAAACAAGTTCCTTTGAGATGTTGGCAGAAAATTGATTCAGTTTTTGCTGTGTTTCCCCCTCATTGCGGTAAAGGGGTTAATCATTTTCTATCTCAGCAAGACAATGTCAGAAATGTAACTGTCGTTTGAGTTGTCAAAGCAGCAGATAAAAGGATTGGAAAGGAATGTGAATACACTCAGCTGAAGGCTTCAAAAGTCCTGTTTATTCCAATGGTTTTCCATATTTCAACATGACCTATTAATGAAGACATTTGATTTACATATGCTTAGACAAACATAGATATCACCCACACACTGATATGAATGGATGGTATTCTTTTTCAGGGAAGTGAGTGAAAAAATTAAACTTGAAAATTCATCAGTTCAGCTTCAAGGTCAAGGGTATGTCTTAGAAGACACTTTAGTTAAGTTTGCAATCAGTGAAAGTAGAATTGTTCATGCTAATTTCCCTTTGATTTTAACCATTGTTTTCAATAAGACATTTGTGCTTCCTAAAGAGCATGTGAGATTCAGAGTTCAGAAGTGCTGATCTTACTTTGGTCATGGATTTTTATTCATTACTATTATCAATGCACACATGTGAGAACTATCTTTCATAGAATTAACTTAATTAGTTGGGTCATTATATGTGATCATCACCATTTGACCATATCAAGATACTCAATTCACATTACCTCCATGATAACTGGCTACAGTAGGTTCCCTGTCCCATTCATGACATTACCCAATATATGATATCCTTGAGTCCATGGAAAATGCATCATATTTACAAGCATCAAATTGCTGTCTAGGGTTATCAGCAGCCACCCTTATGCTAACAAGTGCCTTAGAGACATAAACTTTATTTGGCCAGTATTTGAGGCATCTAAGCTTTCCTTTGGCTTCTTATTCTCTCTCTCTCTCTCGCTCTCTGTTGCTTTTGGTATTTTTACATATACACATACTGTTGATACCAATTTTAAGTTGGGAAGAAATCCTCGTGTGATGTACACCTAACTTCAAATTTTTCTCTGTAAGGATGGTGAAATTCTTACAGAAACTTAGAACAGGTTCAGCACATAAAATCTCTTCAGATGCTCAAATCTCATAGCTGTATCATCAATTTCCAAATGCTTTTCCAAATGCGCTTCCATATCCCATTTCATGGCATGCTGCATCATTCATTTGTAGCATTAACCTTTTCCTCAGCTGTAGTCCCATGCTTACACCAGATGAGGAGATCACAAATAGGGATATATAAACACCAGTACTCTAATAGGTTTGTGACTTGACACTGCTGTATTACCAGTGAATCGTGACAGAAACTGTCAAATTTACAGCTCATAGAAGCAAGGTGGGCTTCCAGGAGTTTGTTTATCTTGGTTATATGTTTTTTTTGTGTTTTCGTCAGAGAAGTAGTCATTTCTGAAAGGCCACTTGTGAAAATTGAAAGATCAGAAAAGTATTACAGGAACACATGAGGTTTTCTCCTGTGCCCTCCAATAATTTTGTTAGTTTCAGCTGTTATGTTTTGGATCTAGAATTTTTGTTATTTTATGTCAATTGCATGAGTTGTAACACAACTGCTGAACTGTTTTTGGTAAGTTTGGGTTTGAAAGGAAGTGTACTTCAGATATCAATACATCTTGTATGGTGTTCCCTTGATTGATGTTGATTATTGTCCAATGAATACATTTCCTATTTGAAATTACTTTGCATGGCAAAAGAAGATGAAATTTAAAAGTTGATGGAAGTGTGTATCTAAAAGTGTCAATGGAGGACCAGGATAAATTGGCACTACAAAGTTTAAACTAAACACAAATATTAGGCCTATAACAGACTTAAGATTTGATGAGCTTTGAGATGTTGATCTCATTTCTTTTTTATTGTCATTGACATGTCAATCAAACAGAATTTAAATCAATCTGGAAAAAAAAAATCTAAGCTCTTTATTCATATCGTGATATTTATTGCAACACAAAGGTCCCTAAGCATTCTGTAAATGACAGTTTGCTTCATACACAATTAGCATCATAATGTCTATAATGGTCATTTTTGTCATTGGTATATCCATAGTGACTGGTTGAGGACAATTTGAATCCCAAACCTTTTAAACAGAGGATTAGCATGTGATTCCATTATCAAGCTTATTGTAGGAAGGAAAGTATGTGTGGGACAATTCTGATCTTTATATTAACAAGTTTATTCAATAATCCAAATTCTTATATACAACATGTACTTTTATCACATACAGTAGATTAGCAGATATTGACATCCATTTCTATGTACATATAAGCATCACTTTCAAGCATTTTTTTCCCTGATGGTCTCACCAACTGAAAATGGTCAGCATTTCTTCAAACTTCCAGTGAAAGTCGGGTGAAAAATGAAAGTGAAAACATAGTTCTCATATGCCTGTGGAACTGTCAATTTTTGCTCTAAAATGTACAGATGTGCATAAGAAATGTGTGATATAACAAAATTTCAGTTGGGTAACAATGAAAATGCAAAATATTAGCCAAAAGGATTTGCTTGAAGAATTACAATTTCAGAGCTTGCCGATTGTGTTTGCTACATAATTTTTTTTTAAATCAATTATTGATAAGCAAATCGGGCCACAGCAGTATCCACTGATCTGCTGCACTGCAGTGAATCACATGCAGCTCATTGAAAGATACAATTGCAAGGGCATTATCCATCATCATGCAACATTCTTCCTACCTACTACTGAAAAGGGGGGGGGGGGGGAGCTTCTGGAACGAAAGTTGTGTACCATGATCGAAATTATTTTACACCTTTGATCTCTAAAATACTCCAAAACAACTCAATATCCTGGCAGATTGCAGCCTTCTGAGAACTGTGTTTTGGCTTTAATATCAGTAGGTCCGTATATGAGACAATACACACCACTAGCAGACATTGAAGTTTAACAAACATAACTATGTCACTTGTCCCTATGCCGACATCAAAACTTTAAAGGACAATAACCATTGACCTTTGTAAAGACCCTTCTAGATTCCACATGATGATGGGATGTGTGCTTGTTCATTAACTATGCTGTAAAAGCAGTGTCATCACTTTGTTATTAATGACCCCAACACACTTACATAATATGAGCAGTTCATTCAAGAATCATCCAGATGATGTTCCAGCAGTACTTTTTAATCACACTTATACTCTTTTTTCAGCACAAATGATCAGGCAAAACAGGAGTAAAAAAAGATAGAGTAGACTCACCTAAGACCAATTTTACAAAATGTTGCCAAACAGACCTTAGTTGACAGACCAGTGTGGTGGTTCCAAAAACAGAAATATCTCCCTCCCCCCCCCCCCCCAAAAAAAAAAGACAATGATATAGGGGCCTATCAGTGAAATTGTTGTCAGACTTTCTATATGAAGTTGTTATCCTTCCCTTCCTTCAAGTGGGAAGTGGCATTCAGATGTGATAATGAAAGAAAAGCAAAGTTTTGCAATGATTTGGTAGGAGTTTCCAAAACCTCTGCGGGTGCCTTAGACTATGAAATCTGGAAATTGGTTTGAAACCTTTAAGTTGGGACAAGTCACATTTGCCTGTGAAATACTTCATAGTTGGGTTGGAGTTAAATGCATTCTGAGCAGGGGCATTCTGAGCAGGGACCTACTGAGACTGCCCTTAGTTTGTCAGTGTGAATTGGGTCACACTGTCTCTCTATACCTGTGTGAATGTATCATGTGTATCCATCTCTCTTGTGTGTGTGTGCCTTAACCACCATTCTACTAGCTAGACCTACCTCACTTTACATGCTCCAAGTATATAATTGCATCAAGGTCCATGAAAAGGTTAAAATTTCTTGCAAGAAATCTGGGCAGGGACATGAACAAAGATTGCCCCACTGCAGTGACTTGAAGGTGTATTTATCATGATCACAATATATTTTTAGTGGATCTGAATGTAAGGCATACCATTTCTTATCAAAAAAAAAAAAAAAAAAAAAATCCATTGTCAGTGCTGCTGGAAACTTCTATGCTTACAATGTTAGCATCATTTTGAAATGTTGGTCTTTAAAGAGTTAACCAGATTAAAATTTGTAGGACAGTTTTAGAAAATTAAATCAGAACATGACATTGTATCAGTCCGGTAACGGGCATCAGAATTTGGGACTTTGCAAGAATTCAGCAATTTTACATAAGGTTGCCTTTATTGTGGGAAAAATTAGTTCTGCCATTTGGAATACATTTCAACAAATGAAATGCAGTAAAAAAAAAGATGAGGAAATGTAAGAAACCCATAGTGTATTGTGCAGTGGCAAGGGATATGTCTTGCAAAAAGTTTACTGAATAGTATCACATCTTTTATATATGTATATAATATATATGTATATATATATATATATATATATATTAGAAATTATGGAGTATTTTTAGTTTGTACTGAGGTCAAGGGTCATTGATATACACAAATGTCAAAAGAGATAGCTTAAATGTTTTACAATGCAAGCTATGTGTCAACTGAAGGAGTTCTGACATTCCAGTGATTAAAATATCTACACTGTTGTTTTGTCCCTGGACTACAGGCATCTTTTAGGAGGTTTCTACCCAGGCTTTGGCTTCATAGCTTGCTTCCCAGCATGCGTCATAGCCATTCTACTGGAAAGGAAAGGAAGGTAGGAGGATGTTACTCAGTAGTTTTTGGCTGTCACCAACTCGGGTCATTGTGGAATGTTTCCAAACAAACTTGGCTCACATTTACTTCAAGTGCTGTTCCATGCCACATTCACATTTACATTAATGGATTAAATTCAGTTGAACAGAATTCTAGAGGTGTCTTTAAGATAGTACCCAAAATGCAAAAATGTTGTTCAATCTGAAAGTTTATCATGTCAAACATTTGTCACTAATTGATAGAATAAGTTGCAACTAAATATTCATGTTGGTAGATATCACCTCACAAGTCTCCCATTGAACTGTTCTCAAATCTTCACCAAATTTACTGTTCTGTGACATTAGATTAATAAGAATAAGATGTATCTTTTGCGTCATATTGTTGGGTCTTGTAATAACCTAGCAACAATAACGTTTAGTGGTATGTGAGGTTGCGGTTGAGAAATCATATCAAAAACATGATTTTAATGGTATTCTTATGCAAAGAGCAGTGAGAGAGTTTTAGGATGATAACACCATTGACTCTTATAATTCCAGGTGTGGCTACGACTGAAATTACTGTTTGATGACAAGATGTAAAACTGAAATGTACAACTGAATTCCATAGCTGTCTTATTTTATGTCCAGTTTTGATGGAAACACTCTCCACCAATCACCTGATCTGACACTGTTTATTGGGGTCAGCTGGAATGTGGTGTAGATTCACACTTTCTGCCTGAATAACTGTGTTGTGTTCATACAGACAGGGGAACCTCACTGTAGCAAGAACCTAAAAACTATGACACTCGCCTTGTTATGTCCAATTTGTCACTAAATAGAGGTACAAAAATGAAGAGATAATAAAGAATTGGGACCTGCGAAATCACCTTTATATTTGTTATAAGATGGTTTTGTTTTATCTGACCTCTTTATAATGGGATTCCACTGTTTTTCTCTGGTAAAGTGCCAATTCTGTCTATTCCACTTTGCATCATTTTGTTGACATTTAAAATTCTAGACATCTATGTCCTGACTTTCGATGTATTGTGAGAATTTGTCATTGAAAATTTCTATTGGTATACATGTTATTAAACTGGGGCTATCCTTTGGTGAATATGGGGTAAATGCATTGTACACTTTTACTGACTACTTATGATTAATTTCATTTCAGTTACATTTCAATTTTGTGTTTTATTTCTTTACAGGAGAGGAATGTTGGCCTTGTACACAATGAACCTTGTAAGTGTTGTCAGAACTTGTGTGATGTATACACAGTATATTCTCAGCATCTTAACCTTCACAAATGTTGTTAGATGACTCATATTCATGAAGATTTACAATGCACAATGATATTGCCTCCTGTGCCACAAAGGCATGGTACTGCACATCTTCTTAAAGGTGGGAAATTACTTTTGTCTCTTGGAAAGGGTAAAATCTCTTTCTCCATCAGTCAATGTTGCTCTTGATCACAAACTGGACCACTTCCAAAATTGGCATTTGCAAAATACAGTGTATATGGTTCTTACTGGCCAATAGCATTTTAGAAGACTGGCTGCAAGCTGTGGGCAATGTTCTCTGCAGCCTGTTTTCTGGCACCTTTAAAATGTCATTTCCTCTTGAATGAAGATTCTTTCCTGCTAGCAAAAACTAATGATTGCTACTGGATAGAGTCACTGGGTTGTTTATGCTACAGCAGGTAGTCTTGCTCTAGCCTTATGGGAAGTAAGGTTTGAGTAACAGCAGCCTATATGAAGAATAGTTGTAGCCTTGGCTGTTTGCACTGTTCTTCCAGATAGACTAAAGTTAATATTGATGTGATCAACATCAGTTCCTCACAAATTGGCTGAAATCAAATCTACATTACATATTGGGAATTGTATCTTAACCAGAAAACTACACCCATTCCATTAGAACATTCCATTTGAAGATGATGAATCTTTTGTTGTTGTTTTTTGACAGGCCATGGAAGTAGTCTTCAATATGTTAGTCCAGCGAGGTCATGTGACTCCAGTCAGATATGGAGAGGTGAGAGCCTGAGGGCTTGTTTGTTTGTTTGTTTGTTTGTTTGTTTTGTTTTCAAAATGTATTTTGTTGAAAAGTGTGCCAAACAGAGATATTGGTGGTCAACCCTTGGCAAAACTATCGTTGATATGCATGGTGAATAGTGTGTTCTTTCCTATGATCTTGAACAAAACTGAAATGTTGAATAACAATTAATTGTTCTTTCATGTTACTGTGAAGCAGTTACTTATAAGAGAAGAAAGGTTAGATGTTTTTAGCCCAATGTATTGAATACTGTTTGATTTCAGAGACTTTGTAAGTGTAGTATTAAGATTTTTTGACATACAGGAGAATACAAATCTTACTACAGAGATACAGCTTTTAGTGCTGCCTATCTATAAAGCAACACATTGTGTTGTCACAACTATTTAGTAGTCCTATGGGAACTATGTGAATTTTCTTATCCTGTTCTTTATATGAATTTCCATTTGGACAAATGATGAGGTATCCAGGGGTGTTTCCCAAAGAACTAAAGTCAATCTAAACAGTGAAGATCAACTTAGAATTATGGTATGCCTTTTTTCATATTCTGTTCAATTTAATGTTTCAGAATCTACTTGAAACTTTACAGAAAAATTTCTTTGTCAATCATTTTATTTTGTATATCATGCCCTGCATGAAAAAGTCTCCACAATTTTCATTGTTTGGAAGTTAGAATATCATTGAAGGCACCCAATACGTATTGTAATTTTAAGTTGATCTTAAGATTTAAGATTGACTGAAATCCTTTATGAAAAACCCCCTGATGGTTGTGCATGGTGCATGCAGAGCACACACAAATGAAGTAGGCTCCAGAGTATGGTTAGACCACTGAAGCTAGTAGAAATGTATTAGCTGATAGAAGAGATCCAGGGAGATTAACATGTGAACTATGCTGCTGGACTTTGACTGTGTGGTGAAAAGAGAAAGAAACTTGAAAGAAAAAGAGAAAAAAAAATAGAAAAGAAGAAAAGAGAGAAGGAGAAAGAGATGGACACGGGGTACAACACAAGTTTGGTGTGCGCTATTTGCTTAATCTTGTAATCATTTATACTATGGTTTAAATGGATAGGATCAATTCAACAAGATGTGGGACTGTTTGCTGATTAGATGGTTCTGATATGAATCGTTGCCCTCTCTCAGTTCACACAGAAGAAGTAGATTAAGTCCAGCATCCAAACACAAACCTCTGAATCACTCAGCATGCAACAATGAAGTCTATTTTCCCTATTTCAAAAAGTGGAGGGAGCTGATTGTTCATATGTGTCTATCTTATATTAAATAGTTAAAGTCTTATTTACACCCTAATTTGTTATTGTAATGAATATAATTGGTACTGACACTCATGCAGTTGTGCTTCCCATATTTTAATACACAATTTGCCACTGATACCTCTGCACGTTCCTCATACTGCTTTAGAATATTATTCCATTTATCCATTTCACATTAAGGTGTGCATTATGTAATTGTGGTAGATGGGCAAGACAGAATCTGTCCATACCTTGGTTATAAACTATTCATTTCTGGTCTGTATCTTTTCCTTTCTTGTACCCGCTGAGGACGAACAGATTTTGCTGTAACACACATTTCCCGAAGACACCTACCCGAGTATACTCGGGACTCGTCTTCAATGGTTTAAGGATCTTTTGTTGTCCTGCTTTGCAATTAGTTCCTGTCATTTTCTTTCAGACCACCTTTGAGCATACTGTATACGCTGTTATTTTAGCTTACAGATATTTTTGCGAATGAAGAGGTCACCGCCATTTTCGCGAGATGTTGTTTTTGCAAATTGATGCCGAGGCTGATGTAAGCGCACCATCACCCAAGCGCTTCGAGACATTTTCACGTGTTGTTAAATTCGCAATCCAACTGTGATTCGCAAAATTCGTGAAAATTAAACCCTCACGAAAATAACAGCTTATACAATACCTTTTTTCTGAAGCATTTGTTGTTTGCACGCACACACACACACACACACGCACACACACACACGCACACACACACACATGCACACACACACACACACACACACACACACACGCACACACACACACACACACACACACACACACACACACACGCACAAGTAATGTTTCAACAGTGCACTTCACACAACTAATAAGTTATGAAAACAAGAATAAGTGCTATGCCTCAAAGATATTGACTATTCGAGATGCAGATCCAAACAACATTTTCCTTCAGTCAACCCTGAGGGCAGTGTTTATGTTTGCCTGTAATCCTGGCTGGAGAATACCTTCAGAGCATGAGTCTCAGCAGGCAGAGCTGATGTGTGAGTTAGATACTGGAATGAGACACATTGCTTCTGACACTGGGACCAAAGTGTCATTAGGTGCATGGAAATTACAACATTGACAAAATCTCTTGCCAACAATAGCTGTTATCGTTTTAGCAAATACATGATCAGTGATTGCACACATTACATGTTATGGTTTGCATTGAGATGTAGAAATTCTGCAATTATAGTCAGAATTTGTTTGCACTCTTTTAACAAATGAAATTCAGGAAACATTTTCAGTTTTTATGCCCTGCAAGGAGTCAGATTATTGTAATCATACTTTGATACTTTTTATCATCTGATAATCATTTTTCTAGATCTAGCACAGGATATGATATGATGTATTTATTGGTGAAGGTAAAGTATAAGGAAATACAAGTGACCTACTCAGTCAATATTCATCAAGGTCAGCCAACTTGTAAGTTGTGAGATGAATGACTTTAGAATCTTATAGATATTTGAAAATGATTGTTGTTAGTCACTTACGGTGATGCCATAAAGTGGCAAAATGAAAACTGTAATGAATTCTCCAACAAATTCTTGCTCAATGTGGAAGCATTATTTCCATCAGCCAGTAGAAATGAAAAGCTAAATAAAACCAGACATAAATGCCTAAAGATGCATTATGAACAAAAGCTCCCTGTGAATTTTGCAAGAAACTCTTGTCTTTTGAGTGTTGAGATTTCAGTGACCAAGTAGCACATAACCTCATTGTAAATTATGGGAGCAAGGGAAATTGTAAACCCTTTCTCCCCCTTTAACATCTTCAAGATGTCTTTTCTGACAGTGTCATGGCAACCACGGAGTTCCAAATTTGGCAGCAGAAAGTGTGTGTCTGTGTTTGGGCCATTGGGCGGAGACAGTGCCATCTTCTCTTATCAGGACAATTATTTCATAGCCCAGGGAGATGTAGAGGAGTAGACAGGGTCAGTTATCTCTGCTGGTATTAAATGTTCAAGTAATGATTGACAGATGTTGATACTGGAGATCAGCCTTGTAGTAGCATGTGGTGACTTCTAGGACACACACCTCTTTCAAAGGCGCAAAGTATGTCTTATCTTAATATCTACTTATTCATGTCTTGGGCTAGAGATAAAAACCCTCACTTTCACTGCCTGATCTTTCTATGTACTATGAAGCTTCACCTGTAGATGCCAAGTGTGACTTGAGTGCAGCTGCCTTGATTTTTGAGAGCAATAGCTTTCTAATCATGCCTACAGGGCTATTGCTCTGTATGTCATAAAATAACTTGAGTCTTTATTTATAGAAATGCACTATTGAGTGTTGTGATCAGATTGAATGTAGCTTGAATTGATGACTCAAGGGGTAAACATGTCACTACATTTCACCCATGGCCACAGGGAAACACAGCACTTCAAAGATATTATCTTACTGTAGGATCAAACCGAAGATGCGGGAAACATTATTTATGGAAGCCATGTTTCCCTCAATCCTAAACTGGTGGTTGCTGTACAAAATTAAGTACACATTTTCTTTGTAAGGAATCTCTATGGGGTCACTGTGGGCAAGTGATTGTTCTTGACAGTTGATGATGATGATGATGATGTTGATGATGAAACAGCATTTATATAGCGCCATTTATCTGTAGAAACATTCAAAGGCTCCCACAATGTGTCACACATCATTCACAAAGTTGCTGGAAAAGATAAGTCTTCAGTTCAGACTCAAAGGTATTGACGCTGTTACAATTCGAAGTTTGTCTCTAGAGCAGGTTGACTGTGTGTGTGAGATGTGTGTTTATAAAGAGAGAAAAATGAGGGAGAAACTTATCATTTGATATATGAAGTCATGCCAAGTTAGCTCTCTAAAATTGCTGTAAATTTTTTGTTTGCTTGTTTTTATGTTTGCATGACTAGGTCTTGCTGTATGCCATTTCATCAGCTGTCCTGTTCCTGATGTTTAGGTAAGAGATTTCTTGTCTTGGTGTCATAAATCAGTTTCAAACCAAATGAGACAGGTGAAATATATGGCTGTAATCTTTTCATGGGACACATTTGTGTTTGTTGCAATGCTGGTATCATGTTTGAATGGATGCTTACATTCAGCTGTACCACATACATTATAGATAACCATTATACATGATTACCCTAGTGTAATCTAAATCTTGTGTTAAATTCTTGCATCCTACGGGTATTTCATTTTCAATTTTTAATGGGGTTGGAGAGGAGGCAGCATTTATCACACAGAGTGTATGTGTGTAACTTTATACTGAGAGAATAAGAGGAAGACCTTGAGCTGTCATCTCAGGGAGACAAATTTCTTCTTACATCTGTAGAATTGTAGAATCTCAATTTGATGCTTCCTGACAGCAATGGGCCATCAGGCACAATATGTCATTATCAGTGGAGTGATTCATAATATCTCCTGAGGCAGTGGAAGGGTTAACCACCGTGTGGCTAGTGTCTATGCCAACCTGTCACACTTCATTACATTGCCTTTCTCATCTCCCTCCTGGCAGGATGGGAGGTTGTGTGTCTCTATCATCTGTCAGTCAGTCATTTTGTGTTCGCACTGACACGCTATGTGAATGTTTTAATCTGTGGTGTAATGCTCCCGTGTAAGTGATCATGTAACAATCTTCTGCACACTGCACTGAAGAATCTTTGTTCTTCTTCTTCTTGTTTTAAGTAGTCTTATAACCACCCAGAGCATATTGTATAGAAATGGTTAAAACATTTAAAACAAAAAGATCAGAATAGTTATAGATCACTGAAATATTACTTTGAAAACAAAACAAAAATAACCTCGGCTTTTATACAATATAATGCATACTTACAGTGTATGTTCATGTTTTGCAAGTTTATCAGCACATGGTACTGGCAAGAGTTTATTGCTTATTTCCAAAGCCACAGTACAGTAGCATAAAGCAGATTTCATATCAGGCTGCATAGCATGTAGTGAGGTTCAACAGGAAGAGCTGTGTGAGTTTTGGCACAGTTCGACAGCAGGCAAACATACAGGCAGAGTCATAAGAGATGGTGGGTGCGTGATGGAGGCACCTTGTACTCCTGGCCTAAAAAAAAACAAAACAAAACAAAAAAGAGCTAAAAAGAGACACAAATGAAGCCACTGACATTCAAGGTCTGTCATGTGTTAGAATGGGGCTCTCTTATCAAGGCAAGATGGTTGATACCAGAAATATACTTTCATGAGGCAAACGATGGCTTTGTCAGTCAAACATGTCCATGTTATTTTCATGCCATGACATGAAATGTGTCACACAAAACTCCACCTTGAATTTTTACACTCCACAGCAGCTTTACCTCAGTGCACGAATGCATCTGATTTTTTTTTTTTTTTTTTTTAGTTGCTTATAGCATTTGGTTGACACATGCATGGAAGCTCAATAGAAAATTACTCTTTTCTGTTTTTTTGCATGCATTTTTGCTTTACTTGTTTGAAGCTTCGTGGACAAGTGAGCAAAAGAAGTGATTACTAGCCTGTTAATGTACCTTGATGTGATGGAAAGATTTGATTGTCTGCCCCCCAAAGTGTCTACTTGATGTGGGTAGGCAGTAGTGTGGGTGTGTTGATCCCAGCTCCTGATATATGTGCCCTTATAAATTCATTCTATATCATGCTGCAGTATGCCCTTCCTCTCTCTCTCTCTCTCTCCCTCTCTCTCTCTCTGTCTCTCTGTCTCTCTGTCTCTCTTAGGCTCTGGCTCTGTGCCATATCAAGTTTTTTTGAGTGTCAATCTTTAATGAAAAATAATCAAATTTTTCCTTTCTACAAACTACAAACTACAAACATGTTTTCCAACTTTCTTTCCATTCATGGTCATGACCGAGACCCACCATCTTGTTATGAAACACCAGTCTTCTCTCCCCCCTTCTCTTTCTCTCTTCCCTTCCTTCTTCCTCTTTCTGTCTCCCACTCTGCCTATCTCAGTCTCTTACTGTCAATATGTGTGAATCTGAAGTTTTGTGTGTTCACATATTATCTTGACATTGTTTATGTTTTCTTTAATTAACGCATGATTTACCATTTGCAGATGAAACAAAAACCCAGCATTAGTGCTTTAAAATAGTTCTAAAATGTGAGTTAGGGATAGAAACAACCACTGTAAAAATTTGAATCAGGTAAATTGATGTTAAATATTGTTAAATATACAAAATGTGAACAATAGTTATAATAAAAATGTTTCCAGACTAAACCATCTACAGTTATGATTTATTGAGAAAAATACAGAAATTATCTCCTCATATTTTAGGCTTTATCACAAAAATTTCATATGATAGGAAGTTTTGTGGTACAACAGAACTACATATATGCATTAAATGTCATATCTTGAAAAAATTTTGAAATCACTGTTCCCAAAGGTAAACGAGACCTTTAATGTATGTACCATCTGTGCTACATTTCAATATTTTGTTCGGCTTTTTCAGCATAATTGAACGAAATGTGAAGTCTGAACCAGAAAATTGGTGTGATGAACTGATTTAATGCTGTATGTTTGCATTTTGGTAATGGTGGTCGACGTAGGCAAGCAGATGTGTTTGTAATGGCATATCATGATAAAATTGCACAGTTCTCATGGTGCTTTGAAAGAAAATAACAAAGTTTTATGTTATGTAACTTTTATCAGAACCTTTGTGCTTTTTGCAAAATGCCCTTCTGTATGTACAAAGATGTTTTGGAATACTGTGTGCAGAAGTTACGGTACTAACTTAGAGAGATATACAGATTATATTTGTTTCATCATTTCTTCTCTGGCCACTTGTAGACAACACTGAAGGTTAGAAAAATGGTTATTGATTAGCAGTCCTTGTAGCTTCCTAAAGCATGTAGTTATTTATCTGATTATTTTTCTGTCATTACATGAAGTTATATTCATCTGCATTCCCCATACATGAATCATTTCTGGATATCAAAGTTACAAAAAGCATGTAGGGACCCGGATGTTCAGCATTTTTTGCTATATTTCTTCCTTTTGCTACCTGACATAATTACCCTTACAATGGTTAAGTACAGGTAGGAAAGATTCAAGAATGACAGAATGTTCATAACTATCATAGATATTCATACATTTTCTTTACTGCATTGTATTGTAATTGCTTTATGGTTGCCCAAAATGTTCTGTTTGCAGTTGCCCTTAACTAGATTTGCAACTGTTGTATTCATAGCAATCAAAATTCCACAAAAAAAAAGAGAAATGAACAAAGTTGAAGTAACCTGCAACTCTTTGGAAATCCGAACTCTATTTTATATAGATTTATGATTTTATTCATTAACTTATTTGTTACCTTATTAATTGATTCATCAATTAATAAATTTATTTATTTATTTATTTATTTATTTATTTATTTATTTATTTATTTATTTATTTATTTTTGGTCTTTTTGCTTTGTTATGTTTGTCATATTTTGTCAGTAGCAACATCAAACACTTTTGATATTTTGCTTTCATATGTGACTCGCTACAACAAAATGATCCTAAAGTCGGGCGAGGTAGATTATTTGAAAATTGCATGACACAATTCCCTAATCTTTCTGCTTTAAATTGATATATAACACATCTTATAAAAATAATCCGCTGCGGAGATATCGATGTTTAAAAGAGAGCATGTCGAGACGTCTGGGAAATCACTGTTTCGAGAAAAGCGCCCTAAAAGTTCTCCTTGCGATGCAATCACGATCAAGGGACATGCAAGTCAGTATTCACCTCCGGACAAAAGAAGGTAAGCCCTAGCAACCCCCGAAATGTTCATTCAAACACAGCGTCGGCGGTCTCCTCACCGACCAATCAGTGACCAGGATGCCAGGAGAAGCAACTGGGCATAGCGCACCCCGCCACCACGAACCAGTCGACTGGGGAGTGTGCGAGCTTCACGCTTCGGTTAGCGGCAAGCAGCAAACTGACCAATGAGATCACTCTGGTGGTTGTTAGGGGTGGAGCCTATCTGTGGCGCTCAATCCAAATGTTCGAACCAGTTTCTGCTTCGTTGAAACGCCAAAAAACATGGCCCAGAAAAACGCTATTTTTTGGTCTTTCCTTTCATCATTTTGCTTCAAAATTTCGACAGATGATCGAAGACATGTCAGACTCTAATAACATGTCAAATTCAGAAAATCGTAAGTTTTGACCAATTTTGATGCTCTGACTTCAAACTTGATTTTCACAGCTTCGACTGTGCACGACTTTAGGACCATTTTGTTGTAGCGGGTCACATATTATCTTGATTTTGGGTTAGTTTGCCCCAAAGGAGCCCCAAAGGAAAAAAAAAAGGATGTAAAACATTATTTCACAAAGCAAATCCATCATTTTATTGGTCACCTCATCTGCTTTTCATATTGACATCTGTAGAACTTGATAAACAGAAAAATAAATGAACTCATGACTGTCAGACTTTCCAGTTTCATCTGTAGAGGATCCAAGAAGCCTTTGATAGCAGTGTAGATGTGTCTGCTCCTTGCCCTCCTGGTGTTGTGATTGGGATTGGCACTCCATCAGATTATCTGTCACTATTCAACACTCTTTCGCCATTCCCAGTGGAGGCACTTGTTAAGTCCCTTTGATAGCACAGTCAGAGTGAATTCAGCTTGATTCAATATGTGGCTGCTGAGGGGACCAGGGAAAGACCTAAAAAACTAAGACTGACTTTGGGCCTGTACTGTAATCGTTGGTCAGTTTGGTCTAATAATCATACTGACTTAAAATCAAAATGCATTCCTTATTTCAAGAAAAAAAGAAAAATGAACTGGCACAATATTACAAGTGTTTCGTGTCTCAATTCCATTGCTCAAATTGTAAAACATGCCAGCAGAACATAGTCATGTATATTATTATTAGATTATATTGTTCAAGACATGTATTAAACTCAAAATAGTATGGCAAATGAGATGATGTGAATTTGATACTGATAAATTCAGGCAGTATGAGAAATTTAATGTGTTGCATAACCCCCACTCGACTATAAGGACTAAAAATCTGTGTGTAGTCTTGTGGAAAGCAAGCAAATACATTGCAAAGTTTTCATACTGTCATACTTATGGTTTAAAAGCAGGCTTCAACAAACAAGGATGTAAGTTTTCATTCAGACATTTTTAACTCTAATCAATGTTGCATCAAAGCCTGCAGTTTATTAATTTCACTTTTATCATTGTAACAAATTATTGACTAAACTTAAGACAGTTTTTCATGAAAATATAATGGTCATCATGACAACCATTCAGAAACTTGCAGATATGGTCATACATACAATATTTACACACACATGCACACACACATGCACACACACACACACACACACACATGCCAACACATGTACTTTCATGCGCAGTTGTTGAACACAACAGTTTATAACACGTAATTTGTACTTTATATACATGTAACAATGTCAGCACTTTTGTCAAAGCACTTTCTTCATCATAATGTTGTGTTTGAGGTGCTGACATCTCTACATTGAAATATGAATACCCTTGTATGTGAATTATCATAATTCAAGTACAAGCGTACATGTACATCACTCTTTCACCAAGTATGCAAACACAGTCATATACATTGATGAAGTTTGTTCAGATTTGTATTTTCCAAATTCAAAATGCATTTCAGAGATTTTTTTTCCAAATAGGTGCTTGTAGAAGATTGAAATAGACCCAACCATGAAATCATGTTCGAAATCATTACAACTCTAGTTGTGAGATGCCAATGGATTTATGTGCATGTGTGGCATATAAAGAAGAGCAAATACTGCATAGATTCATGCTTGCCAACTGTAGCAGGACCAAATGCATGGCAAATTTTTAATTTCAACAGCCAACTGACTTAAGGATCAGCATTTGCATGTAAAGTTGTAGCTTATTTCTTCAGTCTTGAAGAATTTGACTGACACAAGGTTGCCCTAACAAACATAATTACACAAGCAAGCAATTTCACAGAAGATATGTACAATATAGCTAAAAATGGCAATCACCTGTAGCTTTCTCTACCTGCTTCTTGTAGTTAGTAAATACAATGATTACAATAATGCAGTGATAAATATAGAGTATTTATACAAGAGTACAGAGAAAAGTCTATAGCCTATGTTGAGTCTCAAAGTCTCATCAAAGTTGTTAAGCAGGGGAAGTAATGTTGGTAAAACTATCTCACATAACATTTTTGCCAAGTGACGATAGATGGTGCTACGATTAACATAGGCAAAATGAAGTCATATTTGCCCAAACTTGTGACTGCATTTCTAAAATGTTTTTATGTCAAGATCAAAAATTGTACCCCAAGAGCATTCCATGTAACATTTGGTGCCATCATAGTGTCATTTGGTATGAATTTAACAGACATGTGTAGAGCTGATGGAAATCTTATAGCAGACTTCAAAGATGTGAAACACTGAACTCTACAAGGTGGATATATGATATTCAAGCAATCTCAAGGTCACAGTGGAGAGTATCTGTTTAACAAGCAAGTTTTCTTTAACTAAGATGCTTTTATGAAAATATTTCATCATTCAATTCACTATTTATCATGATACATACAGTATAGATTTTTTTTTTTGCTGTAATCTGCTCAAGAATTTGTGATTTACATAAAAATGCAGTTGTGCCAGAAACAAGAGGTTACATCTCCTTTAATATTGCACTTGAAGTTGGAACCACATGATAAACATCATGAGTTTTCTGCTGTTTGTGTTCACACTGTAAATTACAGCAATCTTCTGGCAGTTGAAGAAAAATCCCACTGTAGTGTGCCATTGTTTTTGACAGTGTTTCTGGTTGCTTCAGGCAACTTTCACCAATTTTTTTCTCTGTCAGTGTGAATGCTCCTCATTTCAAAGCAGACATCAAAGAACATTTATACACAGGCAAGTTATGGGGGGGGGGGAATAACGACCTTGAGAATATAATGTGAAGATGGCATTAACGACACGATACAAACCATACCAGAGAAAATTACAATGCTTGGTCTATTTCTCACAATTTGTGAATTAATAGTTATCAACATACACAAGGTCTTTTGCAGCTTACTTATATTCAATACTGCTTAGATAAAATCATCAAGGCAAAATGCAATGTTACATGATCAAATGTTCATCACCTAGCACATAATGAAGTCTTGCAAAAAACAAACAAGCAAACAAACAAACAAACAAACATTGGGGTTGCATTCTGAGCATAATTTGGTCCATAGTGTAGTTTGAGAAGAATGGCTCCCCTTTAGTGAGCCTTACCCAATGTGCACTGTTTCTCCTGATTTGTAGGATTTGAATTCATTTTGCAGGATTTGAATTCATAACTTTTGAAGTAAGGGAAGAGCATCTGCAAAAGCAATAAAATTTATACTGTATGAGCTGAAATTTTCGCGTACAGATATTTTCGGGGATTGCTACTTGGAGGACATTTTCGCGTGTTGTTAATTTCGCGGTTGCGAGGGTCTAACTGAACTTAGTTATTTGCGCGTTGTTATTTTCGCATGTTGTTATTTTTGCGGTTCAAAGGCGATTCGCGAAATTCGCGAAAATAAAACCACTGCGAAAATTACAGCTCGTACAGTATATTGAAGCCTGAACACAAGGCTAACCCCAAATATGTGTACCAAGGAACTCATTATTCTACCTGGTGTGTAGTCTTCTTTCACACACCCTTCAAATCTCACTGTGCAGGCATCTTGCACATGAAAGACTGTTTCTCCGAGCATGAGACATCCACCCAGACAGCAACCCCCATCATGGGGACAATCTGCCTGCCACAGTTCTCCACATGTACTGTGTCGCTTGGCTCGTTGTTAGCACGGTACCAGTTGGTGTAGGTGGAGGTGGACCTGTCTGCCCACTTCCATGTTCCCTCATTGCGGCGGTCTGAGAACCCAATCCACATCCCTGGGTCTCCTAGCAACCAAGAGGAGAGAGATGACATCAAATGTCAGTTGTGATGTTGACACTTTTATAAGGGATGGTATAGTTTTGGTTGAGACTTGGCTTCAGGCTTGTAACTTTTTGTGGTGAGATAATGAGAAACCTCTTCTGAAATATGAAAGAGTAGGTAATTCCAAGAGGAATTCAATGTTTATTTTCTGAAAATTGGTTTGAAATGGTTGAGATATCCAAAACAAAGTGATCCTAATAACAGGTGGGACCCACCTTTTATTAGGATTGCTTTGTTTTACTTTGTTTTGCTTTTCTTTTGTTTTGTTTTATTTTGTTTTGTTTTTGATATCTCAGCCATTTCAAGACAAATTTTCATCAAATATAATTTGAATTCCTCTTAGAATGGTATGCTCTGTAACATTTCATAAGTGGTTTCTCAGTATCTCTCAAAAAGTTGAAAGCTCAATCCTCATCACCACCAATATTATACCATCCCTTTCATGTTTGTAACAATCAGCACCATGGTACATACTGTGGACACTACGCTGTAGACACGACTACCAGTGTGTGTGCACCATATTCACAAACGTGACGAGTGGCTATGAATATAGAGTGAACTTTTCGTGTTTATTCTATGTGACTGGAGCTCTCATAAAAGAGTGAAATGTATCGATTCAAATCATTAAAATCCTTTCTTTTTTTAAATTGTTGTATGATGTTATTTTCTCTCAACAAGTTTGTCAAAGAAAAGAAGAGTCTTACTTGCAAGTGAATGGCAAAGATTCCTTTAAGCATGGTCATGTTTGAACAATACATGTATACCACTAGAGTTTTCTACTGTGGTTAAGCTCTGTAGTAGGATCATTAGTGTTTGGGTGTATCCAAATCCCTAGATTATGTGTGCATAGTTCACTGGAGGCCTGTGCACCCACTGATCTGAATACCTTGCATTTGATGACTAATAATTCAAACAAAATTTGTAGGTGATTCATCAAATACTACCCCCCCCCCCCCCCTCCCGAACATGAAGCAGATAATGTGAGTGGATGCAAGGATGGATTTGTACTGGTACAAGGCCATGGTTACATAATAGGTTTAAGTAAGTGACATTTGTCAGGGGCTAACATTAGTCAATTCCTTATCTCTGAAGGTTTTGTTAAGTTCAGTTTTGTTTACTCCAACCCTCGCCTGTAACGCATAGAGACGAGACTAAACATGCCCATGGTGGATATGATACTATTGCAGACAATATCGATTTACAAAACTAGTCGAAATCCCAGAAAGAGAAATGCGCGCACACACACACACACACACACACACACACATACAAGGTAATATAAAAATGATTAAAAGCAATACATTGACCCCTAAAAGGCTGGCTGACAGTTATGTGTTTGCAGAGTGATAAATGGCAAAGGGAAGTATGTGTCTATTGATCAGGTCAGGTGGTATTTTCTTTGAGTGAGCACAAATTCCCCCATACATTGTTTTCCCCATTTAAATGAATGATCAGTTATAGGACCAAGACTGCCTTTCAATGTACCACCCTGAATTTTGTATTGTCTCTATATCTAGAAAGAAAGTTTGAAAAAAAGTGTTTTTTTTTTAATATAGATGCAGTAGATGGTGTCTTTTCCATCCTTATAATTGTAGTAAATATGGGCATAAGTAGCCCATTTGCAAATATGTTCAATACTTGAGCATTTGTCTTCCACAAGCGTCATTTTGCCTTAGGTGTACCTGACATGACTACAAATACAGAGATTTATATAAAATATTTTCTTCACACAGATGAAAAATCAAAACTGATTATTTTTTCCATGTGTACTTGTAACGACAGTGCATAACTCAGTGTTTGAGGATTTAAGCAAAAAAAAAATTGTCATGGTGTATCACTACAAGATTTATGAAAAGGGGACATCTGTATATTGTGTGAGCGTGATAGAGCAGGGGTGGGTCCAGGAATTCTGTAAAGGGGGGGGGGGCGCAACTAATATTTCTGGTGCCACTTCCGAGTTTCATTTCATTTTTTTCTTTTTATTTCTTTTGTTTTTAATGAAAAATAAAGGGGGGCGCGCCGGTTGCGCAAACTTAGAGAAAACGGTTGCGAAAACTTAGAGACTGCCAGGGACGCTTTGACTGTTGGTGTTACTTCCATCACGTCATGACATAAAACCCTTTTTTTCATGCAATGTATGTATGTATGGCAGTGTGATTGCATTGCTTATTGTGACATCACACCCAATTTATCGTAAACTGTACCATGGAAATGCTAGGTAGGAGAATGTGCAAACTGAATGTTTAATCAGTGATTGTGGTATTATGTAGGCACTCAGATAACAGCTGCTGCAGTTGCTGGGACTAATCTCATCGTACCAACCAAGGTAATCTCTGTTTTGATTGCGTTGCGAAAGTGGTTCATTCATGACACACCTAAAGAGGATACTAACATTTAAATTTAAAGGTCACATAATGAGATAAAGTCTTACATTTTGCTTGAGAACCAAAGTGTATCAAATGCTGAGTGTCCAAATGCTCTGCATCTATAGGGTTAATATAGTATGCCTTCCATGTCATCAGTAATCTACTCAGCCGATGAGATCATTACATAAGCAACTCATGAGATGGAAATCTGTCAGGATTTTTGTAGTGTCTCAGGAATTATTTCAGAAAAGCATCATGAACTCTACTGAAAAATCGACAAGATTGCAGAGCAAGTTCTGTCAAACTGCAACACACCTAATCCAGTGTTTGTCTGATAGTGTATTTTTTTTATGTGATTTTTTATTTTTGTACAGATGAAATGTGACTATATATACCAACAAGGAAGGGAAAGAAGTAGCCTTTTTCAAGCTCTGAGAGAATTACATGCCTTCAATCTATGCCAGGGTGGGTAGCACAGTTTTGCCTCTGTTACCAAACTTGTGGAACAGATTCACTAAGATGTGTTTAAAAATGAGAGCCTCATTTCTGTATTACAACATTTACTGTATTGGAGAAAGTCTTGAGCAACTTACCCCCACCAAATATACCAGTGACGCTCTGCCTGTAGTCAATGACAAACATTTCCTCTTCCGGTCCAGTGAGGGACACTAGGTGAGCCAGCTCCTCCCCTTCACAGGATGAATATCCAGCACATGTTATCTCCGCCTCTGCCCACGTCACCTTTTTACCAAAGAACCGGTAGCAGAAGATGGTTTCATCTTCCAGCCGGAAGTGTGTCCAGTAAGGAGGGCAGTAGGTGACCGCCAGACAACACTCTATGCTGATTAGGAGGATGAGGAGAGATCTCATTGTCATGGTAACAGACATATTGGGATGGCTCCTTATTGTCCTTGGTGCTTAGTGGAAGGATGTTATCTTTAAAGTGGAGAATTTGAAGCTTTTTCTGTATTTGGTTGTCTTGGATGCTACTGTTTGTGTTGATTTATCACTGGATTCCTCACTACAGGTGAAGCACTGAACAACAACTGTTTCATCTAGGATCTCTTGAGGCAATGGTTCATACAGTGATGTAATCAGGATCACAGCAATGCTTTAGTTGCCAGTTCGCTAGCTCTTTGACAGAGTGAATCCTAAAAATGACGTCAGTGATGCAGGTTCAGTTGGTTCAATAGGTCATGCACGTTATGTGTACATCCAAGCAGTAGATCAGACCCCTTTGTGCTGGCTTAAAGGTCTTATACCTGAGGTGTGCTAGGACACCTCTTTCGATGAGCCACAAATTTTCAAGTCCAAGTTGCACCAAAGCAAAGACTTCCCAAGAACTTTCCTTGCTTAGTCCTGCAATAAACACATTTGTTGTATATCCTGGTGGCGAAATCAATGTTGTTTACAATCATGTCCAGTTATCAGTGGCATTTAACTGCCCTAGGCCATACCACCAGTATGTTTTTAAGTGATGTGGATGTTGCGTGAGATGGTTATGAGTCCAAATGTCAAAGCCAGTCTTTGCGCCAGATTTCTCAATTAGGACACGAGAGTGACATCCAAACATTGGTTGTTGTCCGTTGTGGGAGGCCCCTGATATGCTGGCATGTGTTGCTCCAGAAACTGGGTTATATTTTTAAATCCAAGTTGTGCCAAAGCCCAAAGTCAGTAATTTATTGTTCCTGTCATACTGTTGCCACTTTTTAGTTCTGACTGGTACCTGGGTCAGAAGAAGGAGAAAAAGGGGGAAACAGTGTTACCATCAATTACTGCCGATTTCCGTTCTCCACAAGATGCGTGCTAGCGGGAAATAGCTTTCTATCAAGGTGTCGGTTTTGGAAATAATGGGAAGTTCACAATGTGGTCTGTACCTTTGGCAAGCTGTCAAACAATTCATGTCATACATAACTTGATGCTGAATGTCATATGTGTTCACTGAGCCTGGTAGGCACCTGTAATCAATTCTATTTCTGAAAGTGTCAGGTCTAGTTATCCAAAGAAAGGAAATGTAGCTAGTCACACAATGAATGCTAGTATCTTTTGTCCTGTGACATAGCTCCAACAGATTTCAAACACATTTAAATGTAACTACTAGTTTGAGAACTTGTGATAAGAAATTTATGCACTATATTTTAGCTGGTAATTTCAATAGCCTAAAATAATGAAAGGAACAAAGAAGTAAAAATTAAATTTTCAATTTTGTGAAAGCAGTAGCTGAATACAATGAAAAAGAAAAACCATCGGAATTCTTCCAATTGAGGCAGAAGATATGAATGAGTTCGCTGTAATAGTTTATCATATCTCTTCATAGAGAGTTGTGACTGTGTTTACAGTTACGTATGTCATATATTCTAAAACTATCAACAAACATACTGTCTTGCCTTCATCTTTGCCAGTCTAGGAAAAAAATAGAGCAGATATGTGACAAATTGCCATGATAATCACATTAACATCTTGTCTAACAAATATACAATATATCCTGTTGGTCAATTTGTTAGTGACAGTCAAAGTGAAATGGTCAGAGAAAATGCATGGTGTCACATGTGGCCCACACCCAGTGTAGGTTGACCTCTGCCTCCAAGTTGACGTAGATTCTAGATTGACCACACCAATGTCCACTGTGTATTCACACTGTGTTGACAGTCTGCAACTGTGAAAGAAAACCCTCAACCCCGAAAGGGATGATACAGTATTGGTGGAGATGACAATTGGGCTTTTAACTTTTTGCGAGATACCAAGAAAACATTTCTGAAATAGTACGGAGCATACCATTTTAAAAGGAATTCAAAGTTTATTTGATGAAAATCGGGTTTGGAATGACTGAAACATCCAAAAACAAAAGTAAAACAAAGCGATCATGATAAAATATGGGTCCCACACTTTATTAGAATCACTCTTTTTTTGGATATCTCAGCCATTTCAAAACCAATTTTCATCAATTATTGAATTCCTCATTAGATTACATACTCTTTCATATGTCATAAGAGGTTTCTCATTATCTCACAAAAAAAAAAATGTTTGAAACCTGAAATTAGGTCTCAACCAAAACTATACGATCCCTTTAAATGTCAGGAGTGGAGCCATCCCAGAATTTCCAGTAGCAGGTGATTACTAGTACACTACCGTATATACCCCAGTTAACCACCAATGTTCATGATATCGCTGTTGTTCTAGGCCTCATATCTCATCAAGACAGTAGCATGTGTTGTGGCACAAAGAAGTTCAATTCCTGAAGCAACAATTTAATAACTTAGATTGATACATCCTTGTCTAGCTAATGTTACAGCAGCTTTACAACTTAACAGTTGTAAGTTGCAGGGTTTGTTTGTTTGTTTGTTTGTTTGTTTGTTTGTTTGTTTGTTTGTTTTGGGTTTTTTTTCAACTGGTATAAAACGAAATTGAAGCATGATTTTGGCTAGAATCGGTTGGTCAAAGGTACTGGTAATATACTTGAAGAATGAAGTATGTGGATATATTTGAAACACTCTACTCAGGCAACAAAGACAGAAAAATGCTGAAAATTTGATCAATTTTTTTTTCCTTCTAATACCCTGCATTACGGAGAGTTATAGAGAAGATCCAAATAGATTCCAGTTGCATATTAGTTATACACAGAATGGGTTGTAACAGTAAACCAGTAATTAGCATTAACATTAGCATTAGCATTAGCATCAGTCAAAGTAGATACCCCTACAGCTCATCTCTTGTAAATCTAAAGGCCCGGTCACACTGCCCAAAAGTCGCGTAAACGCATGAATCACGCAAGAAATTTGGTTGTGCATGCTTGTCTGTCGAGAATTTTTGCTGATTTACGTGATGAAAATCACTGATGAATTGCACAAGAACTACGGAAAGATCACTCAAAAATCACTAACGAACCACACACTTTCAGCGCATAGGCACGCAAAGGCCCCAAATAGGGCGAATTCGTGGTTGTGCGCGACGACTGAGGTCCTCGGAAAACCACGCATAATCTGCACATTATCACTAATGAACTGCGTATGAATCGCGCATGATTCGCACATGAAAGTGATAGCAGCAACATTTTCGCGAACGATCACTGATATTCCACGCATATTTCGCGCATTGTTCGCGTAAGAACGACGCAAACTATGTATAACTATATTATATATATTTTGAGCTGCTCAAAACTTGGAATCGCGTAAAGCGCCGATCCGGCGCACATCGGCGGACAACTACGAAGATTCCACGTCAGACAAACTCATGAAATGTGCAAATGGTGAATGTATCGCGTAAGGATCAGATTTCTTACGTGATTCATGCGTTTACGCGGTGTTTGGGCAGTGTGACCGCGCCTTTACTTGAGTGAATTGGATACTCCACGTACTGGTATTCTTGTTCTCAGAAACTCCCAAATGCTCCAAATTCCTGACCTGGTGGAGGAAAGAGAGAGAATGAAGGAAAGTGGAACAAAGTCATGAATTTTATCGACTGTCTGCCAGCCAATGTATGAGATTTATGTCCTGGTATTATACTGAACAAGCTGTCATCAATGGTCCCATCCATAGGATTCCATGGTGGCAGTGATTAAGTCATTGATTATTTTATCTGGAGCAAAGTGGGACACAAGGGCTGGCTGTGTTGGTGTGTTAAGGGACAGGAAACAGACGTGACTGAGTGTTTCCACTTGCCTCCCACACACATGTGTCGCCCTGAAGGGTCAGTGCTCAAATTTGACAGAAGATGGGGGCTGGACAAGGGACCATTCAGATTCAGAGATGAGATAAAACTCCAGACAAATCTTAGACTCTTCCTGAAGTAGTAAAACCTGTTATCACAGTCTATTCTGTAGAGTCAAATCTACTTCAACATCTCAGGAAAGAACACCCATAGATGACTTTACATAGACTAGTAAACAAAATAATCATGGAAATGCTACTTCATCTATCAGATGTCATGAGAAATTTATATGCTGCTCATTCCTATTAAATGCTGTTTGTTTTGGGATTTGTTGACAACTTTGCTTCTTGAAAAGGGTTGATACAGTTTATTTCCTATTCCATTACTCTGGTTCTCAATCAAAACTATAACCACTTGCAAAATTGTGGTACAAGTCCCAATTTGCAAAATGTGATGTGGTCAAAATTTACAGGAGAAGTTGCTAGAATATTTTCTAGGAAATGAAAGATTTTTTTGGGGGTGGGGGTGGGGAGGGGGATTCAGGAATATTCAAGTTATATGCAATAAACCCAATAGGAGTTTGATATTGGCACAAATTTTCTCTGGTCACTGAGATACTTAATTTTGTTTTCCACAAAACTTTGTCCATGATAAGGTTAATAAGGTTTTTATGGGTTTTGTTTTGAATTTTGTTTTAGATTTATCACAACTTTATTATTCAGTCAAACAATGAAGATATTCCTGCTTTAGGGCCTCTTAAATGCTTGCATTTTACTACAGTGACCACCTCAACCTTTTTCTTCCCCCCACAGTGTTATGAATCTAATGCAGATGATACTGTCCAAGGATTAAAGTTGGGGCAGAGTGGGAAGGAGGCTTTGTTCTGATGGAATATCATATAGAAATCATTCTGACACACAGGATTATATAGACCTCCTGTAGCATTCAACAGGTGCTATATACAGCAAGTGTTCTTCGGCTCGTGTTTGCCTTCCAAAGTGGAATGCACACCCTGATGAAAGTATGTAGCTTGATGTGCTACACTAATAACTTATTTAGACAGTGCTTGTATGACACTGATGCCCCTTTCAAACTGTGTTTGGTTTGCTACATAACTATCCTCCTTTGACAGTGTTTGAAGTGATACACAGTTTCCCCTCTCAGACAGCGCTAGGTATACTCCACTAATACCCATTTCATACAAGGCAACACAAGGTAACATTCAGCAGATCATCCAGCATTTGATTAACCCCTGTTTAAATGGAGATGAAGTACATGAGATTTGAACCAAACTTAGCCTCCTCACCCTGAGGGTGAAGGTCCTATCTCACAGGAGGGATTGTCGCAACAATTGCCCTGACTGATCATTTGGGGAGAGTTGTGTGACTCAGAAGATGGACTTTCATCAAGAAGGTGACTCCAGGGCAAGATTTGAGATGTCTCCAATCAAGGTGACAGCTTTTTTCACCCAGGAAGTCACCAGGACATCCACCATGACATCTCCTGCAGTCATGGGGACTTCTCTGTGACTTCTTCCCAGTTACAGAGATGTCTTTGTGATGTCGCCACATTGTCACAAGATTGTGGAGACGTCTCAGAGACATCGCAGACAAAATTAGTTTCTGCGGCACGGCCGTTTCTGATGGAGATATTGTGGAGATGTTACTAAGACATTTCAGAGACCAGCTGGAGACTGGAAATAGTCTCAGAAAAAAAAAAATGAACATGTTTGATTCTCGTGTGACTGCCCGGAGACCCAGCTATTCTTCAGGAGACATCTCCACAACCAGCACAACTTGAGTTGCACCAGGTCACTACCTAGTCTTCAGACCAATAACATACTCACTTATTACCATGCAATTGTTAAACAGTGCTTCCGTAGAAGACTCTAGTCTGAAAGGCTCTCTCTGTGAATCACCATGGAAACAATGAATTTACACAGGTCTGCTGCCTACTAAGCAGCAAGGCATATCCTTCTGCACTACCTGTACTGTATGTAAGAGCTCAAAGCTAGCTGATGATAGGGGTTTTAGTGTTTTCCTCCTTCTTTGGGATTCACTGCTGTTCAGTCTGAGAGATAGGGAAAATTTGTCAGTGATAACGTTCAGAATGTTCCCCATAGAATCACAGGAATTCCAGTGGGTAAACAAAATGGCAAAGTCAGGATGAATGGTGTTACAATCTATATTACTTCTAGGTAGTTGAAATATCCATTTGACAGAGTGCAATTATACACTTTATGGGCATCGCTGTCCTGCAACAGGCCAGTTTACCAACATATTCATATTTATGGATATTTTTCCTCTGAAGACCAAGTGATAAGTTGTCCCATTCACCTGTACATACTGCATTTCGATGCCTGGAGTCCAGTTTACACGCCAAGTTGATATTCCAATTATAATTTGGTATTCCAGTTCATTCAGGAAAAATAGCAAAAAGGAAATGCTGACATAAAATATTGCAATTTACACAATGTCCTTGGACAAAATAATCATGTTTCAACATTTGTTTATCATTTCATTTCAAACCTTTTACTACTATTTTGGAGGACAACTACAATACCATACCAACCTAGAGGTGAGCTAGTAGTGGACTATTTCACACATGATACCATACAGTGTGTTTCTTTGTCACAGGATATCACTGATGAAATTAATCACTCCCACAAGACTGATTCACCAGGTTACTACATTTAACTCCCTCGAGGGTTTTTACTGATTGTGTTATCTGGTGCAGTCACAGAAAGATAGGGACCAAATGATTCTCTGGAATGACATTTACAATGTCCACTGGGGATGTGATGTCACTGAACATGCCAAGCATTGTTCTCATTTCATGTGCTGGAATGGTATTGTCATTGAAACAATGGTTGCCCAGGGTAACCTCTCAGGCTCTTTACAGAGACCTAGCAACAATAGTTGTAACCTGCACACACAACACACACACACACACACACACACACACACACACACACACACTGAAGTTCTGTTGGCATAGAAGGTGACTCGGTTCACCCAGGGAGGTCCCACCTCCCTGGTTCACCTTCATGAGCTGTGTGTAGACTGTGTGTCACTTGATTCACCTCCCTTACAAACCCTCTCAATATTGTTTTGTATGACTTTCAAATAATTTTGCCCACAAAATCACTTTTGACATTTGAAATTATGATCCCTCCCATTTTGAGCAGAGACACATATCATGCAGTTCCATATATTCCAAGGAAGAAAGTACACTAACTTCAATTTGCCGTATATATTGTCTGTACAGTGAGAGGCTTGTAAAAGGACCTCATTTTAACCCTCAAATTCTCACCATCGCTCTTTAATAAGTGCTTGTAGATGCCTGCTATTGATATTTTGTGTTTTGTTCGATTCTTTCAGCATCAGATTAAAAGCTCTGATTCCTTTCTGTAGACATAATCAAACACACACACACACACACACACACACACACACACACACACACACACAAATTAAGAAAGGGAATTTAGGGAAAACATATGAGCCACATCCCCACAACAAGGGAATCATATGATTATTTTATGGGTCTTCTTTTTTTTTCAAATTATTCTATTTCAAATATTTCTTTTCTTGATTATTAGTCGCATTACATAGTATTTTAAGCATTTTATCATACCTCTAATGTTTTCACTTAATCTTTGCTTTTTATTGTATTATTTCACTGTTTTATGGGTAGTGCTGCTCGGTGACCACACGTCTCAAGTGGTAGTTTTATTGATTTAATTTGTTTTTATTCTTCTATATTTTTGTCGTGCCACCAAAGAAAGAAAAAAGTTTATGATTTTTGATGGCCTGAATGGGCCATGTCCCCCCAAAAAGTTAGTGTTAAGTCTTGTACAATGGCGTAATAGAAATTATGTTTTCTTTTGATGTCTTCTCTTTCCCATACTTCATGTGTCTTTGGTGTTTACAATTTTGCAATAATCTTTGATATTATTCAACCTTTTCTGTGCCAGTAACTTTGGACATTGCATAAAATGGAAAGGGATTTTTTGTACTAACGCCACTCAAAATACGTGAAAGTTAACCTTTATATTTCATTTGAATAACTGAAGTTTAGGAAAGGTGTGCATACAAGAGAATTGGGGCCTATGAGACAGTTACATAATTACTTCATGTGTAGGGCCTAATTACCAATAGACCTGGTTTGTTTTGTTTATTGGGCTTTTTTTTTTTTTAGGTCAGGTCACATCACAGCATGATTCCACATTATAACTGGTTGGGTTTTTTTTTTTACATTTGATTTTATTGAAACTTCTACCATTTCATTTCTCAAAGTCAAAGCATTTCACCTATGAGAGGACTTCTTGTTACAGTCCTCCTCCCTACCTATCCCATGAAAGCAAGACATCACAGTAACTACAGTATCTTGTATCTTGTCAGTGGTACTAATACAGATAGAAAAGAGTGTCTGGAGAACCCTGGTCATCAAATAAATATGACACACTTTGCTGGTTATAGGAAGAGACAACATCACATCAAATGTTATCATTGCAATGTGATAAAACTTTTACAGCGGTGAGCAGCAGGCGACTTTTATGGGTCGGGTAGTCTATCCTTCTCAGCCTAATATTTACATGGCATTTAAAATGACACAAATTTTGATTACCTGGACTCAATCTAGTGGCTGTGAGTCCTTCATTAGATTGTACAAGTATCTACATGTTAGCAATCATCTTGTAGAAGACTGACAGTCAGAAAGAATTTTTAAGGTTTAAACCACATGACAAAAACACTAGCACACACATGCACACACACGCAGCAATTATGGTTGTTCATCATAGAGAATTTCTGTAGAGAATTTCTACATGATGATTTGTTGCTCATGCATGTGTATAATTTGATAGGTTGTCATCTGATATTTTAAGGAAGTAATCTTTAAGTTAAAAGGGAGTCGAGCTACGTGTTAATGCCTGTATATTGTATGCTATCAAATTGTTACACAAGTATGACAAACAGATTTCAGAGTGATGTGCAAAGTATGCTCTCTCAGAAAGGATCTAGTTTGTTAATTTCTTTGATAAGTTATCTATCGAAGATACAAGAACTGATACAATAAAATACTTTATTCATAAGGATGAATCAAGTGATAAATGGCTGTATTGCTGAAAGTTGTGATCAAACTGTGCACAAAATGTTCACATGTACCGCTATGACGTCTGTTTCAAATATGAGTTTGAATCCCAGCATGTACAGTAGGTTGTGTTTCTCTGCGTGATTGTTGCCATATCTTTGATATCAGCAGAATTCATGTCATCAGATATCATCCGTCATAGAGTCGACAGTTTCCTGAAGGCATTTAGCAGCTCATCTCATCTATAGCTGGGCTTCAGTCAGAGATTCAATGATGACTCGACAGAAGGCATCATCACTCTCATTACCATTCTGTCCATCTTGAAATTCTCTCACTGGTAATCACTCCATCACCAACCCCCAAGAATCAGTAGATGTCATCCTGTCGTATGCTATGGCTTTTTTGCCCATTGCAAAAATTTATGCAGACAAAAACTCTGCTATTTCAGTGAGAACTGCTCTGTTGGAAGAGTTTGTTTTGGAGATTTTGATTGAAGGACAGTGGTTGGAAGGAAGGGCTGATTTGTGGCTTGAAGGGCAAAATGCTATAATGTGTTGAGTGACTCATACAGAGTTTAACTTCTGGCTCCTCCCAATAACAGGTAGTGATTCTTACTAATGTTCATAGAACAAGACTTCTAAGTCTCACATGCACTCAGGTTGTTATACACACTGTACATACCACTTGCTGTGTGAACATCTCTGGGTAAAAAATGGATTGTTTCATCATTATGATTACCCTGCAGTGTTCTGCTGCAACTCAACATTCAACTTGACTTAAATAAATACAATAAAGTCAGTGACAGAATGGCAGCACTCCAACTAAGATTAGACGCGATGTAAAGATAATTATTGAATATTAATGTTCTCACAAGTTTTCAAGAAACACAACCATATATCATTGTAACTTATATAATACCCTGTGGAGAACCTCTGAAGGACATGCCAGATGTATATGAGTCATAGAACTGAGGCAATCCAGCATATCAAACATAGTTTTTTTTTTTTAATTATGATAATACATCAAAAATTCGCCATTTTCATTTTCATGCTGGCATCACATAGTGCAAATTATGCAAAAATGTCCACACCACAAAATATTCAACACTTTTGGTATTGAATTGTAGCAATGAAACCTGCCTCAAGACATTAGGGAATTACAAATATGTGGCAAATACTTTATCATGAAGATACTATCTGCAGAAGTTCATAACTTTCAGATTTTGAATATTTATGTCAGTTACAATGACAATTTTACCTGAAATACTGTATTGTGGTTTGATAAATGCATAATGCATGGATATCATTCTGATTGTCTATCAGCCACACAAAAACTTGAGAAAATACTATGATCATTGCTGTGCTTCTTGACACCTAAAGGAGAGAACTGATTTGAAGGGATTTTCATAACAGAAATCATTTTCTTTTTTCCATTCCACAATCATTGCTGTGTATTATACATGCTCTTTTGCCTTCACATTTCCACCTACCCAGAAGCCAAGTGTGAGGTGGTAACAGTTGGTCAGGTGTGAAATTGACCCTTTGCTCAGGAAGGTTTGCCACATGTCAAACACATGTCTTAGCTGGGGTTATGTCATTAAAGACTTTCCGGAATTTTGTGGTGAAGTGGTAGTATATCAAAAAACACATCTTATGCTGGCTGATAAAATGAAATTTCCAAAAAAAAAAATGCCAATAGAAGAGTAACACTTAACACAACACATGATGGATTCAATGTAGTGAGTAAGCATTACATGGAGCAACTGCCAACATTTTGGAACAACTTCCACTGCAATCAGACATATGCCTTTTGTCAATGATGATTTGTTTCAAGTTTCTTTATTTCACCAAGCAAAGAAGCTTGAAACTTAAAACTTGAAACTTGAATGATGATTTGTGTATTGGGTTGAAACTTTTAAATTGTCAGAGTGTGACAGCAAATGTTTGCAATCTTGTGAATGTCTTTGAAGTATTCTTGTATGTATACTGGTCCATAGCTTCATATCAACATTTGGGAAAAACTGCTTTTTTGAAAATCATTTTCTCAGTGACAAACTGGGAGATGCTACATAATACTGCATAATGAATTTTTACGCATTTAAAACATGTGCAAACATTCAGAGCTTATACTGGAGGTGCAGAAAACCAAGATTCAAACAGAACCTCCTGCTGAACTAATATGTCCCTCCAGATGACATGCTGAGAGACCTAAAATAAATGTAGCTGCTGTGTGGTATATTTCTGAATGAAAAAGTGCGATGGAAGGCAAGATGTGGTTAACTCAATCAGACTCTTTCTGCAGTGGTCTGAACCAGATAACCGCTCCATTGGCTCTACTCACCAAACAAGTTGGGCCAGTGGGTTGTAATCTATGGGCTTTAGATTTCCTCTCTTGATGACAGAAATAATCAAGTAAAGGATTTCATTTTTTTTTTTTTTTTTTGCTTGCCAGTGGAATGAAAATATGAAACTTTTGGCAGATGCCAGAGGCAGGGGACTTTTGAGGAATTAATGCCAAAATACAGAGATTTTGTTATTTGTTTGTTTGTTTGTTTGTTTGTTTGTTTGTTTGTGGGTTTTTTTTTTCATTTCAGAGTTCTTTTGCACATTCTGTTTAATCTCAATATCTGCAGGATAAATCTATATTTTTAGGGATGAATGAATGATTCATTGGCTTGCAGAGTGAGAAAAAAGTCTGTGCTAGAGAATGGCCTTTTATCATCACCGTCGGTCCCTCTCATGAAAAAAAAAAAGGGCCTCATAGACATTCATTGTCTTTACCTTGCCAATAGGCAAACCAGGGAAGTGTACACTCACACCTCCCTGAGGAAACAGCTAAAGCTATACATACCAAGAAATTTCCCTATTTTTATTAAGTTGAATTATTGTTATGTGGTCATGCTACAAAAGATGAAATATTTCTGTGCAAACCCATGTATAGTGGTATCAAACTAATTTCTCTCCCCTGGATGGTCAACTATGGTCTTTCAAATCCATAGAGCTTACTCTTGACTTTGCAGGTTATATTTTCCCAGCTGAGACAACATAAATAGTTTGAGTACGGAGAAAGTTCTTCTCAGACTTTGTCCAAGTAGGTCTCTTCTGTCTGTTTTTATTGTACATGTCATTCAGATAAATGTGAGGTTTACAAATCTAGACCAGTAATCGCAGTTTGCCTGAACTGCCACATATAATAATCATCAGTGTTAGTCTATAACCTGTGAAAGCTTCAGACTCCCCATACGGTAGCTTAAATCTTGAAATCCTGCCAAGATTTCCTGCTCCCCCACGTGGGCCTGAATGGACATGAAATCCCATCAATGTTTGCTGTAAGTAAGGAGGCATCCTACACCTCCTTACTATTCAAGTAAACAGCAAATCCTAATTAATCTCATTTGTAACCTTCCTATTCAAAAGCACATAGTAAAGCTTGATATGGTTTTCAAAGCACATTTGCTTGCTTTTCAAGGCAATATGCTGAGTACCGGTAGACCTCCTCAGCACATCCTTTGTTTTGCCACCCAAGTTTTATTGTTTGTCATCCACAAAATGTTGTGGAGATCAAGATGGTGGACAGAATTAGGGGCAAAACATTCATGGGAGCTTAGAAGTCATTACCTAGCATCCTGACAAAGTATTTGACACATCACACAACTACCAGTACCACAAAATGTCTTTAACAAATTTCTGGACCAAGTTTGAATTAATGGTCACAGACTAATGAACACTGCAACAAGCTTGCCAGAATACATTAGATTTCAAGCAAATTTAAGGAAAGACTGCATATTTGTATGAAAAGATCTTCCCTGTCTTCAACCTTGATTTGTGCAACAGGAAAACAGACTTACAGTAAACGCTAGCATCAATTTCTTGTCCATCAATATAACTGTTTTTAGGAAGTTAGGCTGACTTATTGATGAGTAACCAGTGAAAATCAGTATAGTTTCTGACTAACCTCATAATTTTTTTTTCTATCATTGTACCTCACTCCAGTTGTTCACAATATATTATTTCTGTGGTTCGTTATGCTGAAGGTTCATCGGGAATAATAAACCTTTTTCATTAATTGGAAAATGAAAAAAGTTTCCTTGTTCCAGAAGTTCATTAATCTAATTACGAAAATAACTTCCATAATTCAAATGGTTCAGTAGTATGCATCTTCTTCTTTTTTTCATTTTCCGATCAATGAACCTTATTTCATTTTCAAATGAACATCTAGGTAGACAGAATATATGTGTTTCATAATAACAAACCTTATTTCATAATAACAAACCTTATTTCATTTTCAGATTAATGCACCTTCGGAATAATGAACATCACCCACTCCAACCCTCCCCAACAATATCCCAAATCAATTGATATGCATTAATTAGCTGTTTTGGTAAGTGTTTTGCACGTCCCCCATGTTTTTGCTAGCTGTTTTTGATGTAAATAGTTCATATTTTCTGTGGTGAAGAAAGCATGGTGTAGTCATCAAATGCTTGAAAATGATAAGCTCATCAAAACAAATAATCATATGTACCATCACCTACTGAAGTATGCCAGATGACACTGTCTTTGTGCTCTCAGGGTTGTGCTTAAGTAAGATTCTGTGCAGATTTAAACTTGACTTTTCTTCTCAATTCCTTGAGGCCTGATATAAAGAGGAACATGTTATACTGTATAGATTTCGCAGGATTCTTATTTTCAAGAATTTTGTGAGTCGGGTGCCATCCAGGTATTTAAAAACATGGAAAAGTGTTAACTCTGATCCCAACATGAATGTGACATGCACGCATACATTTCTCCATTCAGGACTGTACTCAACAATCATGAATTCAACTACGTGACTGTAAAAGTGGAAATTTTCGCGGTGTTGAAATTTTCGTGCATTTCGCGCAACCAGAAACTAGCACGAAAATAAAAGCACGTGAATATTTTTGCTTGCTATATATTCCTGTGCATGATGTCTTGATTCCGCGGAATTAAAAACACGCGAAATTCTTCTGACCCGACCAAACGCGAAAAATTAGTCGCGCGAAAATATCCACTTTTACAGTACTTGCGAAATTCTCGAGAAGTCCCAATTCGCGAAAAAGTAGACTCATTACATATATGTCATATACAGTAACAGGTACCAAGGGGTGGCTATTGGGAAAATGCTATAATGTAAAGAATTTGAAGTCCCCAAACCTATGTTTTTCTCTGTATTGTTTTCTGTTTGACATCATTTTCATACTTTATCATCTTGACTGGCTGATGTGCATGTTAAAATTTGAAGTATTTTCTGATCAAAGATGTTTACAGATCATCAATATCTAATTAGACAAAATTATGCATCTTGATATTGTTTGTATGCAAAAAGCCAGTGGCTTTCTGAAACCCCCAAAGAGACAATCAATTATCATCAATCATCTGTAGCAAAGGTTGGTTGCAGTAATCAGAGAGTTAAATTTCCCATCAGAGTCACCTGTCATGCCAGTCTGTCATCTCGTCTGGAACAATGTCCCATCCCCTTTCCCCTTGTGGGAGTCCAGTCATAGCATAGGAAATGTCGCTTGTTCCAGTAATGAGCAGGAAAGGTTGATTGCAGAATGAACTCAATATTATGACAACTGTAGGGAGTTCACTGTACGAACCATCCCCTTCTTAACCCGTTGAGGACAAGTCCAGAGTATACTCGAGCAGGTGTCTATGGGAATTGCGTGTTGTAGCAAAATCAGACCGTCCTCAACGGGTTAAGAGTACAGTTCAACATTGCATCACCAATTGAGTGTCATGAAGTACAGAAAACTCACCACGTGAAGTGCACTTTGTTTGTTTGTTTTTAATTCTTTATTTTCTCATTTCTTTCTTTTATTTTGCCCCTCTTCTTTGTTTTTTTTTTTTCCTGGTTATTCGTGTTCTCTTTCCCCTTTTACTTCATTCACTTTGTTTGCCATCTTCTCTTCCTTGTTTTTCTTACGTAACACTGTCTGCCATTTACTTTGCTCTCTTAATCCTCTTCTTCCTCCATTCATTCTGTCTTTAAATCTTTACATCTAAATGACATTCTTAATTCATTTACCCCCATTTCACTTATCACATGCCTTCATAATTTCCATTTATCTCCCTCTGTCTCCTAAGATAATAGTCAAATGAAAGATGTCTTCGGTAAAGAACACCATGGAAATGACAAATCCATCCAACAGGAAGATGCTGTCAAATCTGAGGCAGTTCTAGATAGTGGAAGTGTGGATAGATAAATAACAGAGTACATGATAAAGACAGGCCTAATTTCTTGGGTAACATCTGAAGTTAGGCGATCAGGATTAGAAAAGGTATTCGATTTGACATCAAGTACTCCAAGGACCTGGGAACAACCCATTTAAGCTTATTACCCCCCCCCCCCCCCCACTCTGTATTATATCAATAAGGCTTTATCCGTTCATTATTACTGCACCTATATCATGCTAGTATTTGTTTTCTATTCATTTACAATAGACTTATATACAAACATAATTTGACTTCATATTTTGTATCATCAAGATATTTTGTATGAATGACAATGAATAGTTGATATATTTTGTTGCTGTGCTTCATTGAGGATTATAACCTTCAGTTCTGCTCTTCATTGTTAAAAGTGGTAATTCTATGATTAGTGTACAAGGACAATGACCTGTGTGTCATAAAAAGTATATTTTACCTTTAGATAGTGACAGTGACACAATTGCAGTTTCATTCTGGATACATCTTTGGTTTCTGTGTTATGATCAAATATGATTTTTTTTTTTATCCTTCCATGAAAATTTGGAAAAGTGTTGTGTTTATGTGAAACTGTGATGACAATTATAAGACAAATGTACAATTCAGAAGATGCCTGGAACATTATGGACTTTATCGAAGACATTTACAAAAAGAATGTGACATTTTCCTTTATTTTAATACCACAACTCTTGCTTACCTTTCATAGCAGAGAAAATAACATTTGTGATTCACACCTCTCAGACAATAATAGTGTCAGGTTCACCATTCTGAAGCCTATTTGATATGTTTAGATACTTTTTTATGTGTGAGTTTATTCCCAAGGGATATTAAGGAGTTCCAAAAGTTTGTGTTTTGGCTCTGAGGAAATCACCAAAGGGATGAGAGTTAGGGTTACCAAACTCACAACAACATGTCATCCTGTATGAGGATAACCCTACTCCCTATACAGGGAGATGCCACTCTTAATGCCTTCTCTACATGGCTGATGGTAATGAACTAATCTAAGGGATTTCCTCACATGTGAAGGCATTTGACCATGGTTCATCCATCCTCAGTTTATATGGCCATAGTACCCCAGCTTCTTAATGAAGCTCTGTACCCTTATGAATGGAGCTATTGGACTTGATAGGGATATAATGACATGGATGTGAGTCCTGTGTCATGTTACCATGGCAACCATCATCTCATGCTCAAGGCTGGCCCAATCTAGCCATGACTTTCCTCTGTGTTGTATACCACAAGTTCTGAAATGCATGAACACTTTTGAGAAGCCTCCTCAGTTAAGTATTGATCCATTTTCTCAGATTTCACAAAGAAAGAGTCATTTTAAACTGACATTAGTGAAAATTTGATCAAAATCCAATAAAAACAGTCATTAGGAAATTGTAAGGTGATAACATTCAAGATCACTCATTTGCATATATTCATATCAACCTTTTAAGAACTGTTTTACGAAAATTAATGAATCTTTAAAATTTCCCAACTGCCTTACTCTTTATCCGATTATGATCAAATTTTTGCTATTGTGCTTGTAACATTTTCCTCTTTCTTAAACAACTTTTAATTTGTCTGGAACTTCCCTTTAAGTACAATTCCACTTCATATCCACATTGACTTTATCAGACAGAGTACGATTAGACTCACAGACTGTCAGAAATATCATAAGAATTAGATATAGAATAAACTCATTAGAATCTGAAGTTTCTCAAGTTTTCACATAACAGTGATACTTGTCACATTCACAGTCACAGATTGCAAGGGGAATGATGCCAGCACGTTGAAGTGTTACCATTGACCTTTGCACCAATCGTCACTAGATTTCCAGTTTGAATTTAAAAAAAAAAATGATAAGTAGTATCCCTTATGTTGCATTAGTATAATAGTGTTTGATCATGTAGCAATGATAATTTTTTTTTAGTGGAGTTGTTGTTGTGAAATCATTTACCACAAACAAAATTGTGTATTTTTTAATGTGAATACCAATTGGAAGTATGTGGATTGATGATACTGTTACCTCTTCTGATTTACATGACTGTGTGGTTACAAATATATCTTTTTAGATGAAAATATAGCAAACTTTAATTCCCAGAACTTTCTGATGTTAGCTGTAATAGTAATGAAATATCTGTTTAGGTTTGAATTTACTGTGTGTATTGAAACCAACTCGAACATAGAGTGGAATCACCTTTCAGTGTTCATTGAAAGGAAGTAATATTACCTTTAGAATGTCAAATTAATTTTACAGACAATACCTTGTCCCACATACCTATAGCCATGTTGGAAACTGTGAGGATACATTTCCAGTGTTTCTCTTAAATATAGTATACAAGTGTACTAATGGCTAGTCTTCAAGTATTGATGCATCATGATTACCACTTACAGTGTGAGCAGGCATAAAAAAAACTGAATTCAATACAATATTTCCTGAAATCAACTTTCACTACCAAAACTGCTCCTGACCTAGAATACAAAGAGTTAATTAGTGTGTAACAAGCAAGCTTAAAACCAGCAATGTGAACCACACAGTGAAATTTTTGCCAAACTAATATGACATGGGCATGAAAGAAAGAGACAGTGAAAAGAAAGAGTGACTTACCCCTGTCACTACTAGTCATGTTGTCAGCTGAGCCAAACTTCGAGCCAAATGATCTGCCAGCCTGGCCCTGGCCAGTTCCAACCTCCTTCCTTACCAATACTGTGAATGGCCTGGATGCCTAGTGTGAGGGGAAACCAATCAGTATGAATGAACCCACACTGCTGAGCGGAGTAAGAGAGCCGACTTACAGATGTAATACAGCTGTGACTTGGGGGGGGGGGGGGGGTGAAAGAGAGAAAACAATATCTCACAGTTTGTCAAAAGTACATGTGACTTGTGTGTTTTGTCTGGATTGTGAAAGAAGAAAAAATGTAGATTAGTGTGCCAGAAACTATGTAGAGAGAGACTTTGGAGGAATACAAAGTAGGTTGGGTCATGCTGAAGAAGATGTAATTTTGCATTGAGATACTCATGTGTATATATGAATGGACTGATTGTTTGATGAATAGGTGATGGCCAGACAGATAGGTGATATGATGAATATATAAATATACAGTTTAAAGATGAAGAGATAGATAGATGAAGAATAGATATATATCAATAGATATATAAGTAATGATGTGATTCATGTATAGATTAGAAGACAAAGTGATGAATGAAGATCATTGATAGTTCAACTTAGCAAAATGTTAACTTTCAGGAATAGAAGGAAGACATTTGAAATGAAATTCATAAAGGATGATTATGAAATATGTACCTATCAATCAAGTGTCACATATTTTGCTATAAATGTGATTCTTGATTTTTGCTTAGTTGTGTATCAGTGAGAGAGACATGTTATTTTGTAGCCAAGTGACCCATTCTCATACAGCTGAAAAGGAAATGCAAATAAAAACCAAAAATTTATTTTTTCTTTACAACTCTGTCCATCAATTTCCACTTTTGATGACTCAGAGATAGTGAAAGAAACTACACAGTACAATATACATTGTGTAGCAATTTTACACTAATCTATACATCTAAAACAGCATTGTCTGAAAGATGTACCATTTTTGTCTCAAGGTGACTGGCAGAAGGCTAAAGACACTTTGTTTCAGTACCATTAGTGTCTTGTTACCACTGAGATGAGGGCAGCAAACAAAACATCTGAAGAGGAAAATGGATCAGCTATGTCACATCATAGAAGCATGTGTGAACAGTTGCTGTAACATTTGTTGATGTTGTTCACTTTTACCTTAGTTTGTACAATGTTCACCTGTGCAGAAATATCAAAAGTTGCTATGAAGAACTTCCTTTGATATGATTCCTGTATCATATCTCAGATGGACTTTATCCTTCAGACCTTTGTGTCAGATATAAATTTAGCTTGAGTTTCCAGCAAATGTCACAACTCATTAAGTGTTTCTTCCATCAAACTCTGGATGGCATGCTGCTCAAAATCAGTGTCATCAAATCTGCATGGGGTGTGTTTGTAACATATTTCAGAAGGCATGTATATATCAATGTGTTTGTATGCACAAGGTATTGATATGCACATGCCTTCTGAAATATGTTACGAACACACCCCTTGTAGATTTGATTTGAGCAGCATGCCATCCAAAGTTTGATGGGAGAAACACTAAATGAGTCATGACATTTGCTGGAAACTCAAGTTAAATCTATCCTTGAGCATATAAACATACTTGAAAACAAGAAACATTCTCAGGATTAAAGTTCCTCAAATTGTCGACCATGAAAAATAGCTACTATACTATACAGTACTATACGTTGTACAGTATAGTACTGGCATTCAGTGCATTGAGTAGACAAAATCTTCTGCTTGCTTTTTGCTAATGAATCTTGGCTCCTCGTGAAATTTACTAAGGTTTCATGCATGTGAACATTTCTGATTTTGCAGTAAGCTGAAACAGAATCCTTTAAAAGTCTGAGTTATGGGCCTTTTACACCAATCCTACTCACAGGCAGAATCCACAGCTCTGTTTCAAGTGCCACTTCATTTCTCATTTCCACTAAGGTAGAGCAATGCCTCATGAATGAATGTTTGATATTTGTGAGAGAAACTCTTCACAAAGAAATAATCCCAAGGGTGCAGGTTTGCCAGTGGACATAATGCATATCACACTCACATTGCCACTCTGTTATCTTAATCACAGATAGATGCTGCTGTAAATAGTCATACCCTGTCTAGCATTGTAGCTTTAAGGTTTCCATGGCAACTAGAGGATCAAGGAGCAAGAGCTTGCTAACTTGATATTCAGGCCACCCAAAGGGTGTGAAAGTGTTAAGAGTTTAGTTCCTCTGTCAAATGTAGTTATAGTTATTAATGTGTGTATATTATGAGGCATGGTATCACTTTGATCGATGTGTTTGACTTACTGTCTTTTCCTCTGCACTGATCTCACCCCTCCCCCATGTGAGCACCTTTTCTGTGCTCTGGTTCACTTATCCAATGCATGAGTTCATTTACTTGATTTGATATCTGCAAGGCCATCATGCATCCTCACGTTCACTCTATCTCTTTCCTTCTCTCCTCTACCCAATACTCTCAGTTATCAACATTCTTGTGTCTTTAATTTTATTCCTTTTTTTAATGCTATGATATCATCAAAATATAAGTGATGCAAAGTTTGTTATGATTGTTAAAGTGTGACTGTAATGTTCTTTGCCTCTCTGCAGGATGGGTAACTGTCTGTCAAAGGATGCTCAGTCAGCATTAAGGTGAGTCTAGAAAAAAAGCCTTTGTTTGTTTTGATGTAAAGAAAGTTGATACATGATTTCAATTTTATTATTTATTCAGCCAAATGAAAATAACAGTTACATACCATACATTCACATTGAAATGATACAGTTGACATATAACACAAATAGTATGAACAGGGAAATGACACATGGGCTAGGGCTCACAAGAGTAATTATTGTACTGTTGCCCTCAGGCATGTGAGCCCTTGGTATGAAAATGTGTTTTATTGAGTGATGCTCACAAAAGCATATTATAAGTAATGCATCATAGTTGTCATACAAGTGAATGAAGTATTCCTGTAGAAAGAGTATGCTGATGACCATGATTTTTTGGTTTGAGCATTACTGACTGTGCAAGGTGTGTTCAGATAACTGGACCCCATTGAGCTGGACATTTTCATTAGAAAAAGAGTATTGCATTGACTTTCTCAATAGTGTTCGTATGCATGGATTACTGCAAGCTAATATAGGTAGTTTTTCTCCCCCCCCCCCCCCTTCTCTCACACGAACCTCCCACCCCTTTGTAGATTGCTGGTGGGTAGTTGTGAGCTACCAGCTTCCCAGCAGGAGTCAAGCCGAGACAGGGAACAGCCCTCTTCACAATCAACATCCTCCCAGGATGCTCCAAACTTCACCCAGTTTCTTCCCAAGCAGCTTCAACTCCTCATCACAAACTTCATCAAGAGGTAAGTACTGACCCTACTTACCAAGACTACTCACTCAGAATTGGTATATATATCACTGATGAAGATGCTGTTACTATGGTTACTGCAGTAGTGAATGAGATGACCGCAAGGTTGAAACTGACAGAGGTCATGATGAAGGTGGGAAGAAGATAGAAACCAGGATGATCAGATAATTTTGACTGCAGTGATGATGGTGGTGGTTGTGACGATAATGTTGAAGTAAGAAAGATGTCACAGAGGATGAGGGACAAGGGTAGTGAAGAGAGAGATAATTATGGTGGTGGTGCAGATGATGATGATAACCCGGTAGTGGTGGTCATAGTAATTGATGGTGATGAAAATGTTAAAGGAGATGATGTTAAGCATTAGAAAAGATGATGAAGATGAAAAGTGATGACTGTGGTTCTAAATGTGAGGATCAATGACCAAAATTTGATCAGCAGTGCTGAATAGTTTCTCAGTGATGCTAAAGGTACTTACTACTCCACTGTTTGCCATAAAATATGCTTTATTTAATCAGTACAAAAGTGTTTATGGTTTCACAGCCATGCCATTCCTTATATAACCTTCCCACATGTGGTACTGAAGGATATTCACCTTTTTTATTCAGACAGAAGTGCACCAACATAGAATGCAAAGGTCTCCCCTTCCAGTCCTAACTCCAATCTTGACCAGACTTGGCAGGGGGCTGTAACATTAGTTGACATTAATTTGTGCCAAGCATTCCTAATAGACGTGTGGTTTCCCCAACACATGCCACAAGATGAGTTGGAACACATTACTTTCTGTGCAGTGTTTAAAGTCTTGTTAATCTATACCATCAGGTGTTTCCCTAAGTGATTTAATACATGTTCGCATTGTGGATTTATTTTGCCAAGTAGAGCAGATTTCTGTGACTAGGCATACATTAAATCACACCAGACTTTTCTTTGTTGAAAATGGAAAAACAGTGAAAGTCAGAAGTACACACTGATGAAAGCTCTAACTTAGAGTCTAACTGAATGCTTTAACAGTGCAGTCTTTTATATTCTGTGTGTCCAGGTTACAGGATAGAAGTAAACATTCCTTGTGTCTTCATCAGTTCAGCTGTGCCTACTACTCCACTGAGGTAAGTGACCCATTCACCACTGACTACAAGGTCCTGACTCCAGTACTTTTTTTTTTCAGACTTTCACCAATTTCCACAGGCACATGATCTTTACCCTTCTGTAGTAGAATATTCCAGCAACTTGTTTTCTTTCACCATCATTAAGTTGATGCTGTGAAGATGGGGATGATTTGAAAAGACCAGAAGAATATTTTTGGATGTAAAGATGCCATGATGAAAAGAGTATCAAGCTTGTTTATAATGTGTCATAGCTCTAAAGTGCTAATGAGTTTGCTGCCTCAAACAAAGAGAGAGAGAAAAAAAAACAGTCATTAGATGATTCCTACTTTTGTTTTTGTTTTTTTAATGTGACAGAGCACACATGTGATAACATCGGAATGATGACTGAAAAAAAAAAAAAACTTTGCTGGTTGACCTGTTCAAAAAACAAGCTGTGTCTGTGAAAATGAAAACAATCGTATCTTGACATGCCTCTAAATTTCATGGATTGATGTGAGTAAAGGCATGCACAAAAGGATAATTGCAGAATAAAGAATATCCTATGGCCCAATTAAGAATCTTTCCATGTGCAGTAGACTAAAAGTCAAACAAACTGTCTTGCTACTGTCATCATGGATGTGTCATCACTGTCTCTGTGTGTGATTACGTAACAGATATGTCGCCAAGCAGGTTGATTCACATCTAACAGGTAGTTGATATATTAACTGCGGATAGTGTGATGACTACAGTGTTCCAGACAATAGCAGTGATACTGACAGCCAGCAATTGGCTAATCCATATACACTTAGTCTCCTCTCAAAGCTCTTCCTCATGTTGCATATCTTTTCAAATAAAGAGATATATTTTTTTTTTTTTTTTTTTTTTTTGGGGGGGGGGGGGGTAATGGCTTTTTTTTATAATGATACAGAAGTAACCAGGTTATGTTCAGTAATATCATAATACTTCATTTGAAATTTATAAAATATTTAAGCCAGTACATCGTGATTTAAAGGCCTAAAACACTGGCTCAATTGCAGTCCTTTTTGGGACTTTCAGACATTTCCATGATCACGTAAAAAAAAAATAAATAAATAAATAAAAGATAAATAAATGCCCAAAGAACACAATCTGTATGAGAAGTTCTTTTTTAAGTGGAAAATGATATTGAACAGTTCAGTTTGGACTCTTTTTGCTTCCAAGTTTCAGATGCTTAACATAAAATATCAGAATAGAACACTATGCAGCAAAAGTAATCCACTGTTCATGCATGGCAACAGTGCTGGCTTTATCAAAAGCATTGGTGCAAGACTACAAAAGTGTGCATGGGTTGCAGAGGAAGGTGCATCCCCCAGTTCATTGAGAATCAGGGCATTGCAGTGCTGTTGGAAGACTGCCACATCTCCTTCTCTTGGAGTTGCCCAGTCGTCAGGGTTTAGAGGATGCTTTTCACGATGCCATGACCCAATGTGATTAGCCAGTGTTATGACGTTTACATGAAACCATATCAAAGAATTTCTAGCAAACCCACTGCAACCACCCTAGGGCCCGAATTCACGAAGGTGATACAATTGAAACCATGGTTTAAACCATGGACAAAGACCGTAGTTTTGTGTGAGACGCTAAGTGTTGCATTGCCTATTTCATTACTGTAGGAAATGTTAACATTACGTCAACGAAATGATCATTTCGTAATAAAATAGGCCATGCAACACTTGGCGCCTCGTACAAAACTATGGTCTTTGTCCATGGTTTAAACCATGGTTTCATTGTACCACCTTCGTGAATTCGGGCTAGGAGTCTTTGAACACATGTGCAATGCATGTTGCATGCAGTAATATACACACAGGGACGATGACAGCGCTTCCACTTTAGAGTTGTCTTGTATTTTATTACATTTCCTTTGAATTGTGTGCATCAAAAGTACAAAGCAGGCTTTGCTTTTCGTATTCATGAGAAGCTTACTGATAACTTGGCTACTGTTCAAATGTGTGTCACCTGCTTGATTCATTCAACAGTGAAATACAGTAACAGAATGTTTAAAAAAGAAAATCATATCAGGCCACAACTTGAATAGAAATTCCAGTGATAGTGTTACTTGGTGGAATAGATAGAAATAAAGTGGGAAGTGATTCCTTCACACACAGAGGGTTTAAAGGGATAGTACAGTTTTGGTTGAGATGAGAAATAGGCTTTCAAATTTTTGCAAGATACTAAGAAAACACTTATGATATAGCACAGAGCATACCATTTTAAGAGGAATTCAAAGTTTATTTGATGAAAATCGGGTTTGGAATAACTGAAACATCCAAAAACAAAGTAAAACAAAGCGATCGTTACAAAGTGTGGGTCCCACACTTTATTAGAATCGTTCTTTTTTGGATATCTCAGCCATTTCAAAACCAATTTTTATCAAATAAACGTTGAATTCCTCAAAAAATTGCATGCTCTTTCATATTTCATATGAGATTTCTCATTATCTCACCTAAAAATGTTAGAAACCTGAAATTAGGTCTCAACCAGAACTGTACGATCCCTTTAAAGTCAATCCTAGTGTTCAGTGGTTTAGATTGATTAACTTCATCGCAATGTGAATGAAAGGCCTTGCACTTATGGCAAAATCTACTGATTACATGAGAAAGCAAGCATGGACTGCCCAGTAGACTGTGTTCTGCAGTAAGATTGCTCCAGTTTTACATATGAATACAGATACTGTTATGTGTGCATTTATATGGGAAAGGAGTATACAATGAAGTTACTAGTCTGGGTGTCATACATGACATGGCATAAATGTGAACAAAGATTTATTTCCCTTGGTATGACACTTCTACAGACATGCATGAATCTCTAGCCACCTACATGCCTCAAATGCACAAATACTGGTTTAAAAGGCGGGAACCACAGTCTTGGGCAGTGACTGTTACTTTATTATCACTCGATGCCATCCCAAGAGGTTGCTGAGATTTCATCCATTTGTCTTTGCTGTGCAGGCATTTGCCAGGAGATTCTTCCTGGGCTACACCATCCAAGGTTTCATCAACGTCCTGAAAGCTCTGCCATCCCTCGTCCGCAAACCCTCCACCCTCATCAAGGCTCTCTACCACAAGGACAACTTCTCACTCGGTCTCTTTCTTGGCTTGTACTCAGGGCTATTCAGGGTCAGTCACACACACATCACTTTGAACTCTGACCCTCCATATCTGTCCATGTTAATCTCACAGTGATATTGCAATGTAGTGTTAGCAAACCACATGATTAAAAAAAAAAAAAGAAGAAGAAGCAAAGGGTTACATATGGAAAAGGTCATATGAAAAGAAGATGTCATATGATGAATACATGTTAAGTTCAAAGAATGAGGAAATGTCTGAGACCAAAATTGTTCATTAAAAACAAGTCAAAGATCTATATTATTCCTTGTCTTTCTTTATTTTGCTCATACCCTTTAAGGTTGATATTCTTCTGCCATGTATTTTTTTTTATTTTGTTGTAATTTCTATAATCAAAGAGATTGAAGATTAACCACGTGAACAAAATGAAGTGAATTGTTCTCAAAGATGTATTCATCACCAAATTTACCCTTCACATGAACTACACTGTAAACGTGCTCAGTATCTGCTCTTTTTGGCGAAACCTACCTGTATTAATGCTCTTTTTGATAGCATGGGTCTGGTGGGAGACAAAATTTGAAATAAAATGGACAGTGACACAGAAGTGATATCATGAAGAGGTAAACATTGCATAGAATGTGCTATCAGTAACTGGTCTTCCAAGCTGGACTAACTCCATGTTTGGTTCTCAAGCAAACCTATGTAATCATTTTCATCAAACTTGACTAAGACAATGATGATCAGTGTTAATAGCAAATTACCAAAGATATTATTGTATTTCCATTCATCTTATTTATTGTGACAATGTTCATGGTAAAGATAATGTGGATCATCAAACTTCATCATCATCATCGTAAATTAGATCAGTTGTAATGTATGTTCCCAACATGTCAGTACAACCAACCAACATGAAAAACTAATTTACAACATATCAACATTTATTACTAATTGTCACAGAAGCTTGTTTTCACACATGAAAAGTACATCACACTGCTTGTATTGTGTTTGGTTTTAATGTTTGTATTTGAATACTTTGATACCTGCTGTTTTTGTTGTTGTTGCCTGCAGAGCTTGAATTGTTTACTAAGATGGCTGCGGAATAAGGACAACCCCCTCCATGGATTCCTAGCAGGTAGAGGATGCCATCTTTCTGTGCTTATTTGTGGGAAAGGAGAGAGGTTCAAGAGGAATGATCAAAATATTCTGAAACTTTGGCTTTCCTTTCTATCTTGCAGCATTTTGAATAAACAGTGAAGATATTCTGTGGACAGAAAATGAGAAATTGAGCTGTGAATTTGTCAACTGGATTCAGTGAAGAGGCTTGGTGGCTCAGTGGAAATCACCGTGCTACACATTCAAGGTCTCTGGGTCAAATCCCAGAGTGGTCCATCAGTCTTTAAAAAAAAATGAAAAAAATGAAATGGTATCAGGGAACATGTCTTGCAATCAAGACAATACAGAGCATGTCATAATACATATTATAGATGCCAAGTAAAACAAATGCAACTTCCAGCTTCACTTTTAGATTATGACAATACCATAGTAAAACCTGATGAAGTGGCACACGATGCTCGTAAATCTTACTCAGTAATGTCTGTGACAGCTCTATGGTTTTATGGATAAGCCTGGAGACATATATGTATGTTGCAGTGTGCAAAGAGAAAACAAGCTTATTATAAAAAGAAATATTGAGCAATGCTTTCTGAATTCTTGATTCTTTATCTTAATTCTCAAGATCTTCTGAATAAAAGGGGCACAAAAAAATAAACAAGTACTGTTCTATAAAACATTTTATTCTTTCAAAAACATACCATATCTTCACAGGATTTGTTGCTGGACTGTCAGCCATCTTCTACAGAAGTAAAACCATTTCGTTGTATGTCTTATCGAAAGTTGCTGAGGTAAGTATTTGCTCCGTTTATCACTTCTGGTAGCACAGAATATATTTTGGGCAATGCAGCCAAAATAGATGTCCCATTGTAGATCAGATGCTTGTACCGAAAAATGTCTACATCTCAGGATTTGGCAATGTTTTGAGTCACGTAGGGCTTACAAACATTTTGTAATAGGCACTACACGAATGCTTCTTGTTATTATCATTGTTGTTATTTTGTGTGTCAACCCAAAACATTACATGCTCAGTGTAGTTTCCTGTGTTTTGGGGTTTTTGTTTGTCTGCCAAATATCCACAGATATTTGTAGCTGTTCATGGATACTAGATATCTTTATCATAAGCCTCTTTAAGGTCTCTGGTAAGGAGCTATCACATTTAAACAAATACATGTAATCTCACTTTGTCATACTACATGTTCACAGCAATGCTCAACCCCTTTATGCATATAGATTCTGGTGCTGATGATGACAGAGTGATAAACATGAATTCATGCAATGTGTGCTGTATCTGTAGAGATGTGATTTTTGCTTATCTTCCAGAATGTGTTTTTCAAGATGCAAGACCTGAAGTACCTTCCATACATCCCACATGGTGATATCCTTCTGTATGCAATCAGTACATCTATCGTGCTACAAGCAGTAAGTTACTCTCATTGAGTCGATCTCAGTTACTATTAAGAATGCAGCATTTATTATTGATCTCTTCAATATATTTGCCATCCTCAGCAAACCATCTCACAAAGTGTGTGTTAAAGTAGCAGTGGTTATCAGATTACTATGTAGCTAGGGGTCCAAGAATGAGTTGAAACTAAAGTACTTTGGTGATGAAGCAGTTTTTGAAGAGGTTTTTCTCTGCCAAATTTGTTTTAAATGACTAAGTGTGTGAATTTCTATGAACTCTACTATACAGTAATGTTTAAATCACCAGCAATCAAACATTATGACAAAACCTTGTTGCAGACTGTGTAGTATAGTAAAAGGCAGTCAAGGGCCCGGTCACACTGCCCAAAAGTCGCGTAAACACATGAATCACACAAGAAATTTGGTTGTGCGTGCTTGTCTGTCGAGAATTTTTGCTGATTTACGTGATGAAAATCACTGATGAATTGCGCAAGAACTACGGAAAGATCACGCAAAAATCACGTACAAACCACGCACTTTCAGCGCATAGGCACGCAAAGGCCCCAAACGGCGAATACGTGGTTGTGCGCAATGACTGAGGTCCACGGAAAACCATGCATAATCTGCGCATTATCACTAATGAAGTGAGTATGAATCGCGCATGATTCGCGCATGAACACGATAGCGGCAACATTTTTGCGAACGATCACTGATATTCCACGCATATTTCACGCATTGTTTGCGTAAGAACTATGCAAACTACACAAAAATTTTGTGAAACAGCGCAATACTGCGTAAACTTTTACGCGAAGCTGAGTTTTGAGCTGCTCAAAACCTGGAATTGCGTAAAGCGCCGATCCAGTGCACATCGGCAGACAACTGCGAAGGTTCCACGTCAGACAAACTCATGTATCGCGTAAGGCTCGAATTTCTTACGTGATTCATGCGTTTACGCAACTTTTGGGCAGTGTGACAGGGCCTTCAAGTAATTACTTTCTTGTACGCCTTCCTCTGTATATCTACTGCATTGTGTCAGGTTGTCATCTCATGTCTGTTGAAGACACATATCTGGTCATGAAACAAGATCAATGTATGTTCTGTATTCTTAGGATTTCATATAGACATTAACCTTTATAAGTATCAGGCACTGTCCATGTTTTATTGTCCCCGCCGAACGAGTTCGAGCAGGGGACTATGAAACGGGCTCCGTACGTGTGTGTGTCCGTGTGTCCGTCCGTGTGTCCGTCCGTCCGTCCGTCCGTCCGTCCGTCCGTCCGTCCGTGTGTCCGTGTGTGCGTCCGTGTGTGATCAAAATCTTCAATTTGCTACTTCTCTGTCATTTATGAGCCAATTTTGATTCTGTTTGCTTTATATGATAGCACTACATGGGAGCTTTGAAACTTCTACACAGAATTTCAGTCGTGACCTTTGACCTTGACCTTTGACCTATATTGTACATTTTGCTACAAAATGCTACTCCTTCGCCATTTCTAACCCGATTTCGATTCCGTTTGCTTTATGTGATGGCACTAGGTGAGGGCTTCAAAACTTCTACACAGAATTTTGACCTTTGACTTCTTTGACCTTTGACCTTGATTTTTTGACCTATATTGTACATTTTGCTACAAAATGCTACTCCTTCGCCATTTCTAACCCGATTTCGATTCCGTTTGCTTTATGTGATGGCACTATGTGAGGGCTTCAAAACTTCTACACAGAATTTTGACCTTTGACTTCTTTGACCTTTGACCTTGATTTTTGACCCATATTGTACATTTTGCTACGAAATGCTACTCCTTCGCCATTTTTAACCCGATTTCGATTCCGTTTGCTTTATATGATGGCACTAGTTGAGGGCTTTAAAACTTCTACACAGAATTTTGACCTTTGACCTCTTTGACCTTTGACCTTGATTTTCGACCTATATTGTGCATTTTGCTACAGAATGCTACTCCTTCGCCATTTCTAACCCGATTTCGATTCCGTTTGCTTTATGTGATAGCACTAGGTGAGGGCTTCAAAACTTCTGCACAGAATTTTGACCTTTGTCTTCTTTGACCTTTGACCTTGATTTTTGACCTATATTGTACATTGGCTACAAAATGCTACTCCTTCGCCATTTCTAACCCAATTTCGATTCCATTTGCTTTATGTGATGGCACTAGGTGAGGGCTTCAAAACTTCTACACAGAATTTTGACCTTTGACTTCTTTGACCTTTGACCTTGATTTTTTACCTATATTGCACATTTTGTTACAAAATGCTACTTCCGGCGGGGACATATGTTACGCACCGCGTAATTTCTACTTTTCCTTGTGTGTATACTGTATCTCATGTATCACCTCATGCCTCTGCTGCCCTCTTACATCCTAGGCCGTGTTTGAGCCCCACAATATCCGGCCAGCGTACTGGAGGTTCCTGCTGGGTCTCACAGGAAACAAGTGAGTTTTCCATCTGTGGTCATCATTCATTAACCTGTTGAGGATGGACTGATTTTGCTATAATACGCATTTCCCATAGACACCTGCCTGAGTATTCTCGGGACTCATCTTCAACAGGTTAAGATCCCATTGTCCATCTTTACGGTCCAGGCATGAGCAGCCCCAGTCACTCATCAACAACAGCCTATTGCACCACCAGCTAGATAGCTTGAGAGCATCTCACAGCATCCAAGGGTGGCATCAGATCTAACCATCCTCTTCCACATTGACTCTTGATGTCATTTAATGCAGTAAAAAAAAAAGAAAAAAAAGTTTTTGAATGAAACATCTTATGTCAACCCTTCAATTTAGTATTTTTACATTATTCATTTATCCATTTTTTTATGCAGAATATGTTTGTCAGCGCTTACTTTCATGTCTTTTTTGCTTTGTTTGATTTTGTTTTGTTTTGTTTTGTTTTTGAGGGGGATGGTGGCTTGGTTGGTTGGCTGGCTGGCTGGCTGGCTGGTTGGCTAGCTGGCTTTACATCACTGCTTGATATGCAGAGGCTTAGTTGGCGATCCTGTTGTAGTCACACAGTCACTCTCATAGGCAGTCCTTCATTTTGCAGGACACAATGAAGGCACCTGCTACCTTGTGTAATAGACTTAAAGGGACGCAGTCCTCACGAAATGTAAAAAAATATGTTGTTGTTGGTACCTCCAATGAACTACTTTCATCAAAAACAAACTTTCAAATCACCAAATAAGCTTGTACATTTCGGTTAAAAAAGTGTGACTCTGCAAATGAGCAAGTCTTGGCGGAGAGTCATACGTCATCGATGCACAACTCTTTCCAGCGGTGTTCTGCTCGTCATCCCTAGTTATTTATAAATACATGTTTACTATTCATTTTTATATTAATTGTATATATGAATAAGCTTGAAATATTTTGTTTGAAATAATAAAACCACATATTGTCACATTTTATGAAAAAATCAGATATGATCATTTTGAACACTTAAATTGGTTTTCTGAGGCACGGCTGTCAACTTGAGAGTAGGGCATCAATGACGTTGCACCTTTTGGCAGGCTCTTACACGATCGCTTGCTGGAATTATTTTTTAAAAATCGCGTACGGAGACAATTTTTGATGTCCACGCGTATAAATTGGTGAAAGGTTATATTTTTTACTCTTCTCAATTATCAGTACAGTGAAAATCTCAGGACTGCTTCCCTTTAAGGGATAAAGCTAGAAAAAGACCTTGTCCATACTCTTCACCTTGTGAGCATCTCATAATTTTCAGTTTTGTTCCTCGACGTTGTCAAATTATCAAACACTTGGTCACCTTGAAAGATTCACTTAATAAAGAGAGAAGAAAGCCAAGAGTCAGTGATGATGTCACAGCTTACTCTGTCTACCCTTCTGTCCTCTTGGATTTTATCCTCATTTCAGATTTGCCTTGATGAACCGAAAGCTGCTGGACGTCCATGGCACACAGGCCTCTAAGCTGTACCCTGACTACTGGCCACATTACGACACACGCTTCACTCCAAACCTTATCGCTGCTGGGCTTGTTTAGACACACCCAGTTAGTAGACTGTACAGTATACAGTCTACTGAGGACCCCATATTACTGAAGACATTACTTGTACTGTCATACATTATACATTCTTCACAGATTCACATGTACCATCATTCACAAGGACTCACAGATGTATTTTGAATGTGTGTTTCTTTTTTGTAACAGAGTACACTTTCTTGTGGGTTTTTTTTTTTCTGTAAATGATTCAAAAGAAAGCTCAAAGTTGTATTCAGTTAATGTTAAGTATTGTGCCTCCCGCCATCACAATACTACATCACTTTAATTGGTATACAAGCTACTGAAATCGTAATGAAAAAATTGAGTTGCAGTAAAGTCAAAACGTAATTTCAAAGGAAAGCTTGCCATGTGAGTCAATTATACACTTTGTACTTTGTACAAGCTGTGTGATCACTTTCCACGTACCACACAAGGTATTGTAAGTTTGTTTTATATGAGGGACCACAGTACAATTACGCATAATCAAATTAATGCGGAAGCAGACATCCGTGAGTCTGAAGTCTATTACTGTATGATTGAGTGTCAAATAAGTAACTAAACACATGTCACAATGAAGACAGGCTATGTCTGTATCTTGAAGTATACAATTAGTGTTCCACTTGATTTTGAGCACAGGAAGTAATATTTTTGGATCCATTATACTACTGTAAATTTTCTTCTTTTTTCTTCTGCCCCCACTTTACACATTATTAGGTTGAGTTTGGTCTTCTATCATGAGCCTGAGATGTCTGGTTTTAACGTAATGAGAAAGGCCACAGGAAGAATGTCAGCCTGAACATGAATAACCCATTGAGTTTCACATACTAATCAGACATGGGTCAGAGCATGGACAGTCATTTTAAACCCCAAATCCCTGATGGATTAATGTGTGTTCTGATTGTGCAAACTGAATTTCATGTCCTTTGAACAAAAATGATCACAAATCGCACATTCCACAGAATTATTGTGAAAGTGAGTTAACATGCTAGTTTTTGGAGAAATTAAATTATGTACAAAATACTTTTAATCCACACAATATAAAGCAAGGTATCAAATCCACTGAAATTTGTCATGTGCAAAACACTAATTACAGGCAAATTTTCACTCTGAATGAAGAGTGTTGCGTGGACTATTCTGAGTGATTTCCAATTCTCGTGCAGTCCCAGTCCTATTTTATCACCCAGACGCATTTATTGCACAAGATGTTCATGCAGCGAAATCTATCAGTGTACGTTTAAGAAAATAACCTACATTGTATGTCAAGATGCCATGTACAAAAGACGATATCCAATCAGATGACTTCAGCATTTTAAAGTGATTTCTGATGTAAAAACCAACATGAAAACACTTTGTTACAGTGGACATACAATGTAGGTTTTTTTTTCCTCAGGTTAACAAATTAGCATGTAATGTGATGATACAAGTGTTAAACATATGGTGCTCCACTATGAAAACTGTATAAGTGGATTATTTTAGCGTGAGTAAGTTTTCGTTTTAAATCTCCGGAATCAAGATATTACATAGTGGTACACATAGCAAGCGAAAATATTCACACGCTTTTATTTTTGTCCTAGTTTTTGGTTGTGCAAAATGCGCAAAAATGTCCACATCACAAAAATTTCTACCGGGTATTTTTATAGTAGATTCCCAAAAGTCTGAATAATTTCATACCATTGCCGGTATAAAGCTCCCATTCTGCTCACTGATTCCTCTCACATTACAAGTACCTGAATTTTAGGAAAACTTTGGTAGCCATGAATACATGTAGTTGAAAGTGTGGTCCTTGTTGGGACAGTGTTCTTTGTGGGTATGTGTGACTATCAGACTGTAGGTATAGGTGAAATTTTCTTATTCCCTGTGAAAGGAAACAATGCTCAGCACTATACTGTAATATAAAGACCGCAATGCTGGACAGACAAACTTGGAGTGCCATTGTGGATCGAGAACACCACTCGAATTAAGCAAGTAAGCAAGTAAGCATACTACAGTGGACTTCATTATAACGAATTTCTCGGAACCGGCAATTTTCTTTCGTTATATCAAAACTTCCTTATGACCAAACAAATAATCAATAAAAAACATAGAACAGATATGTTACAGCCTGAATTTTTACTTTATTGTAACCGAAATTTCGTTATAACCGTTTTCGTTATAACAGGAGTGCACTGTATATGATCACATTTTTTGACTGCATTACAGACCTTTTGAAGCAAACCCAATGAAGTTTTTACTACCATAAGTGTGGTATGTACTTACTGACAACAGGTAAGGGGGTGGAGGAGTGTGTGGAGGTAGTAAATAATGGCCATAAGAGTGCTTATAAAATCTCATTAAGTTGACATGAACATAACAGTTTTCAACGTGTGTTACTGTATATCTGTAAATTTTATAAATGTACCTTGTTTGCAATACCAACTGAAATCAGTATGAAATGAGATATGATGATGATGAATTATATGTAACTATAATGAGAAGTATGGAGCAGTGACAGGTTGACCAGAGCACAACTCTTTACAGGGAGAATGTATGTAGTGGCAGATTGTCTTTGTCTCATGTGCCGTTATGTTGATTTTATTGGGTCATGCCAAAAGCTCAAATTTACCTCATTTTTTGTGTCGGTCATAGATGGTGTTTAGCATGATCCATCTATTTCTGTCGGGTTTGACTTTATGTTTATGTATTAAACACTGAGGCTAAAAAAAGACAGCTTGTTCACAAATGTATGTTGGCAATATCTCTGCTGCACACATTATTGCCAAGTACATAGTATATGTGATACATATTTGGCATAGCATATAGGGAGTGATATGGACTTTACATTGTAGTTATTCTACTGCCAGTACTTCACTGTATTATTATGACAGTTTGCCCTATTTTGCATTTCCTCTTTCACTCCCTCATATTTCACATGGAGATAGCATACAATTTAAGAGGTATATTTGTGATAACTCCTCTACAGTGCTCATAATTAGGCATTCAACAAGGGATATCTGTAGGATCACTCATGTCACTTAAAGAAATTAAGGCATTCTGACAGCATAAGCATATGCAGTAACCTATAGTGAACGCAATAAGGTTGTGGTTACCGACAGACTAGACATCCCCTTTCTATACCAGAATCCCTACAATGTTTTGCAAACAAGGAATACTGCCTGAGGCTTCAGAACAGAGATAGAGGACATGGTGTGTGTTCTGCTGCATGTGACAGAACTGGATAAAGTTTGCAAACATTCCATTACACAGAAAATGAAAGAGATGTATACGGCATACAGTTGTTTTCATGGAGTCTCTCTTACTGGCTCTGTAATCCTCAAAGCAATTTAGGACACTTTTGTAGTCTGCCATTTTCGAGATAAAGGCCTGTAGACTGCAAAAACACAGTACCAAATACACATGTATAATACATGTAGGTTTAATGCACAGTAGTACATGTATGTCATTTCAGTGACTGTTCTGTTTATTTTTATGTCTTTCTATTTGGTCATTACTATTTGAAGCTGTGGCAATCTGAAAAGAAGAGGTAATAGTGGAATGAGCAAAGTCCACATCTCATTTGTAATGTATAAGTGAAATACATTTGGTAAGAACTTTAATATCAGAAACTCTAACCTCTAGCATCTCTTTAACTGGCAACTCAGCCGCCTAAACCTCCCTTGCAAACTGGAGACCCTGATCAAGGAGACACTAGGCCTTGCCTCCTTGCTCTGACCGTGCAAGTGTGCACACAGTATCACATTGTATGTGCATGTAGTGCACATAATGAGTGCAAAGTGCTACATCCCATGTACCGTGTCAGGAGTCCAAAATTAGTGGATTATATTGCGCTGCATGCTAGTGCTATCTTAGCCTTATTTTTTAATGTACTGGAGAAAGCAAAATTGTAGTAAAATGGGAGAAAATGCATCTTCAACGGGAGTCACACAGCTAGAGTGGTAGGAATTCAAACTCAAGCTGGAGAGCAGGAGTTTTTGCAAAAATTGTCTCAAAGCTGGAGATCTCTCCCCAAAAGCATGAGAGTTGGGGTCTTGGTAACATAATAAATCTACATTGTACAGTAGTTGAAAACTAAAAGCAAACAATAAGTTTTGTACCCAGTTAATCTTTATAGTGGCTCTCACTTTTCATTGTCATAAAATGCTATCAAAGTATAGTGAGAATTTGGGTTTTTTTTTTTTTTTTTTTTTTTTTGGGGGGGGGGGGGGGAGGGGGTTTAACCCTATTTTAACTGGGCTACTTGAGACCAAGTTTTTACTGGGGGGGGGGGGGTCAATTTGACCCCCCCCCCCTTCAGATCTCGGCCGCCGATCGCGTGATCATCGCAAAATTTTGCCTAAAGATAGAGCCGGATGTCAACTACAAGATTACATGGTCATATAATAGAAAAATATTGGCTCTCTATTTTTAATAAATTAATTATGCAAATTCATGCATGAAATCATATTTTCACGTATAACTCCCATCAAAAAGACTGAAGGATTGCTAAATTTTTGTGTCAGAATTCCTTAAGACACATCAAACAATTTTCTTGTAAAAAATAGGACATTCAAAATCAATTTCTTTTGTTTTTTATTGTTTTGTTAATTTCTTGTGTATTTTATTGTTTTTTCGACCTTTTGTTTTCTATTATTTTTTGCCAAAATTTGTTGCAGGCTTTTTTTTCAAGCTTATCTACACTAAAATTGATTAATTTCAATGGATAAAAGTTGAAATAATCTAATTTATATCAATTTAACCAAAAAACAAAATTTGCATTGGATTTGCACACGATATCATGAATTTGAGCTGTTTTCGGGTTGACATGCATATGCAAAACATTAGGTTACTTCAGAACGGTGTACCCGGATGTCACAAATTTGGTCTCAAAATATGCGGGAGACTTCAATGAAAAAAGTCATGAAACGACGCGGCAAAATGTTTGCGCGCTGCGGAATCATGGCGCGAAATGTTGAGGGGGGGGGATCAGTTTGACCCCCCCCCCCCCCCCCAGTTAAAATAGGGTTAATGGGGAAAGGAGATTTGATTGACATGCTCATTATGCTTTGAAATCTTCTAGAGGGTAGCAGAGACTACCAGTAATATATGCACTAAATATTTTGTATGAAACTTGTATATGTTCCTTGACTGCAAATAATGATGTGTGAGATATACGGTACAGTGCATCTGTTGTGTGCATCAAGTATGTAAGATGCAATAAAGAATATTTCATTAATTATGCATCTGCGTAAATGTATTTTCTCTCCTCAACTTTGATCTACAAATTACTTCATTGATCATTTTTCCCATTAGCTAATCACATGTATTTCAGTAAATTCAATCCCCTGCATGTGATGACCTTGGGGGTTTTCCCAGCCATCCTACAAAGCTGAATTTTTTAGTGTAACCATTCAATATTTCAAATTGATTACAGCAGTTTGCACAGGTAGATCAAGCCTCCAAAGTTATTTCTTTTCTTCTTCTTTTTTTTTTTTTTGGGGGGGGGGGGGGGGGGCATGAAACAAGGGGAGGGGATTGAAAGAATAATAACCTCAGCCTTTGAAGACACAAAATTCAGTACATAGTTCAATTTGACAGAATGATTCCAGAAATAAAATACATGTATATCATCCCTAAAACTTACACTCGGAAAGTTGTACATGGGACTTCTGCTAAAAATGCACGTGTGGAAAATTCCTCATGTATACTCATTATAAACATATTTTATTTTCCTCATTTGACAAAAATACAACAAATGTGTGTTGACAACACTTTAGGTCAATAAAACACATGGAGACTGACATTACACACATTACACAACACAAAATTATATGAAGAGTCTCTGTAATTGAAAAATTACATTGTGAAGACGAATGCATCACATACCAGTTTGTGTGAATGCAATGAAGCAAAAGCAGCTGATCAATAAAGATTTGAGTCATATGAAAGAAATGGTATTGCACCATGTAATGTTTGTAATACCCTTTGCTTGAACTGGGCACCACAATGTAGTATTGTAGTCTTACTACCAGGACACTAATATGATTTGCTTCATACTCGTTAGTCTTCTGCATATGATTTCACATTTCTCAAAAGATGTATTCATATGAGCCCATTACCATTAAGGCTACCCAGTTACTATGCATCCACACGACAGAGAAACTTGGACATTCAGTAATTTTGAACATTTACGAACAAGTGAGGATCTCAACATAGGTAATGTCACCATCACACGACAGGCCTACTATTTCAAGGTCACACAGGATGTTATTAAATGGGCTTTAGAATCTCTGCAATCTGATTGGTCAATTGTCATGCATTGATTTTTGCTGATCCACTCTGAGCCATGCATGCGGTAAAATCCAACCGCATGGCTGAAGTCTTGTATAGTGTAGCAGGTGTACTGGACACATGATGGGGAAAATGGTTGTACAGTGTACATGTATTATGAATTTACTGGCCCATTTTATAACACAAATGATGCATAGGCCTATTTCGTGGATCAGTGAGAACTGGATTAACAGTCTAAAACCCATTCACTGCGCTCCTGGGCTTAAATACAGTTCCAAAGTTAAACTTGCGCATCCAATTCTCACCGATCCACTCTGTCCTGTGCATCATTTGTATATTATGTTTGGAAACATATTCATACAAGACTATTACAATTAAAGCTACCAAGTTACTATACACCCACATGACAGAGAAAGCTATCTCTTCTTGGACATTCAGTAATTTTGTACATTAAAAGACAATTGGGGATGTCAACAGAGGTACTGCCATCATCACACAACAAACCTTTCTTGAAATTGACTGACTTTTACACTCATAAAGATCTGCTGACTCATTTCACCAATGTCATTCAGAGCAACTTTGGCTTTTTTGTAGATTGCCCACCTACTTATTCTTCATTCATTGATATTTATATATACATGTACATACATTTCCCACTTTTGATTCTTAATAATTAAAAAAACTATATATCAGATAACACTGTCATTGATATGAGTGATAGCTGAATAGTGTACAATTTGGTGGAAGGTAGTTTAAATATGAAAGCATAAATAAGTTTCATGAAATCCATGATTAATTTCAAAGTTAGGTTCCAGACTTTGCTCTATTTTCAACCCTCTGTACAAAATTTCACTTTGCACAGGGGGCAATGGGTGTGTATGGGAGTGTGTGGTTAACACCCTGACAATGGTCCTGAACAATGGCCAGGGTTTGAATTCTTCATTATTCATTCATGAGAAATTCCACTATCACAGCTAGTATTTATTCAGCCTGTGGCAGTATCTGTGTAAAGTCAAACGCCTGTCGATACTGTCGTTGAGTCGCGTCAGTGCTCTCCCTACTTCTGAAAAACAAAATTACAATGAATACCTTCTGTTCTATCGTAAACGTGGTGACAGGAAGTAAAGAAAATCTATAAGAGTATATATACACTTGTGTATATGGAGCCTTAAATAAATCTACTCTGAAACAAATCGCCCCAATGATAAATGCTGCTGAACTCTTTACCAAAAATGATCTCTTTTTCTCGAAAAAGCGAAAACTTTGTCAGACTATTTGATTAGTATAGACATTTGTATTAAAATGAGGAACTTTAGATCATTTATGCTTATTTATATCCCAAATTTAGTGATATGTGAAGCAAAATTTGAAAATGATATGTAATGTGGTGTTTGCAAGCACTTTACCGTGCATGAATTCAGACTAGCAGTGCCCAGGGCAATCCACATGAATTATTGATTAAGCATTCATGTGCCAGGGAGCGCCAGACTGACGCCTAGTCAACAGGTGGTTCAGGCATGTCCATTGTTCAGGGCCATTGTCAGCACACACTCACATACACATCATTGGTTCCTGTGCCCAGTTCAATTTTTGTACAGAGGGTTAAAATTTGACCAAAATCTGAAACCTTACTTCAAAATCAATCTTAAATTTAATGAAACTGATTTATGCTTTCACGTGCAAATTACCTTCAACCAAATTGTACACTATCCAGCTATTACTCATATCAATGACAGTTTTATCGAATGAATAGTGTTTGAAGTATTTATGATCAAAAGTGGGAAATGTTTTTTGAAACACCTAGTACATGTACATACATGTGTGTATATATATATATATATATATATATGTATATATTTTTTTTTTTTTTTTTGGGGGGAGGCTCTTTCAGTAGCAGGTTTATATGTGACAATCTTATCATACCCACAAATATTACACCCCTCCAAAAAAAGACTTCTAATAAATAAACAGATACATTGTAATGGTACTTCACCAAGTAGTATAAATTAAAGTTGGTGTCACACAGAGCCGGTGATGCCTGTGTAAAGTTGTGTCATACTACCGTTGGTACACACTTCAACAATGGCTGTCGCCTGATTGCACTTTCACAACACCCACTTTTGGTATCATCACCAGTGTTTCTATACAACAAACATAATACAGACGACTCCTGATATAACAGAGTGCTCTAGACTGGCAGTTCACCAATTACAATTTACAAATTCGAACTTTCATTAAGAAACATTTTTGATATGTATTTCGTTGGCGAAAAACATTTTCTTACGCATAAAGGTGAGTAATTCCCTAACACACATTGCAAGGTTATCAATATTAATTGAAACGTGATATGTAGTCCCACATCTACAAATTAATGTCTTTATGCTATGCTTTTGTTTTTCATGCCTACTGATATAACGAGATATCGGCTGTGACGAGGAAAACTGCTCGGTCCCGAGCCTCTCGTTATATCGAGTTTCCCCTGTAAGATAATGATTTGGGGACCTGAATTCTTACTTTGTTGTTACAGAAATTTTATTTTAACCATGTTCGTTATAACAGGAGTGCAGAATGTATGACACCCAAAGCAGATAGGTATAACTCTTTTGTACATCATCTCTTCATAGCAAGGTGTCCTTATTACCCAGGCCCTAAAACATGAAACTCGCCTGTCAACCGCTAATTCATATTGACTTTTCAGCACTGTACACTTGGTTAGTGTTTTACAGTAATGGTCCTAGGTCACACAGCATAACCATACAGATGCAGGTCATTATACTTTTCTTCATCTGTATTGGTGTACTGTACTCCAGAAATAAGTCTCTCCAGATAATTCATCAAAAACCTCAAACATCACTCTCCTCATCCTCATGGCATCTGCACTTGTGGTGGTCTGATGGCAGAGGGTATTTATGGTGTTCAATGGACAGGTGGAAACAGTTCACATTAATACATCACATGCTTGTCCACGACGAAAGCTCAAAATTCCCTCAGCATTTCAGTTTCCCATTTGGTCCAACATACTGCCCGTCTTCATTGTTATCAGCCATTCAGAACTCAGAGTTCATGAACAGGTCCAAGGAATATCCCATGCTAATAGTATTGCAGGCAGCCTGCAGCTCCATACAGGCAATGGGTCGTGGACACTTCCAGGGGCCTGTTTGTGCCTTAACAATTGCAGTTTTCACAGCAACAGCCTACACATTCACAACTGACTTCTTGTCCACTGGCATCTGCCATAGTAACTGCCATTAGTGCAAGTTAAAATGTTGCTGACCCCTGTCTGACAATGGGCTCTGAGAACGGTTGACACCTCTGTCCATGCTGACGGCTAAATCACACCCACATTGGTAGAATTGCTGGTTGAGTTGCAGTGAGGTATCAGTCACACATGGTATGGATATGTCTCACTGCAGATGGCAAGCAGCAGCTCAGTCTGTATGAAGGCTTTTCATTTGCTGTGCAGTGCTGATGCGTCTCCTTTCTTGTGTAGACGTTGCCTGCAGACATCAGAAGAAGCAGGGAGTGTACCAATATTATCTTACAGTCAATGCATTTCTACCCGATCTTCAAAAAGGTTTATTTTTTTCTTCTGACTAATTTTAAGGTAAAAAATATAGGCCTTCCACTTTCTTTTTGAGTTTTACATTAGGATGGTTGAATGGGGATGATTCATAAATATATATTTGGTGCGTCATCATGTTACCTATATACAGTCAGACATCATAAAAGATAGAAAACTGCGTGTGCAGGCAACTTTGGCAATATAACCTTCACAATTTTTGAACTTTTAATTCTTTTTTAAAAAAATTTTCCTTGTAATAAAGTAGGAAAATTATATATCAATTTAAAGTTTAACATCTGATAATTCATATCTGCCCAAAACCCTGCAAAAATTATTTTTACGACATTACTAAGTATATGGCTTTTGTGACGATACATCACATACGTACAGTGTATGTATGTGGATTGAGTGAATGCAGCAATATCTTATAGAGCACATGTCTGAAGTTTGAAAAGAAATTGATATCAGTGTCCTTCAGTGACATCACAAACTGTTGTAGTCTTCTCATCCAGTCATGGTGGTACTGAAACTTTAAAAATGCATCACTTTCGATCAGATGGTCTGATTTCCCTCCAACTCCACTGATGTATTCGACTAATATTGCTGCATTCACTCAATCCACATATATTTTAAGGTAGCATTCTTTTTTAATTGCAAATTTTTGTTCTATAGGGGTAAATATAGGTGAAATATTTATAGAGCATTTATTCAGTCTGCTCTATCATAGGGTATGCTATATGCGTAACGGAAGAATGACTGAACAAATGACTTAAATGAACCCCTCAGAGGGCATGTCTGAAGTCACTGCTGATGGTGTACGGCATTACCCAATGTGATTTCCCAATGTGACAAACTGCTGTTCCAATTTAAAGTTTATCACCATAAAATGAATGCCTGGGACTAAGAGGGTCTGTCTGCACATATTTGCTTCTATGGCCCACACAGAAACTACAAATGTAAATAGAAATATAGGTTGAACATAATTACACACTATACATTTACACTTGCAAATGTGGTGAAATGCCCAAGCTCCTGCAGTGATGTACCGGTATATCAAAGTGTTTGCAGAAAATTGTGCCAGTGAGCTGCCGATTCTACTTGTTCATAAAAACAGCAGTGAATATATAATTCACACACATAACACATGAGAAGACATCACAACAAATAGGTAGGTGCATACACATATATAGTCATTAGATTAACTACCAGTTCAGCTAGGGTTTACACATTCTCATGGGTTGTTGAAAGCATGAGTTTCAGTGAAAATGTTGGAGAAAGACAACAAGACGACAAAACAACTTGGTGAATAACAACTCATTATATATATGTGAGCAAAGCAAGCTTGGATAGGTACCTTATCCACCACAAGAAACTGTGATTTATGATCATTTCTGACCCGTATGTGACCATACAACACAGAACCCACGAAAAGTTGTGTGACCCAGTTTTACATGCACGATGAGGACTCAATTTAGGGACACCGCTGAGCAGTCCTTGTATGTATGGGAATCCCAGATATGTTATGGCATGAGAAAAGAGCTTGTCAGGACATGAGAAAGACCCCCGAGGCGTGAGCCTAATGCCTAATATGTGAGACTGGGTAAGTCTGGAATCCCATTATAATGAGGTTACAGAGATCAGCTAATTTTACCTTGTTATATTCACAATTTCATTGTATATGTACACTTGGAACCCCCCCCCCCCCCCCCCCCCCACAAATGTATATCAGATACTGTATGAATGTGTTCTGCTATGACAGCGTTACATACACTTTGTACAGTACAACATAATATACTGGTGAACAGGAAAACAGGAAATGCAACAGCAAAGTGCAAAGAGTATTCTCACATTTTAGAAAAAAATAATGAAAGAGAAAAAACTGTTAATTTCGATCATATGGAGCACACACAGCATGTTGCGCTCCTTGGGGTAATCACTTACTGCAAGCATACAGCGATAATGCAATAAAGAGTCCTGTAGTTTGCTGCTTTTGCCCCACTACATGATTTTGCCCTCTGTTGAGTTCAAGACCAAATTTTCCTCGTCAGAAAATCACAAACTCTTCTTCATTTTGGGGGGTGTGTTTTTTTTTTCTTCTTCTGTTTTATTTTTTTTTAGAGGCAACGTAAGAGAACACACAAAGACATGTAAAAATAATTTGGGAGCAGATGATTTACCTCGTTAAAAGCAGATTCTTGTTGTATTTCACCTCGTTATAACAGGATTCCCATGTACAACCTAGAGAGACTAGGATTAACATACAAAGATTGGTCGAGTGAAGGGGGTGGGGGGATATCCTGAAATAGTTCCGGTATGTGGTAGATAATTATGTAGTAGGTGTAAAGCTCAGAAGTTTTCTGGGTCATGAGAATCACAACCTTGTGTCTAATGGAACATTTCAACACTGCTTACTATGCATAGACTGATCTCATGAGAAGAATTCTTTACATAGTTGTGGCAGAAGTAGATAGAGAGCAGGCTTTGTTGTTGTTGTTGTTGTTGTGGTTTTTTTGTTTTGTTTTGTTTTTTTTTCCTGAGCCGTGAATCTCTCACCAAATACCTTGCTTAGGGTGAACTTCACAATTCAGAGTTTAGCGAGTACAGTGTATATATTTTTTAGACTGTAATGTCGTAAGCCAATGATTTTCATCCAGCCCTACTTTGTACAATTGCTTTCAGAGAAAGACATATCCACAAAAAGGCTAAAGTTAAGCTGTACAAACATTGGTTTCCCACTACCACCTGTGGAGGGGCACTGCACTTAATTTGCTTTTATGTGTGTGTTTTAACAGCCTGCTTCCTGCAGTATAGATTTCATTTATTAATGGCAATGTATCCTGAAGTGATTTTTTTTTAGCTACCATTCTTTACATATCACAAAATGCTGTCCCCTTTCCATCTCACAGTGTCACACATACATAGCTAGAAAAACAAACAAGAGACTCATAGGTCTAGTGCTCACCTGAGCATTACACTTTCCCTTCATGGCACTCTACCTCAGGCAAACTTGAAGAGGTTGGATGCTAGCCTCTTGGACAACACCCCCCCCCCCCCCCAAGTGTGGGTACTTAGTGGCCACATTATGATCCCCTCTCCCACTCATGATTCCTGCTAAGTTCAGTCAAAATCCTGCCGGCAGTTCTCAATTAGGACATAAAAAACTTTTATGGACAACGGATGATGTATGATGGACACCGAACTGTGATCAATCGCACTAGCTCATTTGGCTCAAGTGAGAGGGGACATGTTACATGTTACCAAGTTTTGTGAAAATCCATCATGAGGTTTTCACAAAGTCTACAATGTAAAAAATTTATGCATGGCAGACACCCGATATTATAATCGCAATAGCTCACTCAAGCCAGGAGCAGGAGAAAGGCTGAAAAGGGATAAATTAAAGAATGTCTGATTGCATGATCAGATAATTCCACACATGCCCACAATGGTGCACTTTCGTGTACCTGATCAAGTTGCAACTCAAATGTAGAAGAATGTGCTCAATTGTCACAAGGATAATTTGTCATGTTAATATCGAAAAACTTGAAACATTTGTGTTATGAACCTTTCACGAATTGGAGCCAATGACCTTTTAAGCCACATGAAACTTTTGCAAATTGCCACTGGCATTCAATGCACTATAGTGTAAACAAGAACTTTGGTGAATCTTTGGTTCCTTAAGAAATTCATGAAAGTTTCATGCACGCAAAAATTTCTTGTGTTACAGTAGACTGAAGTGATAACATGAATAACATGTCATCCATCACAAGGTTTAAAGACATGCAGACTAGCAACTCCAATTGGCAGAGATTTATCAGAAGTTAGGCTGCTGAAAGAGATTCAAAAAGGGTCATGCCAACAGTGATAGAATGCAACATGCCAGGAATTCACAAGAGAAAGAATTTGTTTAGGCAAACACTAATAAGCAAATGACTGAAGGAATACTGGGATAGGATTATGGATGTTAACATACAGAGCCATTTTTTTCTTTTCTTATGGTAAATTGCATATTCTATAAGTATGCTTGTATCATTTTTGCCCAAAATTACCAACATGTAATATACACAGAAGCATCTTTGCAGCAAAATTGACAAATGAGTATTAGCATTCACAGCCGTACAGTGCGATAAAAACATTACAAAGAATAAAATGTAATCTTTTGATTACAATGTCAGCATAGTACCAGCACATACACAAAGGTTAGTTTCTACACATGCTATGGGGAGGACCATGAAATCTGGAGGAAGGACTGGATCATCATTCTGTCCAATTCAAGATGTCCATGACAAAGGTGGGATACTCTCTCAATTTTTTTATTGAAACCACTTTTGCCTTCTTGAATAGCTTCTCCAAATAATACAGCCACAATAGCTGGGGAAGAAGCAGAATTGGCTGAAATACACTAACTCCAAGAATGTCTTTGTTACCCACGCCGATGAAAATCGGCAGGGGGTTATGTAAAGGGTTCCGTATGTTTGTTTGTTTGTTTGTTTGTTTGTTTGTTTTTTTGTTTTTTTTTTGTTTGTTTGTTTGTTTGTTTGTTTGTTTGTTTGTATGTTTGTTTGTTTGTTTGTTTGTTTGTTTGTTTGTTTGTGTACAAGATAACAAGAGAACGGGTAAACGGATTTGCACGAAATGTTCAGGGAATGTTTGGATAATGACAGGAAAGAATCGATTAGATTTTGGTGATAATCGGTTGACCCTTGCAAATTCTGTGTGACCTTGAAGTTTTGACCCCATGGTATAGTGACCATTCCGAAAATTTCCCGTTTCTCACTTTGCGATTTTCCGCTACCATACGAACACATAAACTCCCCAACGATCCGACTTCGCTGCTCAAATGTTCGTAAGAATTCCGAAATTTACGTTTAGGCCTATTTGAGGGACTATGTCCTTCTAGATTTATGAAAGTTCGTTCTCCGTCATCACAAACTGGCCCGTATTTTGATGATTTTTCAAATTAACATTGATTGTTTTTTTCGTTAGAGGAGCATTTTGCTCGGTCGCAGTCACACTGCACGATATGCGTGCTCAATGTCAATGCGTGTGCAAGGCCGCTGAAAATGCATCGCGCTCTACACTGTTGGTGCAAAATTGCACCGGGGACGTTGCGGCGCTCGTTGGTAGCCGAATACTGGTGCAGTAGACATTTGCATTCAACCCTTGCATTGAATAATTCCCGTAGACACTAATCATAGGGGTAATTGCCTAGGGGGTACGTAAATTTTGTTTTTCTTTTTTGCTTTTGTGGATACCATCAAAGATCGTACACTCATACGACCTTTGATATTTGATGATTTTTCAAATTAACATTGATTGTTTTTTTCGTTGGAGGAGCATTTTGCTCGGTCGCAGTCACACTGCACGATATGCGTGCTCAATGTCAATGCGTGTGCAAGGCCGCTGAAAATGCATCGCGCTCTACACTGTTGGTGCAAAATTGCACCGGGGACGTTGCGGCGCTCGTTGGTGGCCGAATACTGGTGCAGTAGACATTTGCATTCAACCCTTGCATTGAATAATTCCCGTAGACACTATTTCATAGGGGTAATTGCCTAGGGGGTACGTAAATTTTGTTTTTCTTTTTTGCTTTTGTGGATACCATCAAAGATCGTACACTCATACGACCTTTGATATTTGATGATTTTTCAAATTAACATTGATTGTTTTTTTCGTTAGAGGAGCATTTTGCTCGGTCGCAGTCACACTGCACGATATGCGTGCTCAATGTCAATGCGTGTGCAAGGCCGCTGAAAATGCATCGCGCTCTACACTGTTGGTGCAAAATTGCACCGGGGACGTTGCGGCGCTCGTTGGTGGCCGAATACTGGTGCAGTAGACATTTGCATTCAACCCTTGCATTGAATAATTCCCGTAGACACTAATCATAGGGGTAATTGCCTAGGGGGTACGTAAATTTTGTTTTTCTTTTTTGCTTTTGTGGATACCATCAAAGATCGTACACTCATACGACCTTTGATATCATCACACTCTCGGCTTGCTATAATCAAAATATCCCGTAAGAAAACGGCGTATTTCTCGATTTTTAGCGCTTTTTCCGCGACCCGTCGTGTAGACAATACTCTTAAAACTGGACTTAATTCGCGCGCGCTTGGAAAAGTTCCGATTCTGCACTTTTGACGGTGGAATTTGGGATTTTCGATGGATTTTTGGAGGAGACTTAAGGACTTTCCTGTACGTGAATGAGTGTTAATACCGTATGTGTAATGATGTGATTTGCGTGTGATGTGACTGTAGAACCAAAGATCGTACACTTCAGTGTACGATCTTTTGTAGAACTCACTGGCTGGTGATAAAGCACACTGGCAATTAAGTGGCCGAATTCTGGTAGATGACCGAATGCACATTATGTTTACCCCGACTTTGTACTTAGGCGTGGGTCTGCCGCCTTTGACGGCCCCTCTCTAGTTTCATCATGTTAGCATGTCCACAGCAAAAGTTTTCAAGTGTCTATCCGTATTCCATCGTACTCACGTCCCCTTCCCCCCCCCCCCCCCCCCCCAAAAAAAAAGACTCTGAAAAATAAGGAAATATGCAGGAACACAGGTAGGATACACTGTCCAACAATGCACAGATAGTGTGAAAGATACATTAGAGTGCTGCTAGGGGAACGCCATATGTAACAAAAGACTTACGCAGCCAACTTAAACAAGCTTTATGATCACCAGTTGTATAATGGAACACCAACCTGGGATGTGTCTCGGGGAAAGTAACGCCTTTCTATAACCTGCAAGAAAGCAAAGATAATGTAAGTTCTTATTGATTGACACTCTCAATGTAAAATAACTGTGCACCTAATGTATATGTTCACTTTGTTGTGGCTAGAGATAGCAAGATTGTACTTTAATCAAAAGAAGCAAGAAACCTATAAAAATTTTAGATTGAATCTCAAATTTGAATAAAGAGCATAAATTCAGATTTAGTTAACAACTACTGTAAAAGTGGATATTTTCGTGTGACTAATTTTTCGCGCTGGGCGAGCTGAGAAGAGTTTCGCGTGTTTTTAATTCCGCGGAATCAAGATATCGACTACTGGAACATATGGCAAGCAAAAATATTTGCATGCTTTTATTTTCACGCTAGTTTCGGGTTGCGCAAAATGCGCGAAAATTTCAACACCGCGAAAATTTCCACTTTTACAGTACATGAAACAAAGAACATTTCAAGGATCAGTATTTGCCGTCAAAATCAAGCTTGGCTACATATCGTTTACATTTAGTGTCATGAAAACTATATAAGGACATGTTGCAATATACATCTTGCATATCAAGACATGTAGGAACCAGAAAATATCAATGAAATGACAAATGGCATATGATGTAAATGACACCATATTGCAAAGCATAAAATATGACAGAAATAAAACGATGAAAGGGTGGCAAGAGTTAACAAACATGGTAAGTAAACTGGATGTTTGTTTTATGAATGATTAGTAATGATCATGCTTTGTTGGAATATGGTAATCAAGGCAATGGTGATCATCAAATATTACAGCAGTACATTCTGGGCTATGTACATGTGTAATATGTCACTGATGCAGTCTTCTCACAAATAAATAGACTATGAGCATTTGCTTGTTACTGGCACTCAAGACATTTTCCAGACCTGAAATAAGATTAGCATCATTAAAAAAAACACAATTATACAGATAGCAAGACAACTTCCTACATCACACTAAACTCCATACTATCATGAGGGCAGGGGTCCGTTTCATGAAGTCATCATATAATAAACAGTATTTACATAAATCTCAGAACAGCCGAAAATGGTCACATCGAGCAGTCAGCTATATAAAACTTTCAAATCAATTTCATGAAGTCTCTCAAAAGTGTGTTTTATGAGCAAAAAGTCTCTCATACGACATTCATGAAACCGACCCCAGGACATATGACATCATAAGCCCTTACTGCAAAAGAACAAAGTGTTGAACAAAAGTTAGTTGATAACTATCACTGAACAGAATGGCATAAGGAATAGGTGCTGGGGTGACGAGGAAAAAAAAAAAGATGCAGAGAAGTGCATCAAACCAACAAAAAGTCACCGCCAAAGAATCAGATGCTTCCAAGCCACGACATGACATGTAGCTATATCATACAATTTCTTTTGAACCATTTCAAATGTCCCAATACCTCAGCATTCTCAAAACAATCCCCTCTTCACTTGACAGAAAAATAAACATTTACCATGATGAACAGATGCCTACTTCATACTCCTGTTTCAAACTATTCAAAATAATGCAGCCTGAAGGATGAAGTAGGAGGGTATGCGTACGGAGTGGAGAAGGAAAATGGCTCTTTGGTAACAGCTGAAAATAAAATGTCATAATCACTCGATTGCATTTACGGGCTAAGGTCTCCATTCATGCCCTGTGCACTCATTCTTTATAATGCAATTACAGCTGATACTGTCAAACCAATATTAGAAATTAAATTCTAGTAGTAATAATAACAAGTTTGCAAAAACCCATTAAGTTACAGGTACATCCTATGGATAGTCTTCACTACAATTGTAGATACATGTACAACATTATGTTGTCAGGCTTCTAATGACTTAATAGAGTTGAAAAAGAAAACAACTGTTGCTATAACGCTGTTTCACTTTATGATATATTTGTTCATGCGCAAAATGCAGCAAACAAGCAAATGTTTACATAAAACCAAAACCTCAAGTATGGACACAAACAAAAAAGGGAAACTGATCTATCGAGCTTTAACCCCAATTACACACCTTTTTGGGACTGTCTCTAGAATTATTGCCGCAGCGACGGGATATTACCTTGAGGAACAGTAAGAATGGCCAGAGTGAGAGCAGGTGGAAGAGAAATGAACAATATAAGCAGCAAAAATGTTTGCAAAAGAAGTTATCATGAAAACTCAGGTATGAGAATGAATTACGATTTGATAAATATGACATCAATGTTAGAGTTCAGACATGTTAGCAAAAATATTGTTTGAAGCCTAAAATTTGGTAAAATTATGTATCACATGTTGTGGCCTCATTTACAGCCGTTGTAGCCTACACAGAGTACCAGTCATCATCTTCTTCTACGTGTTGGTCCTCTTTTCCATTGAAAGGTTTCATCAAGACAGCCAAACAGACAGAAGTGTGTGGTATGTCAAAAAAAGCATGTGCCTTTACATTTTATTTGCCCAACAAAAATAACTTTTTGTCATGGGCACACGGGCACATGGCTTTGTCGCAGAAACCTGCCAATCTCAATAAATTTCATATGGCGATGGCAAGATTGACCAATTTCATATCAAACTCTCTATCACTATAAAACTATGAATAAAAGCTGATTTTATTATCAATAATGCAGGTATTTGTTACTGTAAACATGTTGATTTTCTGCAGTAAGTGCAGCATTATGATTCAAACAATGTGATGTGATGTGATGAGTAATTACTTGCACAAAGCATGAAGTTATCTTGTCTGGCATTTGATTTTATTGAATATAACTAGACAATTTCAACTTTATTGATATAACCTACCATTCATATCATATGCACATAAAGACCAATACTTTGTAGACATCTGAATTTTAGTCAGAACAGAAGTCTATGGATTCTACAAGGAAAAGACACTAAAATCTTTTATCTCAAGGGAAGGACATATCAAGGAAGTAAGGTTTCTACTGAAGATGTTTAATTTGTACTATTAGAAGTGAAAATCGTAGAGAGGGCAAAATGATCACAATGCTGTTCCTAATTTCTTCATGGGGACTCCCCCTACTATATTTGCAAATAAAACAGACTCACCTTGTCAAAAAATCTGCTGAATTTCACAGCATTGGTAGTACCAGGAGCAAGATGCTTTGAATCAATACAATTCTGCACAAATGGGGGAAAAAGTAGAAAGTATATAAGGAAATGCAACTGAAAACACAGATTATGACTATTGCGTAGAGCAAAAATAATATTTGTATTTCACTATCAATGCAACAGTTAAATAATCAGTGAATTGTTTTTGTATTACATTGTCAAGACTCATTACTTACTTTTTATTAGTGTATAGGAAGGCCCCTACACATGATATCTCACCATATTACCATGGTATATTGTAGCTAGTAAGGACCGAATGTTCTCTTCTCCCTACAGCGGGATGCAAGTATTCTATATCACACAGATTTTTATCACTCTTACCTTGACAAAAGAATACTTTTTGTTCACACAAATTTCAACATAGAGCACACTACCCCAAACCGAAATGTCCTGTTTCAAAAGTACATCCACCAGAATGAAACAGACACACGTCAACCTTTGTGCACAGTATTGGAAAGTACAATGTATGTATCAAAGAGTTCAGGAGTACAAATAAAGACTAGTGCTATTCTGGATATTAGAATTGTGGGTTGATGCAAAACAGATGAGAACTCACATGTCATCTTAATGATAGTCTTGCCCATAAGGAGATGAGCCTGGGGTCTGCTTCATGAAAGTCTTATGAGAGATTTTTCGCTCATAAGACACACTTGTGAGAGACTTCATGAAATGAATTTTACTTCTCTCTGAAAGTCTCTCACAGCTTCATATGGGCGACTTTGGCCATTCTGAGATTTATGTAAAGACTATTATGTAATGATTTCATGAAACAGACCCCAAGACAGTTATTCAAAATTTAAGAATTTCAACTACAGAGATGCTGAAACACTGCTAGGGGACCATTTCTGATGTTCTAAGGATCAAACTCACTAAGTTGACTTCATCTGCTCCACACTCCTCTGCTATGGATGAGGACTGCAATGAGTTCTGCCTCTTGGCATCAAGTTGGTCCTTCTTTGCTCCTACCACTAAGATGGGTGTGTGGTGACCTGCAAACCGCTCAGGGTCATATTCACTCCTGAAATATAAATGCTATATTAATCATCACTGGCTTTTACTTGGTTTGTTTCATTGTTATTCTTTAAGTGAGGTCAAACACTTTTTACCAGCCACTGGTTATAACTAGTCAGCTACATTTTTAGTACTACTAAAATTCCACTGGGAAAAAAAAGAAGAAAAAAAAAGAAACCCACTATTTACTGCCACTGCACACAGTACTTAACCACTTGTCCAGTGCCTACACCAATTAACTGTATATGGCATGCAGGGACAACTTTTTAGCTAGGTTCACGTCTGAGAATTAATCTTCTTTCTACTATCAGTTTCTGATTCATAATAAATTACTTTGTTGTTTGAAAGGCTTTAACTGAACTACTGACCACAATTATAGTAACAAAATGAAAATGGGTTAAACTTTATTTGCACAAATTACAGAAATATGAGAAAATGACAAAAGTTATAGCATTGCAGCATCAAAAGGAAATAAGACATTCAAAATTCACTTAGAAATAAGTTGACAGTACATTTGGCAAGTCCTAATGTAAAAAATAAAAATGAGCACGGAAAGGACATTGTGCTGGAAATTGACAAAGCTTATTGTAAGTTAATTCTAGTGTGAGCATAGCAGACTTACACACTCGACCGGTGCCTTTCTGAGCTGTTCCCATGATCTCGTTGAAGAATCTCACTTAGCCATTTTCCAAGATTGGCATGAGACTTCCGATTGGTTAGGTCATGGACTAGTATAATACCTGCGGGTGCAAAATAATAAAGCTTTGTGAAAAAAAAAAAGAAGGAAAAAGAAACCCCAAGTTGGCATTATCTATGAATGCAATTGCTTCAATAGGTCAAAAAATATATATCCATACATTGAACTGTTTAACGAATTCTTCAAACTTTTCACATAACCAAACTTACAGAAATTGGTACTGTAGACATTGCAAGTATGAATAATCAGTCAGATATACCAGAAACAATACTCACACATACACACCCACAAAGGGAAAATTCAGATCATTCTAACAGGGGGAACACTATTTCCAATCCTGTCAGTAAGAAGCAATTGTTCTGATCTATTTTAAATCACTTGACTTGATTATCATACATCATTGGCAGAAATCATGTAAATTCATTGTAATAAATTGAACATATAAGTGGTTATTGACCCGTTAAAGACAAGTCCCGAGTATACTTGGGCAGGTGTCAATGGGAAATGTGTGTTGTAGCAAAATCAGCCTGTCCTCAACAGGTTAACTTGATATGACAAGCAAAGCTACATTTCAGGAAGTTTAGGACGAAGCCATTCTAAGTGTCTGCCTGGATACACTGTTGTTAGACAGCAGGACATCATCAATCAACATTAGCAGCCTTTCTTTCATGTCAAACCACAGCTTACTTTTTCACTAATTCTAAAATGCTAGACAGCACCAGTGAAAAGTTGTTGTTCTTACCATTGACGGCACTGTAGAATATATGTCTGCTATTGGCGTGGTTCACTGCACCTCCAATATCCCAGAATTCTATAAAACAGGTCTTCTGATCCAGAGTTCCTTCCTTGTATTCATGAATCTAGTATTTACAAGATGATTTGATTTGTCATATCAACCCTGCTATCTTGCAAAATAAAGTTGACAGTGTCCGTTAAAAAAAAAATAAATAAATAAATGTGCAGTATAGGCCTAACCATCTCATTCATATGGAAATAGTCCCAATATCTTAATACAACAATGATTACTTACTTTTTTTCACTAATCACTTAATGTGCTTTCTTTACCCACTGGCACAGTTGTCTGTAAACTAACTGCTAAAGAATAGATCACATACCTTGTAACCATCTAATCCCTATTATTTCACCATGTCCTCTCCCATTACCCTGAGACACACTGCTAAACCTATTAAAAAGTGGGCTTCTAATCTACAATTTGGTCAAGTTGGGATGAATTACCTAGTGCTGATGAAAAAGCTGGGCAAGTTGAGGTTGAAAGTGAAATTCCATCCTGATATCAAGTTGCTTTGTATTAAAACAAAATGACTAGAGAGAAGATCAGTGAAAATTTGGGGAAGAAATCAGACACATACACAAAAGTTCTGAACTCTTAGAAGTTTAGAAAGTCAGACAAATTGTTAACTCTGTGTGATGTAGGTGTTTAGCAGCTCTCTATTCATTCTGTACACAAAAATTAACAAAATTTTTCCCCAGTAAAATTTTCTTCAGACATGCTCTTGGTATATGATAAGAATAATCTATGTCTTTCCATGGCCTCCTCAGCAAATAAATTCTCTCTGTGCCCAAATATTAATTTTGAGAAAAATTAAAATAGTGACATTTTATGTACAGAACAAATGTAGATGTGATAAACACCTAGATCACACAGAGTTGCAAATTTGTCTTACTCTCAAAACTTTTAGAATTCATAAACTCTACATTATGTGTCTTGGTTTGTTCCCTGATTTTAATTTATTTACTTGTCTGATTTTTGTGCGTCATACAAAGCAAAATGAAATCAGGATTAAATTCCCCTTTAACAGTGTACGGGCACATAAGGGTTAAAAAGACTCATGCACAAACAAGTCTAGAAGGAACATCCATTTATGAAAGGGTCACTGAACTCATCCAATTTTGCAGAGCAAACAAATGTTTTCTCCAATCACAGACTTCCTGCAGAATCAAAGCGTGAGGTAGCAGTCACAAACAAACTTGTTGATTGGTTCCCTCAGGCAGGAGTTAATACTATTGAGACCCTGTTTGTCAATATCTCACTAGAAAAACAGCTTTCAGCTTCATGAACCATCCTCCTCCTCCCCCCCCCCCCCCCACACACACACACACAAAAAAACCAGGAACACAAAACATACACAAACACACAAACACATGCATCATATGAGTTTGCACAAGCTTGTTTTGTACAGAGCTCTGTGTTGCCATTTCTCCTCACCTTTACATCTACTGAAGCCCCAATCGTGTAGGACGTATTAAAAATGGGTCTGTCGTGGCAGATGAGGTGGACTAAAGATGATTTGCCCACACCTGAAACAGTTGTGAACAAAGGCAAGATAAACAAAAAGTCATCATAGGATGTAAATTGACATGTAGGCCCTACAGGTGTGCTTACTCTTAGTCTTTACCTGTACAGATTTCAAGCCATGCACACAAGTGTAAGATCATTTGTGAATACTGTATATAACTGAAAAACACTTCCTAATATCCAAACTACTGTATAAAATTACGCAAGTTTCAATGGTTTTGAGCAGGTACAGTCAAACCTGTCTATAGCGGCCACCCAAGGGAGACGGAAAAAGTGGCCGTCATAGACAGATGGCCCCTATAGACAGGTAATCCAACTTTGTGTGCATTGCATACATGTACATGTATCATTGTTGTATCCTTACATGTACATGTATGTGTGTACGTATGCACACACTGTGTATTTCATGCATTTAACCATGCCGGTGTACATGAAATTGTTGCACAGTAGTACATGTATGTGTATTGTTGTGAAGAAAGGATATAACACTAGTGCATTATTATGACTGAATGAGGGATGAATGCAGCGGTGGCGATCACTGAACGTTGCCCGCACGGCTACAAAGCAGAAAAACATGCTGAATTATCGGCTCGGCTACGGCTCCATTGGGTTTTTGGCCGCTATAGACAGGTTAAAATCTACCGCGGGAAGCAAAATTTGTGGCCACTGGCCGCATTAGACAGGTGGCGGCTATACACAGGGTCTTTAACAGGGCTTTTCTCTCGGGGGGATTTTTCAGTGGCCGCTATAGACAGGTGGTCGCTAAGGCAGGTTTGACTGTATTTTCTTTCCTCTTTTGATTTTTGTTTTCTAATATTACTTTGTATCTAATTTATATCCTGTGGTGGTGAGAGTGCTGGTGTGATATTGTTCGAATTTTATTCAGTGGGATTTATCATTATTAACATGGATGAAAGTACATTAGTGTCGATATCAATGTTGACTTTTGTGTCATGGCTCACAACAACTCTTTGACTCTAGTACAACTGTCCTGAGCTCGAGGTATCGACAACAGCACCAAGGTTCAACCTCTCGTGCCAAGGTTTGACCGTGCGCAAAGCATAAATATGTTAAGTTTCTACATAGTAGGCGGTCGAATTTTGGATGGTGTTGTGGTCAAATTATTGGCAGCTTGCATTTATAGTACTATTACACTATACAACATTACATTACCGCCCACGACTGGACCACAACGGCATCCAAAATTTGACCGCCTGCTACATGTACAAACCTATGTACTTTTGTGCACGGTCAAACCTTGGTGTGGGTGCTGTACTGGAGTTTAGTCCATAGTACAGCACAACCTACAGATAGTTATTACAGAACTCAAATTAAGTCTCAACAGCAATCATCTGTATCACATCCATGTGACCATGGTGACGAACTGATTGTGAACAGAGGAGCAATGGGCAGGCAGGCGACAATCAAAATATTCATATCATTACATTATCATTAGATGTTTCTACATCAATTCATCTTTTGTCTAAATAGAGTCTAGATCCATAGACATGGCTGGGTTTAGAATGATTAGATATGATTGATATTCAATTGATCCTAGACTACTATGTCTAGACATGCTAGAATTAGAAATACAGTCAAACTCGGATACCTCGACGTCGGATAAGCCGAATATCACTTACCTCGGGGGCAAAATGACAGTCCCGATTGTTCCGATGGAGTTTCCGTGTATTAAAATTCGCGTAGCTCGAAAAATATAACTCGAAGTTCGGTTACCTCGAAGGGAAATCTAATGTCCCGATCTTTATCAACTTATTGTTTTTCCCAGCATGTTGCTCAAATCGAAATTGCAAACATCACTCAGCATCTCCGATTAAGCGCGCGTGGACAGCGAAGACATGTTACAAATGTTTTCACACTCGATTGTAAATATTCTGAGACCCAGAACAATCGCGCGCCCAAGAAGAAATACCCGATACACAGCTGACAAGGAAAATCCCCAACACCTACCAACACACGTACATGGTATGCACATAGCACCCGTGCCAATGGAGTGCTTTACGATAGCACTACGCGCTGCCCCATCATTTGCTTTTCTTTAACCACTGTGTTTTGATTTTTGATCGAGACAGTCATACCGTGCGCGTAGATTTCTCAACCGTCGGGGCGCACCTGCTTACGTTGACAGTTATATCTTTGCCATTAATCACGCTCCACTGTCAAAACATCAATCTCCCTCGTAGTGCCTATTTTTTTTTTTTTGCCTTTCACGAAGTTTACTTCCCCGAGAACGCAAGCACTGAAACTTTTTTTTTCCAGCAATGCGATTATGAAAATCTGGAAGTATAGGCCGATCACAATGAAGAATAGAATACACAGGGCTCCGCACTAAGTTTTATCGGGCCACCAATATCATTGATTTTTATTTTCTGGTGGTCGAAAGTAAAATCTGGTAACAAAAAAAAAAAATCAGGAAAAACATTAGAAAAACTAAATCGGTCCTACTAAACATAGACAAATTAATATTAAGCATTATTGAAGTGATACAGATGCCCATGTCTAAAACAAATGAATAGAAAATTCAATCATCTTACTCTGTGTTTAAAGATTTGACAAATGGGCGTAGAGATTATTTAAAAAGTTGATGCCCATTATATTGAGGAGGTCAAAACTTACGTTTGAAATGAGAAAATGGGAGCATTTGCCGACATTTGTTAGCATCCGACATTTGTTTTAGCATTGTAAAAAGCCGAAAGTTACCGTTATTCATTTTTAAATGTAAAAGCAAACAACCGACATTCATTTTAGAATCTTACGGAGCTGAATACTATCCTAATCCATCTCCAAACATGAAAGCAAACATCCGCTATTTGTTTTAGCATCTAACTGAGCGGATTAATACCATTAATCATTTCCAAATGTTAAAGCAACAATCTGTTATTTATTTTTGCATCGTACGGAGCAGAATATTACCGTTATTCATTTCAAACATCCGACATTTATTTCATTATCGAACAGAGCCGAATGTTACTGCTGTCCACTTCCGAAAGTGAAATGAATCATCTGACAATTATTTTATCATCGCACGGAGCCGAATGTTACTGTTTTTCATTTTTGAACGTCAAGGCAGACATCAGACATTTTGGACCATGGAACGGATAGCTGAATGTTACTGATATTTATTTCGAAATGTACCGTAGCAAATATCCAATATTTTTCATCATCGTATGGGGCAGAATGTTACTGCTGTTCACTTCCAAACATGCCAAACGTAAAAGCAATCATTCGACATGTATTTTAGCATCTTCCGGAGCTGAATGCTAATGACATTTACTTTCGAACGTAAAAGCACACATCCGGCATTTATTTTATCAGCGTACGGAGTTGAATATTATTGTTATTCACTTCAGAACATCAAAGCAAACATTCGACATTTATTTTAGCATCTTCCAGAGCTAAATGTTATTCCAATTTACTTTCGAACGTAAAAGCAAACATCCAGCATTTATTTCATCATTGTCAGGAGTTGAATATTATTGTTACTCTTTTCCGAACGTCAAAGCAAACATCAAACATTAATTTTACCATTAAACGCAGCTGAATGTTACTGTTATTCATTTCGAAATTTAAAAGTAAACATCAGACAGTTATTTTAGCATCATATGGACATGATGGAGCAGAATATTACTGCTATTTTCTTCCGAACATAAAAACGATCATCTGACATCTATTTTAGCATCTTCCGGAGCCGAATGCTATTGCTATTTACTTTCGAAAGTATAAGGAAACATCCGACATTTATTTAACCATCGTACGGAGTTGAATGTTATTGTTTTTCATTTCCGAACGTCATAGCAAAAATGTGACATTTATTTCAGCGTCTTCCGGAGCCGAATGTTATCCTTATTCATTTCCGAACGCAAAATCAAATATCTAACATTAGTTTTAGCACCATACGGAGCTGAGTCTTATCGTTATTCATTTCCAAAAGTATGAGCAAACATCCGACATTTATTTTAGTATCATACCGAGTCGAATATTACCGTCATTCATTTCCACAATTAAACGCAAACCCCTGACATTTATTTAAGCATCTTACGTAGCCGATTGTTACCGCTCTTCATTTTCAAAAGTAAAGGCAAACATCCGATTTTTTTTTTTTTTTTTGGTGGCGCGATCGGGCCACCAAAATCTTTATTTCTGAAATTTTGATTTCATTTCCGATTTTCACTCAATTCATTCATATAAAAGTTGATTCAATTCAAATTGACAAGCATGCAAACAATCAGTAGGCACTATAACAGACACCATGTTGAACATCGATAAACGTCGAACATCGATAAACATCGGATAAGTCGAAGAAAATTCGACGTACGCGTACCTCGAAATTCGCGTACGTCGAACCATTTTCTTCAGTCCCGACGAATTCGAGGTATCCGAGTTTGACTGTAGGGCCTCCTAGTCCATCTTGTAGGAACCCATTAAACTTATTCTCTTTTCGGCAATCATGCACTTTATTGGCCCTATATTATCGGTACCTCATTCCCCATACGATGTGCCAAGGTGATAATTGATATCCCATGAACCACCAAGCATTAAGCCGCCGGCAAGCTGCTCTTGTTGTATGGAACGCCGTCTGACAAGTAATAAAGACACTAAAGCCCTCCTCACCCTGCAATTTATTTTGACACATCGAACACTGCGCAATCGATATCGTGTCTTTGCTCTCCGCTGCGCTGCAGGATTATTGAGCCTGTATTTACAATGTTGCATCGCAGAAAATTGCCATGGTTGATGGCGCAAAGTGTGAAAATTCTATTTTTGAACATCCTAGCTAGCCACATCAATTACATACGCTAATATGGTATCTTAAAGGGACTGTACAGTACTGGTTGAGGTGGGGATTCATGTTTGGAACATTGCTAAGTGAGATAATGAGAAACCTCCTATGAAATATGACAGAGCATGTAATTTAAAGAAGGATTCAACATTTATTTGATGAAAATTGGTTTTCAAATGGTTGAGATATCCAAAAAAGTAATAATAATAAAAGGCGACAGGCAACGCCTTTTATTAGGATCTCTTTGTTTCACCTTGTTTTTGTATATCTCAGCCATTTCAAAACCAACTTTCATCAAATAAACTTTTGATACCCCTTAGAATTGCATGTTCTTTGACATCTCATGGAGTGGTTTCTGAATATCTCGCAAAACGTTAAAAGATAAATCCTCACCTCAACCAGAACTGTACACACCCTTTAATGTCTCTTTCATCCATCCCCACACATGTGTGTGCCTGTAGTGGCTGCCTGTAAATCGGTATCTATGCACTCAATGCAGACAGTAACAGACTGGCATATCGGTATAAGATTTTTGTGTATTTTTGTTGTTGTTCATTATTTCACAGAATAATTTGCCAAAGACAGCGCCCTTTATATGCCCTGTGCAATAGGCTGATAAGAGATCCCCTGCTTGAGATATACATACAAACGCAGCATCCATTCATTTAAAATCATGAATGAAGGATAAGAGTTTACAACTGTTGAGTTGCATTCGTGCCATGCATGCACAGCACCCTGTCTCTGCTCGATCACGCCACGCGGGGGAAGGGCATGGCATTGAGCAACGGTTGGCATAATAATGTAAGTGCTTTTATTTAATACACACATACATTGACACATGCACACACATCCAACGCGAGATCCAACACAACGATGTGAAATAGGCATACCTTTGATATGCACGTATCAATGCACATTTGCTACTGGACGTCTGTTGGCATACGCAACCTGTCGTGTCAATCGTATTTACGCAGAAGAAATTTTCATAAACCATGGTTTAAACCATGGACACATGATTGGTTACCACCTTCACTTCATGAATTCAGGCCATGCTCCAACACGCGGTGCCTGGATAGCACTAGATGTACTCGAATCCGCATGCACTGCTCGATTAAGACAGAAAGATCCGTCTGTACGAAAGAGTCTTTTATTTTTCTGACGTTATCGCTCTCCTCCGGAGACAGACGGAAGCTTACCATATACCTCGCTGTATCGAAGCTCTTTGAAAACCACTGTTTCTATGCAGAATTGGGTGAGGTACCTCACCCTTCTCGATTGCGTCTAATTCACGGCCCTAGATCGGCAAATTTAAACTTGCATACCATGCACACCTACCATTTCCTTCCTTAATTTGTCAATGAAAACTTCTTGTGGCTATCAGAAATGTCAAGATGGACCATATCTGACGGTTTCATGAAATTTCAGTCAATTACAGAGGAAAAGTAGCTAATTTTTACTTAAAAGTACGCCGATCGATGGCTGTGTCAGCGTAGCATGATGGATGATCGATTATGTGGAAGAGCGATATAACGATGATAATCGATCGTTGTAGTCTGTGATACAGCCGCTTGTTTGGTGTTTAACCACAATAATTACGTCGGCTCGACAGTAAAATGTGGAAGAAAGAAAGTGATCTTGATGCGTCTGTTTTTTATCGTTTTAGTTAATTTTATCTTGCGTGTGACTGTATATCTGTCAACATATTTTGCTGACTAAATGATGGACGGATAATATGTGTACAAAACAGTAAAAGATATATGAAAAAATGGGAATTATCCATCATGAATATTGCACAATAAAAAGGATTTTTACTACAAAACAAATGCAAATACTGGGGTTGCAGTTTTTGTATACATAATCAAAAAATGAAATGGAAAAATAAACACTATCATAAAGACAATTACTTTCTACTATAGTTGAACTTATCAATTAAAGATATATTACCATTTCAATTCCAATATTCTGTTTCTTTTTAGGTAAAATGAGCACTTTATGAGAAGTCCACACACTTTTTGTAATACTATTTTCATTAATTTATTAAATTAGGCCTATAAATTATGTAGATTACTAGAAACAATCCCCTTTGAATTTAACTTCCTTCTCATCTTCTTTTCTCTCTCTTTCTCTCTCCCTCCTAATAGCCTAACCTTTTTCTTCCACTTTTCCTTCAACCTCATTCTATTCCCTTCATAACAATACTATTCAAATCAAATTATTATCATCAACTTTTGTCATGATAAAATCGATACTTGCCACAATTTTTAAAGAAAGGATCGATGTCTAAGTCCTGGTATGAATAATCTGTATCAATGATTTGAATAGTGATAATCATGATAGTGGCAATGAAAACAAAGAACTATCACAATAGCTCACTTGAGCCTTCGACTCAGGTAAGCTAACAATAAGAAAAAGATACGACAAAGAAAGTAGGGGCTACACGTATTGCACGAGTCAAGTTCAATATTGTTAATTTGTAAGCGGCTAGAGACTACCAGAATCGATTATAATCGTTGACATCGTTCTCTGCGAAATTGGTGCACTACTTTAACGTCGGAGGCTACGTTCGCGACCGACGTACTTTTCAACTCCAATTTCTCATTTTTCTTACCTTTCGGCTTTCTAAATTCTAATTCCATGAAAACTCTCTGATATGGTTCAATTTAGCATCTCCAATAGCTGCACAAAATTTGATTGACAAACGGTGAAGCGAACAGTAGGTGTGCATTTCTACATGATTACCCAAATTTCTGCGATCTAATCTAGATCTAGATCTACAACCTCATGGTCTAGATCTAGTTAGATTCTACTGCATTTCGATTGCACAATGTGAGAAAGTTACCCCAAATATCACTGCATAATGTGTCATGTCATGTCAAACTTGTTTTAATGTAGAAAAGCGGTATGAAATTGGGTTTATTGTAACGTTTGGTCTGTGCGACCGCTGGCAGAGCATCAATAAATTCACAGGAGCTACTACTAGTGCTAGTAGTACACGCCTTCGGTCTGTATAGGAGGGGATCCGTGAAGCCAGACGCAGTCCCCGCACCGCGGAACATATCCCCGACGACCAGATACAGACCGATCTTTGCCAGACTTTTGGTCGGTCAATGCTCGACAAGCCAGAGTTAGGGTGAAAACATAAAATCTGGCTCGTATGGCACCGATAGAAGAGCGGTAGGGCCTAGGTAGACCATAAATTAGAAACACAGTACGTCAGTAGGTCCTACCGCTGGCCGCACTACGACTGTACGAGTAAACGAGTACCGGTACATTGTACTATTGCCAATTGGTTGCCCTCTTTTCTTTCTTTCTTTTTTTGGAAATATGCGTACCTTTGACATGCGCGTATCAGTGCGCGTTAATTTGCTACTGGACGTCTGTTGGCGTACGCAACCTGTCAATCGTATTTACAACACAATCCACGGCGACGGGCACGGCCATGCCACGGCCCCGGGCTCTTTCGTTTCTCCCCGGAGACTTTCGTACTCAGTCGCCACGTCTGCACTCAAGCATTGCCGCGCCGCCGCGCCTGGCGACACTCACGCCAGTAATCGCTCGCATTTCAGCATTCGCATGGGTCGTTTGACATCGCATTCAAATCCATGATTTTAGATATGATGCCTCAAACCAATTTTGCTCAAATTTCGTGAGTAACTAGGAAACTTGTGAAGCTTTATGGACATAATCAAGCGAATTGCCGCAGTCCTTTCATTTTCGCGTTGCATTGCAAAAAAGCGTGGAGACTCCTTATAAGGGGTGTCCCGGGGGTTACTTATAAGGGGGACGGGGTTACTTATGCACTTGTCAATGTAATGACGCACCCCACTACCCCCGGACATGGGTGCGTCATGGTCATTTTTTGACTGACCACACGGGGTTTTTGACGAACACCACAGTCACTTTTTTGACGGACAACACGGTGAAAGTGACGCACACCTCGGTCACTTTTTTGACGGACATCCCCGGTACATTTGACGCACCCCCGTAAATACTGAAACGATTTTTGCATACGTTTTATTCACGCAATTTCATTTTCTTTTGGTTCGTAAACATAATTTGTAAAAGTTTCGGCAAGTTTCCCTTACCATGGCCCTGTAAGCACCGTACCGTCATTCACCGTACATCACGCTGCTGCTACGATATTCCGTACAGTAGTATGTATTCTGTGCATGCAATCCATATGACAATCACATGTGTGCAATGCGCTGTGTGTGCGCGGCCATTGCTAGTGCGGTGGATGCATACTGCTGCAGCGCAGGTACACACCACGCCACGGCATTCCCGCGAGTAACTACATACAAACAGCCTCTGTACGTAGAGAGCTAGATTCGCACAGCTAGCTAACAGCGTCGCGCGTCTGGTCGGGCTATCCCGCGAGCAGAAAATGGCATGCTGCAGGCAGTCTCTTCTGCTGCCGCTTCTTTTACTGTCAAGAATTTGCCTTTGTCACCACCTTTAATTTCATGGGTTTGTTGGAGGGAAAATGTAAGGAGAAAGGGTGGCTTTTAAATTATGTGCTTGCCAGATTCTGGCAAGCATTTTTCCCTCTTATTCCAAAACACTTCCCGAATTTGATTTTCACTTGCCGCGGGACACCGCTCACTGTAATTTCACTCGCGGTACGTGTATCCGGTACTGGTACTCGGTAGCGTGCAAAAATGCGTGCAGTTTTCCATAGCCAAGTGACGTACCAGGACGCACCCCTGGCCTCGGTTTAAAATAATGCGTGTTATTTTCCATAGCCAAGTGACGTACCATGACGCACCCCTCGGTCAAAAATTGACCGACAATGATGGGATTTTGACGCACCCCTCGCCCGGGCCTCGGTCAAAAATTTGACGGACAAAGCTGGTAAAATGACGAACACCTGGGTCACAAATTTGACGGACCAAACGAGGAAATGACGCACCCATGTCCGGGGGTAGTGGGGTGAGTCATTACATTGACAAGTGCATTATAAGGGGGACGGGTTACTTAAGGAGGGGCCCCCCTTGTGAGTGGGTTTCCCGAACTGAGATAGCTTACGCAAGTTTGCATGCCTGGGACCACACACACGCCGCTTTCCACTATGTCACTTTGACCAGCTAGCGAACCCAACCCGTGGCGATGGGATCTCGGAGCAAGACATGCGACCGATACAAACATCAGGCACAATGTACTTACCTGAATCTCCGACAACTAGTAATTTAACCTTCTGCAAATCGATGGACGCCATTATATCTGCTCATAAATTCTAGTGGAGTGGAAGCCTTCTCTATCTTGACGTGTCCTCAGCACAGAACTTCATTTATTTAACTTTATGTGGACGTTTGTCCGTACCCCGTGCATCATAATACATGCATAGTCCTCAAAGCGAGAGCGTGTACAGTGCGCGCGTTCATAAGGCCCAAGGGTATACGTGTAGAAGCCAAGTCAGTGGTAGAAGCGCACGCTCGCAGTGCGCATGCATAATGGCTGGGTGGTGTGATTTGGGTCTTCTTATTGCTCCATATGGTTGAACCACAGAACTCCTTCTTCTTCTTCTTCTGATTAAGTCTGCCTCCTTCAATAGACTGAAGATTCTTGCAGACTGGTGCTATTTACATTGTAATACAACTTATTTACAGATATTTACAAGCACATAGAAAATTTGACGAAAATACTAGCCACTGTGATCAACCGTTAGACGGTTTCGAAATGATCCCACAGATGGCGCTGAAACAATTTCTGACGACAGGGAATTCCAGTTCCTTACAGTTCTTGGGAAGAACGAATGGCGATGCGATTCAGTTCTCGAATATGGTACCTGATAGGAGTGTGGTTTCGAGGCTCTCGTTAACTGAGTAGCCTGTTTGATGATATAGTCCTGTGCTGAAAGAGGAGTGAGATTATTGTGTATTTTGTACATCATAATTAGCCTGTCATTTTCTCTGCGCTGTTCCAGAGTGGTCCAATTAACTTCTTGTAGTATTTTGGTGACACTCGAGATGTTATGGTGGCGATTTAAAGTGAATCGCGCAGCTCTTCTCTGGACCATTTCCACTTGGTGGATTAGGTTCTTGGTAGATGGGTCCCAAACTGTGGAAGCATACTCGACAATTGGTCGAACCAACGTTTTGTAAGCTGTGGCTTTAACATCAGAAGATTTTATGCGAAGATTGCGTTTTAGAAATGCAAGCACGTTATTGGCTTTATTGACAGTATATATTGCTGATGTGTTGGGTCCACTTCAAATCAGAAGTGATGGTTACACCCAAGTACTTCACGGATTCAACAGATTCAAGAGGGGCGTTATTTAGATGATACACGTGTTGCACCTTACTTCTTTTCCTGGATATTGTCAAAACCTTACACTTATCTGTGTTCAAATCCATCATCCATTTTTTCGCCCAGTCACCAATTTTGTTTAGGTCCTCTTGAAGATTTTGCGTATGATGTTGATTGTCGATGGTCATGTAAGAAATTGCATCATCGGCAAAAAGGCGAACCTTTGACGCGAGACCATCAGGCAAGTCATTGATGTAAAGTAGAAAGAGGCAAGGCCCAAGAACCGACCCCTGAGGCACTCCAGATCCTACCGCTACTGAAGAAGATTTAATACCATCCAAAACGACCCTCTGACTTCTTCCATTGAGAAAATTTTGAATCCATTTCAGATTTTTCCCCCTGATACCGTAGTGGTCCAGTTTACGTAAAAGCCGCTCATGCCCAACCTTGTCAAAAGCTTTTGAATGAGTCCATGACTATAACATCCGTTTGACGTCCTGCATCCAAGTTCCTATGTAAATCGCTTGTGAAACCAAGTAATTGTTGTTCACATGACATGTTCTTACGGAAGCCACATTGCAGGGGAAAAATGATGTTATTTTGTTCCCCGTGCTTCATAATTTTGCTGGCTAAAACGTGCTCCATTAGTTTACAGCAAATACATGTCAGCGAAATGGGGCGGTAGTTTACAGGAGTAGATCGATTACCTTTCTTGTAGACTGGTACAACATTTGCTTCACGCCAATCATTTGGTATTTCACTTAATTCAGGCCCGTAGCCAGGGGGGGGGGGGGGGGGGTGCGTCGGGTGCGTACGCACCCCCCCCCCCCCCCCAATTCTGAAAGGTCCACTTTTTCATAATAACGGTTTTTAGCAATTCTCAAGATAACAATCTAAATAAATATAAAGACACATTATATATGCTACGTAAATGTGGAAGAGTACGTCCGCAATGTTAAAAATAATTGTACGAAACCCTTTTGTTGTATGAACCATCGGATCGTCCCAATGCACACAAACACAAATGTTATGTATCAATTTGTGCGAGCTATTATTATATTGGCACTGCATTCCATGGCCCTTGGCGCGTGTGACCGGTGTTTTTTTTTTCCACTGGCCGCCCGAGTACGTGCGATTCGTGGGTGACATTGAGGTTGACACTTGCATTTTTTCACAGGAACAGAGGTAAGTGGATGAAAATCTAATAGCCTCAAGTTTACATATATGATAAAAATTAAAGAAATTTCCTCGAAATTACTATAATCGAAAACCTGAGACATTTTATATCTACGTCTCACAAAGATATAGTACATGTATATATAAGTACATGTTGACATGATAATGCCTGGGGATAGATTATTATGTCAACTATTTTCCATTATGAATGCATGCTCCAATCAAATTGTGAAAAGGTGGTCATGAATTAGCATTTCTTACGAACGATCAGGAGAGACAAAACAAAGTGAAAGGCCTGTCTTACTCCAGTTCTCTTGTAACACTCATTGGGCCATTATGCATGCCTAACGAATTATAATAGCTGCTTTTTCTAGCCCTTTTGCTAGTACCAACATTCGAGAAAAGATCATCTATCAAGTAACTGTACGATCTCCGTGCATAATCTAATGCTTTTAAACACACTTGCCTACTCGCCTTCACCTGGCATTTGCTTACGGTTCCAACAAAAGAATTCACCCGACCCGTAAGAGGGTATGAGAGAGAATGGAAAGTGCTGAGCTATGAAGTAAAATGGTAAAGTAAAAAGTTTGTCAGATAGTATTACAAAAGAAACTCATTCTTTTTTGTTTGTTTATTTTATCATTATTTACTTATCTCTCTTCTAACTTAAAGGTAGTGGATCTCTTTGCAGCCCAAATTCGAAAATGCCTAGAGACTGCTAGTAACCAAATATGCTACTATAATTTAATAAATAAGAAATAACCATTCCAGTATGTATCTTAGTGTGCACAGTAAGACAGATCAAATCAAATAGGAAAACATCTGAGCACTAAGCCTGAGGTCTGAATTTGCACTCAACTTCTTCCAATGGCTAACGGATGTTTAATTTTTGAATTTCACTGACCTCCAAATTTCACAAAGAAAACCTTCTTAGCATGATGGTTAATATGACATTTGACTGATATTGGAGATGTTTGCGAATCGGATCTACTACCTTTAATATTATTAAATCTAAAATGATTATTTGAAAGTTCGGAAATGCTGGAAATATCCTACCACAAGGAGGCAAAATATAAATGGTTCACATTTACAATTCATTTTGTTTTAAAAATTTTCTTATTTATTTTCGTTTTTGACAAACTCGCATACCAACGGCTGATAAGTACTGTATAGTAAAGTGAATGTTTCATCTTCCAAACAGCATCCAATGGGATGGAAAACTCCAACTGAAAGGTGGACACCGTGACCATTCTCGCTAAAGAAAACGCGTATATTATAGTCGGGTACCTAAGGGGGGGTCACCGTGCATCCCCCCAGGACTCCTCGAAACTTACATTTTCAGGATCCTCATGACATACCAAAACATAATCAAGATGTTAACAGGAACGAAAAGTGGCTGTTCTAGGTGAAATTTAATGTGTTCTATTGTTTTTCATAATTTCTTATGTATTTCTTTGTTTTTCAACTTTTTCAACTTTTGCTTTTTCTTTGTTTTTCTATCAGAAATTGTCACTGACCACTTTTCTATCATAATTAGCACAAAACTAATCAATGAAAGTGATTAATTGTAAAAACAATCAGGTTTTCATGACTTTCATGACAGAGCACTGTTTTCCATAGGAAATGTACACAAAACACAAAATTGTGCCCGTTTTGGGACGACATTCCGCTACAAAAATGGGCGTGACTTCGCACAAGTATGCGGGGAAGTTGCAGATTTGGTCTCGAAAGTTGTGCGAGACTTGAACAAAACAAATTCAAGTAATTTTCGAGGAGTCCTGGGGGGGGGGAGGGATGCACAGTGACCCCCCCCCCTTAGGTACCCTACTATGTAGACCCTATTCATGTAAGCACATATTATGCAGCACACCCTGCGTTGTTGTGGAAACAGAAGAAATACATTTATGTCAAACGCACCCACGAAGTTAAGTGACCGTCGGTTTATCAAAAAGAAAGATATGGATAAATACTTAGTAAAGCATACCACCTCCTTAAAAATGAGATTATGTGAAAATTGATTTTTTTTTAAATGCAACATTAACCCTTTAAGGAGGGGGGGATAGGATCCGCCCCCCCCCCCCCGAGTTTCGCGCTATAAATCTGTCGCGAGGCTTCTTGACTTTGTTTGTTCAAGTCTCGTACAACTTTTGAGACCAAATTTGCAACTTCCCCGCATACTTGTGCGAAGTCACGCCCATTTTTGTAGCGGAATGTCATCCCAAAACGGGCACAATTTTGTGCTTTTGTGTACATTTCCTATGGAAAACAGTGCTCTGTCATGAAAGTCATGAAAACCTGATTATTTTTACAATTAATCACTTTCATTGATTAGTTTTGTGCTAATTATGATAGAAAAGTGGTCAGTGACAATTTCTGATAGAAAAACAAAGAAAAAGCAAAAGTTGAAAAAGTTGAAAAACAAAGAAATACATAAGAAATTATGAAAAACAATAGAACACATTAAATTTCACCTAGAACAGCCACTTTTCGTTCCTGTTAACATCTTGATTATGTTTTGGTATGTCATGAGGATCCTGAAAATGTAAGTTTCGAGGAGTCCTGGGGGGGATGCACGGTGACCCCTCCCCCCCCCCCCCCCCCTTAGGTACCCGACTAATAGGGGTCGTTTTTTCTCACGGATTAGATGGAAAGTGTGATGTACGAGCGTATATAATCAAAGGGTATCAAAAAGGCCGAAATTTGGGAAAATGGTATATTGTTCAATCATGATGAAGTACTTCTTTAGGGTGCAGGAAACATTTAAGGAATACTTGTTTTTAAGGCCCGAAAAAATCATATGATCATTACTCGTTTATGGGCCATTTTGAAAGTCCATGTATGAGCATGGTGTCCACCTTTTAATTGTCGCTACCCCTCCCGGGACAGTATCAAAGGACCGTTTTGTTAATTAACGCAATCCCCCCTTCCTTTAAAAATAATGGCTTCAGGCCTGCTAACGCGGGTATACAATAGAAAAAAATAGAAGTTAAAACAACACCAGGAAAATCACTATTCTCAATTTTGCGGCGCGCTACGCGCGCAGAGTCTCGAACACAATTAAACTTTGCAACATCCTGGCAAAATGAGTTTTTACTATTTCCTAGATGAAATACCGTAACGCGATTGCATGCAACAGACAAAAATACAAATTTCCTCGAGACTTTAAAACGTCATTAAAACAGTCAAAATTCACAATTTGCGGCGCGCTTCGCGCGCAAATTCTTATACAACTTTTGTAGTTCGGTTGTCCAAAGAATATATATATATATATAGTGTGTGTGCGTGTGTGTGTGTGTGTGTCATCATTGGTATTGGTACCGAAGGTCCGTTTTTTTAGTGACCGCACCCCCCCCCCCCTTGAAAAATCCTGGCTACGGGCCTGTAATTCATATGACAACCGGAATATATTGCAAAGAATTGGAGCCAGAATTTTTGCCAGCTGCTTCAAGACTCATGGAGTTATACCATCCGGTCCAGGGGCCTTACATGTCTTCAAACCACAATGCAACTTCTCTACACCCTTTGATGTAAACGAAATATCCTCCATTTCTTCAAAGTCTGAGGTTTCCGGTAGTAAGTCATTCGGTATGGGAGTTTCCTTGGTGAAAACACTTTTGAACTGTTGGTTCAATGCTTCAGCTTTTGCAATTGGATCAGTGATCGTAATACCATCACTTTTCAGTTCTCTTATTCCTGTATTATCAGTTCTGTTGTGTTTGATGAAGCCCCAAAATCTCTTCATACTCTCAAATTCTGTGGTATCTTCATCGATAGAAAAAAGAGATTCCACATAATTCCAATAAGCCCTCCTTAGCTCCTGTTGCAGTGATTTCTTAACTGCTTTCAACTCTTCCTCCAATTGAAAAGGGACTACCCCGTGGTTTCTCAATTTCATGTTCCGACTTTTTTTGTTCAACCTATCTCTCCTTTTGATCAACCTTTTAATCTTGTTTGAAATCCAAGGTATGTCATTCTTTTTGGATGTCATCTTATGTGGAACAAACTCTGTCATTCCCTTCTCTATTCCATTCTTGAACATAACCCAAGCCTCATTCACTGAGCAGAAGTCAAGCTTATCTTCAATTTCCTTGCCTACACCTTGCATGAAATCAGCAAATTTCTCCCAATCCGCTTTGCTGTAGATGTTAATTTTCCTTCTTACTAGCTTCTGGCGAGTTGGACAACCAGCAATCGTCAGAATTGGGCAATCATGATCTGAAATGCCTGGTACAACTGAGACATCAGTGACTAACGTAGGATTATTTACTAGGAATAGATCAAGGACGTTTTCTTTCCTGGTTGTTTCCGTAACTACCTGCGTTAACCCATGGTCATCAAGCATAGAACCAAAAGCATGATGAAGCGCTGGGTGATGACATGCTTTCACCTGTCTTGTTTCCCAATCCCATCCAGGTAGGTTAAAATCACCTCCTATGACTACCATATTATGATCGCGATTCAATTTACAAAGGGATCGTTGAAGCTCTGCAAGACTCTCTTCGTCATTTTCATGAGGCCTGTAGTACGCAGCTATATGTAGAGTCTTAGATCCCGCCATATTTAATTTACACCAGAGAATTTCACAATCTGTTTCAAGTTCAATTTCTCTTGTAGCTAGAAGTTCTCTCTTAGTAGCAATAAATACTCCACCATGAGGGTCATTAGGTCTATCTCTTCTCTCAATATGATACTGATTAGTTGGGAATAACTCATGTGGGTATAACTGGTTGAACCCACAATGTAGAACCACTGCATAATTATGCTTTCTGGCATTATTTTAGATGTTTCAATTTCTAGCAGTATGCTAGGCATAATCTGTGGCTGTTTTTAGCATGATTCTGGCTTTATTTGTACGGAAAGGAAATCTCCAGGAGTTCTGTGTACTGTAGTATAGGCCATACCTCTTTTTGGTTGGTTTGTTAGTTTGTGAGCTGATTTTTGACGAAATTGACAATAAAAAGTCGTGGAAAATGTGTTGTTGGGGTTTTTTGCGTTTTTGCTTTGGCGATAGAGCGCCACGTAGATTGGAGCATAGAATTTGAGCGTCGGCTCATCGGGCACCACAAATTGCAGCAAAAGAGGGGAGGACTATTGGGCACCACAATGCAAATGGGCACCACAATGCGATAGGAAACAATGCGATTGGTGTTTGTTTGTTTGTTTGTCTGTTTGGTTTTTTTTTTTCTTGTCAGTCGATCAGGCACCATAATTCGTAGCAAAAACAAAACAAAACAAAACAAAAACAAAAACCATGGGAGGACCTTTTCTTTTCTTTTTCTTTTTTTTTTTGCTTGTCAGCTGAGTGAGGCACCACAATTGGTTTGTTTATTTTATTTCCGTTTTATTTCAACAGGGTAGCCCTTTCAGTTAAAAAACTGTTCTACCGAGGGGCCCAGCACAAAAAAAAAATACAAAAACATATATTCAAATGCACAACGTTACAATCAAAACAAACGTAAACATATCAACCAGATAGCAAAAAAAAAGGATGTGTTACAAAATTATATATATGATAAAAATACAGCGAATAAGAAAGAAAGAAACCTAGATAATATAAAACGCGAGTTAAAAAAACAACAAAAATGACAACAACAAAACAAATGATATGTCAGTTCCATAGAACTGTCATAGAAATAAACATATATGTATTGCACTCTGTTTTTCCTTGTAAAAAATCACAATAGGGTTAAAACTTGAAAGAAAAAAATTCTACTCTGCTTCAAGCACAATGTGCCTCAAACACAATCCCACCTTGGTTGACAAGATGACATAATTTCATGGCAATTTAGCATAATTGCAGGCCGCCTCAAGCACAATCCCACGTTCTTCACTGGTCACACTGAATGCAGCTTATAGAAGAACATCAACCGCAAACACACATACACAGTACACACAAAAGTATAGAAATCCCTCACAAATGTAGCAAACATCAACCACGAATATAGAAAATCCTATACCAGGGTAACAAATTCTACTTCATCGATTGTTGACCATTCCTATGATCCTATACAATTCACTCAGGTGATATTGAGACAGATGTCTCAGATCGCTTTCCGATTTGTATTATTATTATCATTATTATTGAAAGCGAGAGTGTAATAACAGCATGTGCTTTAAAGCGAAAAGTTGCTTGGTCATACAGGACATTTGATACCTGACATTATAGAGATTTACAGAATACTAACTGGGCTCAATAGTGCAAGTAGACCTACAATCTGGAAGTGAATATAGAGTGTTAACGTTGCTATAGGGTAATCGTGACATATGTTTTTTGAAAGTGTGTGAGATAAGCATGCACCTAACACACAACTTAATGAATCCAAGAAAAAGAATGGTCTTTAGAATCCTTGGATTTCATCAATCATTAGTTCTTTGCAGAAAAAAAACCCTGTACACTCGAAAAAGTATAACAGGTTATCAAATTTTGATGAGGAATATGGATCTAAGTTTAAAAACTGGATACCTTTACCTTTAGCCTGATTAGATACCCGAGATTCTGGAAGAATACTGTGGTATTGGCACAGCAGTCGGGCTTCCAGTTCTTGCTCTTGTGATTTAGACTCATCCTCTCTATTCCATTCACTTTTAACAGTTATCATAAAGAATGCAAAGAGACTTTATTTAGTGTTTCAATACCAAAAATGATATGAGAAAGACCTGCATGGGAAACCATAGGACCTAAATGAATGAATGAGTTTACCAGTAGGGGTCCTAAATCTTTGTCAGTATTACTTTTTTTTACTTGATTCTTGCCATGTCAGTGTTGTCTTCCCACAGATGTCTTTAATCTTCAGTTTGCCTGTCTGTACTTCTCCTTGTCTCCATTCTTATTCATTTACATGCATTTTTTAATGCAAAGAACTTGTAAGATGCAGTCCACCAAGGATTTGACCTCTGATATAGGCCAAGAACCTTTGTTATCCCCTCACATCTGCAGCATTTTTTTGACTGTTCTACTTTTTTTCTACTTTGTGGTAACCGTCCTTGTACTATTTGTGTTTTGAAATTGTTTTGTGTATACGTTCTGTATATATAGGTCCCTATGTCTATGTTTGTGCATTTTTAAGATATGTGAAATGAATTGAACTTAATAAAAAAGTAAGAATAAAAACACCGATATCGAGAAACCAGCGTTAGACAAGGTGGAATACATTAAATTGTCTCTTCAGCAAAGGATCGCAAAGGAACTCTCATTAAACTTCTTTCTTGCGCGCCGGCCAAATATGCACAAAATAAATGCCAAATGGGCCTCCACCATTTGCTTAAAAGATGATTTACAACCTGACAGAAAAAAAAAAGAATCCATGACTTGGAAACTCATATCAAGAAAGGAAATTATAGATAGGCCCTAGTTTATTTGATCTTGTATAGACGCTCAAAGTATCATGGGCAGTGATGGGTATGATAATCTGTCAGTAACATTGATCAAAGATGCAACATCTAGAATAGTTTTGATGTACATATTCCCAGTTTAGTTACGCATACTATATAGGCCTGGCCTATATATATTTTGGATAAAAATTTATCCTCTAGTGATTGGTTCAAAGAGCTTCACATGATTATGGGTGTTTTCAGCTATAACAGTGTCGGCATTTTTGACGCTCCATAAAGTACTATTTGCAAAGCATGTCACAAAGCATTTCTCAAATCGTGCGCAGCTTTGCACCGTCTCCCTGTGAAATGTAACATTTTTAACAAAATTGTTACGTCACAAAGCAATTTTGACATCGCGCACTGCATGCGTCGTACCGTCAGTAAAATGTACCAATTTCTGATAAAAAAAGCAATAGTGACGTCACAAAGCAATTTTTGACTTGTCTTTTGCGCTGCTCGTACCGTCAGTCTATGAACTTATCAATATCTTGTAAAGCAATTGTGACGTCATAAAGCAATTCTGACAATGCTCATTGCTTCGTACCGTCACTCTGTGAAATGTAACATATTTGAACCAAAAAAAAAAAAATAATATTGTAACATCACAAAGCAGCCTCACATCGTGCGCTGCTTACTACGAGTATCTAAAAGAATCCCTTCACAACATCGCATCCACTACTACGACACTTCTCGCTTCGCATTTTCCCCATTTTCATTTTTTACTTAAATTTTTGATCCAAAATATAAAACAAATATACTTTTCGAGTAGGCAAAGTATATTTGTATACAAGTAATATCAACGGGGCTTGATTGGGAACGTTTCTAATAAAGGGGGGGGGGGGGGTCGCTGACCCTTGAACACCCCCCCCCCCCCCCAGCGGTCCGCCCCGGAAAAATGAAAAAAAAAAGAGGAAAAATCTGAACCTCTTTTTGTAACTATACCTACTCCCTCAGATACATAAATACAGTGTTATTTTTCGTGACATGAAACTGTCGCAAATTAGAGCCCACGGTTTTATACTCTGCATGAAACTTTGCTTGCATTCAATTAAATGTCCTGTTAAATTAGAATCGTGCGCATTTTCTTTCGCGAATCTTGGCTCCTTGCGAAATTTGCGAAATTTTCTGCAAAATAAAATTCAGCACTTAGTAATTATAGGCCTAATAGTAATACCATGAAAAGTGATCAAGGCGAAACTTAAGCCTGTAGGCCTAAGTCCCCTATCAATTTCATCTTCTGTGTACCAGGTTCTTCTACATTTATAGATGTAAATTTCAAACTGTAAAACCTTTTTTTTTTGCCCACTAAATATCTTTTGAATATTCGCATGAAAAAAACAAAAAATGAAGTTTGTGTTTCGGATTTAGTTTGACGAGACGCTGTACAGCACTGCTGTACATCTTTATGTATTTCCTTTTGTAGGCCTGTATGCACTTGTGTTGTTACAAAATATTTTTGTTTACATTCAATAAAAACAAAGACAAAAACAAAACAAAACAAAATTCCAGCGGGCTCCTACTGTATAGTATCAATAGGTGCTGTGACTGTGAGGGGTCATCTCTCCAAATTTGGTGCTTTTATCTGCCGTGTCGGAACGGCAATCTCAAAATTTGAGCTGACTAATCTGAGTGACTTCAGTCTATTTTCACATGGTGATCGAAGAACTGCGGAAACGACACTTATACTAATAGGCCTATTCTTGTAATTTACTACGTGCTTTTGTTGCACGTTGACAGGAGGAAGTTTCGGCTTAGCCGCGTCCGGATTGCGAAATACAGGTATAAGTTGAATATAATTTTACCAACATTTCTACATACAACGATGGCAGTATCTGTTGGAGGCGAGAGCACGCTTGATCGAGTTCAACTGTGTACTGGTGTATGCCATACAAACCCACTCGCGGCTGGCTGGCAGCACAATAGTTGGTCGACCTTTCAAACCCCGAAAAGCAGCGTTTGAAACCCGTCAACATCGCCATCTTCCGCACTGCACACATAGTCTAGCGCAGCGAAGCCGCCGGACGGAGCAGGAATTCGTCCTTTACCCCTATTTTACTCCAGGTGAGTCTAAATTTTGACAGATATACATATTTCATACCCGATTCTACGTCGTTCTATGGCAATGGTTGATGTTTACGTGATTTAATAGTCTGTGCAAGCTGCTTTGGTAGACGAAAGTCAGAAGAGCGCCGAGCCCGAGAAACTTGTAAGTTGTGGGTCGTGATGTTGGGTGCGCGATGCGTTACACGCTTGCAATCATAGGACGCGTTAGCTAAACCAGCATGAACACTCTTTCTATACCATTTTCGTGGTTATTTTTTTGGGGAAAAAATGTATGTGTGTCTTGGTTTTGCGAAGTATATGTCTTCTTCGAACTTGTAAAAAGGGGAAATGGGTTTCTAAAAGAATGCAAAGCTGCTATAGCTGAGAGATTGACATGCATGTTTCTCCGTCATTTGTGGATGCGAGTGGAAAACCAAGCGTGTTCGCTCTCGAGTCATCTCAACTGCTTCCACTCGCAGCGAAAAACTGGATGTATTCGAACCCGTTGTTACTGTCGTATTTATGGAAGTGAGCTACGTTTACGTTGCAATCTTAAAAGAATTGCGTATTCATGACACGTTGGATATTGAGAAATATGGATGTTGCTCTAGGTCTTGTTCATCGCGTTTGAAATGTGCATGTTTGGACACATGTACTTGTTCGTACGTCGACCATGTGGGTTGTAAAGGGACGCTGACGTATTTGCATATGAATGGAGGACGCGACGCCTCGTGCGTGGGAGACTGCTTAGTGGCGGGAAGCAGTAGCTGCGTGCTGTTCAGGGTGTGTGTGTGTGTGTGTGTGTGTACGTGTACACTGTGTAAACTGCGTGTAAAATGGAAGACATGCTTTGTTCTCACCAGCTGTAGATCTTGTGGCATACAGCGTGCACATGGCCTGCCTCACTGTACATAGCTTTTGAGTGTTACTGGTTTCAGAGGCATTTTCTTGTGTTTTTTTGTGTGTTTTCCCCAGTCAAAGAACAGAATACAGTATATTCCTATTTACTGTATATTGCATGATTTTTTTTCTTGTTAATTTTAGATTTATGTTTGATTTACTTGAATTTTCTTGTGATTGCTGTTTTTCATGGAGTGTACAACAAGAATAGTTCTGTTCTAGAGGGGGTGGGGTGGTAATTCAACCACAATCACTTGAATTAGATATTCTGATATCAGTATTGCTCTTTAATACAATGTAAGTCATTTAAATTTACTGATACTGTTTTGCTTCATTTGATTTTATAATCAGTTCTTTGTTGGAATTTGGTATATGAGCATGTAAAATGTACCCTCCATATGAATCAAATATTCACCTTTCAAGTCTGTTTTGCAGATTAAGATTTGTAGTGTTTAACTAAGACTAAAGAAAGGTGTTTTTTTGTTTGTTTGGTTTGTTTGTTTTTTGCCCACTTGTGTAATTTAAAAGAAAGGGAATGGTTCTTTTAAGTCATTTTATGAAATAAAATCTACTTTACAGATAATAAAAATCCTTTGTGAGAGACTACCAAACCCTTGAACCATGGCTGATAATGGTGATATGAAGCAGGAGGAAATGGAGCAGCAGGCACAGGATGCTGGTGGTGATGAGCCCATGGAGACAGAGGTTGAGGGCAGAACAGACAAGTATGACAGCTTCCAGGGAATGGGCTTCTCTGAAAAAGTTGCAGCCGAGCTTGACAAGTTCTTTGTGAAGGGTAAGAGAACCTATTTAAACTCTTTCTGTCACTCTTTTCAAAGGAGATTAAACCTGAAAGAAAGTCTCATGTTAAGCACAAGTGTAAAACAACAGATGTGTAAATATTAGATGGCAGTAAGGACATCATACACAATGTTATAGCCACTCAAATGTCTTGTATTGTCTTGTATCATCGCACACAAAGCTCCATGAGTAATCAAATCAGTGTTGTTGGTTGTGTGACCAATGTTCCTCCTTTCATGCCCTGACAGTAAAATGCTTATGCCTCTTCCATTTGTTTATACACTGCCTTTGTCTTTTCCTTTTATATCTTTAGTGTCATCTGCATTTTGGTACTTGTTTTACTCATGGTAATGTGGGTTTCATCTCCAAAGCTACTGGTGTCTTTTAATCAGGAAGTGAGATCATATTGTACAGTGGTATCATATATGATATCAGTTTTGTAACAGAAGGGGAAATATTTTTAACTGGAATGTGAGTTGGTTTTGCAACTCTAACTGTTATATTTGTTCATCCATTTTTAGTTGCTCCTTTGTTCACATGTTAAGAAGCAAATGTGGTTATAATTGCTATGGCTAAGATACTTTAAAATGCTGTATCTTCTGGACTTGTAGGTATCCTTGCTGACGAAGAATTGGACGAGAGGGCGATCGATGCCCTTCGTGAGCTGGATGAGAACTCCAGGCTGGGTGTCCTGAAGCAGTTTGGTGAAAGTGACCTGTCCCATGTCAACAACAAGAGCGCATTCCTCTGTGGAGTCATCAAGACCTATCGACAGAAGAGCAAGATGAAGCAGCCGCAGGGCGGTGGTGAGGCCAAGGGGCCAGATGAAGCCAAAATCAAGGTATTCAATCAAGTTCAGTGACAAAGACAGCTTCGTACGTATGGTAGTGTTTACCCTAGTAGCCTCAGTTATCGTTGGTTATCATAAATACTCCAAAGATAAAAGAATGTGAACTCGGCCAAGTATGCCATTAACTTATAGCCACTCATAAGATCACATGTACTGAATCTGCATCTCGAGATTATTGAAAGATTACTAATACTTGTTATATCTATAAGAATGTGTTGTGTGATATGGTCATTCTCCACAGGAAATCCTTGCCAGAACAGGATACTCCCTCGATGTCACCACTGGTCAGAGAAAGTATAGTCGTCCCTCACCAGAAGATGCAGAAAGCCTTCCTGCACCCCCACCAGGCTCTGAGGTAAAGGCTTTCCTGGTATATTTCCTTAAACCCATTGATTTTCAATTTATAGTATACTGTATAAAGCTGTTATTTTCACATACAGATATTTTTGTGTATGAGAGGAGGTCACGGACATTTTTGCGAGATATTTTCAACACCAACGCTATCATAAGTGCACTTATGCCTTTCGGTTTGAGATATTTTTGCGTGTTAAATTCGCGGTCAAACAAACAGTGATCCACAGAATTGGGAAAATACCAGCATATACTGAAAAAGCAATGTAAAAAGTCATTTTAGCGTACATTGAACACATGCAGCTCTGAAAATGATACTGGTGCTTGCTTGCTTTTTTGACACTTGACAGGTTAATATCGTAAAAACTGGAGTTAGATCTCACTTGTGGTTTGTTCCTTCTTTTCAGATCTTCATTGGCAAGATCCCAAAGGAGATGTACGAAGATGAACTCATTCCTCTTCTAGAGCAGTGTGGCGAGATCCATGACCTGAGGTTAATGATGGACCCCCTCTCTGGTCTGAACAGAGGGTATGCCTTTGCAGCCTTCACCGGTGTGGATGGGGCCAAGGAGGCAGTCAAACAGGTGTGTAATGTCACACTGAGAATATCAGTAGGAAATGTTCCCCCACAGAAAGTATGTCTTGTCTTGTACCAAGCATATCTAGGTGTGTAAGTCCCTACGTTCTTTTCTGCTGATTCATGGACAAGACAGGTTTTACTGTATCTCAGCTGTGGAAATCCCTGTAAGATGATTGAATGTCATTTCCCACTCCTTGTGGCATGATCTCAAGTAACAGTTAACCCTATTTTAAATTTGACCCCACACACCTCGACATTTTGCGCCACGATTCCACAACGGGCTATGATTTGCCGTGTCGTTTCATAACTTTTTTTCATTGAAGTCTCCCACATATTTTGAGACCATTCTGACCGTTCTGAAGTTACGTAATGTTTTGCATATATGCATGTCAGCCCGAAAACAGCTCAAATTCATGGTATCGTGTGCAAATCCAATGCAAATTGTGTTTTTTGGTTAAATTGATATAAATTAGATTATTTCACCTTGTAACCATTGAAATTAATCAATTCTAATGTAGATAAGCTTGAAAAAGTGCCTGCCACAAATTTTGGCAAAAAAAAAACAATAGAAAACAAAAGGTCAGAAAAAACAATAAAATGCATAAGAAATTAACAAAACAATAATAAACAAAAGAAACTGATTTTGATCGTGCTTTTTTTTATAAGAAAATTGTTCAATGTGTCTTTAGGAACTCTGACACAAACAGTAAGCAATCTTTCGGTCTTTTTTATGGAGTTATTGGTGAAAATTTGATTTCATGCATAAATTTGTATAATTGATTTATTAAAGATAGAAAGCCAATATTTTTCTGCTGTATGACCATGTAATCTTGTAGTTGACATCCAGCTCTATCTTCAGGCAAAATTTTGCGACGATCGCTCGATCGGTGGCCGAGATCTGAAGGGGGGTCAAATTGACCCCCCCCCCCCCCCCCCCCCCCCCCCCCCCGTAAAAACTTGGGTCTCAAATAGCCCAGTTAAAATAGGGTTAATATACAGGGAGGTAGAAAAAGTGCATATTGCATTGCCCCCTGAAATAGTAACATGTAACAAACAAGTTGTTTTGTCAATAATGTTCTTACAGTAACTTGATATTGTGTACCAGTGTGCCCAAATGCCCTGACTGCAGAGGAAGAAGTAATCTATCATGGCAGAAGGAAATTTGATTGCATAATATAGAGGTGGATATTTTTGTGAGGGTAATTTTTCGCTCAGCCGGGTAAGATGAATTTTGCATGTTTTTAATCCATGGCATGCCAAAATATATGTATGCTTTTATTTTCACGCTAGCTTCTGGTTGTACGAAATGTGCGACGATTTCTACTTCTACAAGTATAAGCAATAACCCCACATTTCACTGATCGAGAGCGTTCCGTTGAATTTATGTAAAGAATTCAGCCCTCTTTGTTTTCTTGACAGCTCAATGGACACAAAATCAAAGACAATTGGCAACTCAGTGTGAATGTCTCGGTACCCAAGAGCAGACTCTATGTGGGATCTATTCCCAAGACGAAAACAAAGGAAGAGATTCTTGAAGAATTCGACAAGGTTGAGAGTGAGTAGATTGTGCTTTGCATTTGACTGCTTTTATTTTCTCAAGCTCATCCAATGCAATGTGATGAGTTTAGTGTGAAAAGTAGGAAATTTATCAATCAGAGCGCTGTTGCCAAAAAGTTGTGATCAAACATAAGAGCATCAAACATTAAGTCTCTGAATATTCGATTCTGATTGGCTGATACCTGACCTATGTGTGATATTCTGACTTATGTTTGATCTCAGCTTTTATGCAACAGAGCCATACTCAAGAACAAATGCCAGTGGAGTGAACTAATCATCATATACTTGTGTTAGCTTGTATGATTTATGTGTTTCACTATCAACATTATTTGATATAACCAGAAGTTTTTGTTCTCTCTATACAGAGGGCCTCGTCGATGTGATCATCTACCACACGGAGGACAAGAAGCGTAACCGTGGTTTTGCCTTCCTGGAGTATGATTCCCACAGAGCAGCTGCTAGTGCCAAGAGGAAGCTATCCTCTGGCAGGACCAAGGTCTGGAACCAGGTCAACTTCACTGTAGACTGGGCTGATCCAATCATCGAGCCAGACTCAGAGACCATGTCCAAGGTAAATCCCACAACAATGCCGAATTGTGAGTTGGATTAATATTGCCTGGTAGCATCAGATTTTGGCATCAGATGATTAATTCATTGCTGTCTGCGTGTTGACGCCCCACTCTGCCACAGTAATTTTTAAAGAGTAGCCTTATTAAGTTTACCTCACAGACTGTCAGTAAAGTGGCTACTTGTGGTCTCTATTTTTGGTAACGACCACTATGCAAGATTTATAGGGTAAAGAGAAATATTAGTTGAGAGCGGTACCTTCTTGGAGTGGGTAAGGACATTAAACAATACTCAAGTGCAGCCAAATGTGGGTTGTTTTTTTTCAAAGCAGTCTAATGCTCTCTTTTTTCCCTGATTGAAGAAGCTATTAGGCCAGTATTAGGCCAGTGTAATTTCCTCTATTTTGATGTACAGATTACTCCATAGGCTTGAAGGCTGACATTCATGTGTGATTTACTGATAATGTTAAACAACATCTGGCAGAAAAAAAAATTGTTCACCCCCTCCAACCAATCAGGAAGGCCCCTTGAGAGAAATTACGGGGGCCCAAGTCTTGTTCATATGTGTGCAGACTAGTGAATTGAGCGAAGTACTGCCATAGGCTTATGTGTGGAGAACCTGCATGAATGTTCATTATAATGTAGAAGGTTAGGAGGCATCCTGTGCAAGAGAAATCGTCCACACGGGTGAATTATTTAATTTGTGTAAAAAGAGTAAAATGTGAAGTGAAAACTGTCTGGATAGAGATTTTCCATCTTGAATTCTGTGGAGGGATATAGTTCAGGTGATATTGGCCTTGTTAGTATCTAGAACAGTTTTGATGGATCAGGTGGATACTTCTTTCTGCTAACCTTTTTTTAATGCTTTGTTTCACGTATTAGTCTTTGTACATGGTGGGGTTAAAAAAAAGGACAAAAAAACTGAAAAAGAGTCAGTGTAAGCCACTATATTGTCTTTATTACAGTCCATGGTCTCACATGAGTTGAATTGCTGTACAGGAAAGGTTGTACAGACTGTGTGAAAAGCAGGTAATTTTTTTGTGTGTGTGTTATTTGTAATCATCATGCATATATATGTCCCATCTCTACAGGTGAAGGTTGTGTACATCAGAAACCTCTCACAGGAGTCAACAGAAGCCAAGATCAAGGAAGATTTTGGGCAGTATGGTGAGGTGGAGAAGGCAAAGAAGATGAAAGACTACTGCTTTGTCCACTTCAAGGAGAGGGAGAGTGCCATAAAAGTAAGTGTAACATTTGAGTCTCACATTAGACAGGGATGTGAGAGTTTAGAGTTAGAAGCCTCTCGTCTATGGTAATCGCAAGGGAAACACTTCTTGTTTGCTGCTATTTGCACATAAAAGAGCAATACACCTCACACACGGTAAATTTCTCACCAACTGTGGAAATAATCTGGAGGCCAAAACCCACTGTTCAGACTTTTTGCAGTTTGAATACATTGAAATGTTACAGTTCAAGGCACAGCAGACTTTTTTCAGGAAGTATTCTCACACCCCTGATTAAAATTTTTTTTTTTTTTTTTGTTAAGTAAGTCATTCATGGCATCTGTGCAAGCATCAAAGTTCTGACAGTTCTGCAAGACACCATGGAATCACGCTAGTTATTGACATATAATCGTGGTTTGATGGCAGAATTTTAACGTGCTTCCGTGTGCATTGCAGAATGTTGTTAACCCTATACGCACTCGCACAGCCTAACAACAATCTGCCATGCGCAGGGAAGTGCATTCACGACAATCTGTCATGCGCATGATGATATGTACTAGACCTTGTGACCAAGAATGATCATTCATGAAAAATGATGGAAAATAATGAGCAGAACATTCCTGAAAAAAGGTTTACATTTGTTATGACAGAGACAGGATGAAATTAGAATTGAAGTTTTCTTTAGGATGAAAGCCATAACTTGCTATGTGCATGAGCTTCATTTGTACTAAGAGGAGTGAGTCTCTCATTTGTGATAGGCCATTGAGGAGATGAATGGAAAGGAGTACGAAGGAAGCTGCATTGAAGTCTCTCTTGCCAAGCCACCCATGGAGAACAAGAAGAAGAAGGAGCGAATCATGAGGCAGCAGCAGAGCTATCCCCAGTAAGTATTCACCTTTGTATCTTTGTGCCTGGGGGTCTGAAGTAATTTCCTTTGAGTAAAGCAATTGTTAATGCGCACACATTTCTTGCAGCAGGGCAACTTGAGCTGTAAAACCAAAGGCTACTGTTTCTGTTTTAATTAAATTTGCAAATTCTTAGAAAGAGCCAGATGTGATATTTTGTCCTCTTATCCACTCCTGAAGACATACACACATTGGCCCATTTTAAGGAAGTAGTTTCAAAAACTTGCAACTTGCAAGTGCAGCAATCCGGGTCTGGCAGTTGTTTTTGAGGCTTTTGTGATTTAGATACAGGAATTCCTATTAAACACGGTCAAAAGATGTGAGAACATTTAACAAAGTAAGTCTTCTGGTCATTGCCAACCTTTACATGTTACCCTATAGGAATTAAAACTTGAATTTATCGTGTATGAATTTCGGTCCAAAAAAAAAAAGAGACTGTGCAGACATAAAGCAACCATTAACTAAGAGAGATTGGAGTAGAAAGAGAGGAGCTGGACTGATCACAGTGAGAGAGAAGATGGAAGATGTGGCTGGTAGGATTACAACTTGTCACCTGTCTTTTTCATACTACATAAACTAGTTAGTTGCTATTGAATGTTGTACATTGCAAATTTATGCATCAGTTCATGTAAGCTTCCTGCTTAATGTACAATTTACAGCTTCGGTTATGATGGCTATAGCCCACGCGGACGTGGTGGTGGCCCTCCCATGCATGGGCGAGGTGGCCCAGGAGGCTATGGTGGTGATCGATTTGGCAGGGGGGACTTCTTCCGATTTGATGACGGCTACTACGGCTACGACTACCAGGGTGGCTACATGGACTATGATGACTACTATGGCGGTGGCTTCGACTACGACCAGGGATACTACGGAAGAATGGGACGTGGCGTACCCAGGGGAAGGCCTAGGGGAAGGGGAATAGGGATGAGAGGAGGACCAGGTGCCCAGCGGGGTTTTCGGGGAGGTGGGGTCCGTGGGGGCCCCAGGGGAGGGCGAGGTGGTCCCAGGGGTGGACGTGGTAACAGGGGAGGTAGAGGGGGAAGAGGGGGCAACATGGGGGGCAAAAGGAAACTAGAGGGGCAGCCAATGGGGGACCCCAAGAGGCGCAACACCCAGTCCCAGTGGGGAACCCAGCCCATTGCTCAGCAGCCCCTCGATCAGGGATATGGCTATGACTACAACTCCTCCTACAATGATAATTGGGCATCAGACAATTTTGGCAGTAGCCACTGGAAGTAGACTCACTGCTTGAACTGTCAGGCATTGATACTGTGCCGATGACCACTGGACGACAAAGGCCGTTGACCTGTCTCCACATCTCGCTATCAACAGTACAGGTAAAGACATCGGGCTGGGAACATGGACTCTTGTCATTTGTAAATAAATAACTAGAAAATACCTCTACAAATACTCATTTGAAAATGCCTGATTCATTTTAGCTTGCAAGTATCAGTTGCAAAGTAATAGAAAGTCATCCATTTCTGCAGATCAGTCTGGAAAGATTTTGTGTGAGTAGGATTTTGCTACATTTCTTGGTCAAATTCGTATTTTTAGGGTAGTGCTTGTGAACATTTTATTAACTTTTTGGCAACATGTAAATTTAGTTTCAAATCATAACCTAAATGTATACTGTGTCATTGTCAAATTTGTCCGAAAAGTTGTAAATAATTGCTGTTGTAACAGATGGTTAGTTGAACCAGTTGGTCAAGACACTGGAAGTGTTCCTTTTTGTGGGACCTTCAGCCACATATTTATACAGTATTCATTCACTGTTGAAAGTTAATTGGGTTTTTAGGAGAAAGATATTTTTACACTACTCAATTATGCTCTGTACATTTCACCTGTTTTTGTCTACCCAAATGTCCAAGTACAAAGCACATCCTGTGTCTTTGTGAATTTCACTTGCAGGTCTAAGTTACTGTATGTTCTCTGTGAAATACCCTGGACTTACTCTCAATTTTGTTATGAAGATACAGTGTCATTATTAGAAGATAAACTATGCCTGAGGAAATCATGTTAATTTCATTTCCTGTCTTAAACTTGTAACATGTTTATGTAGATATCCCTTGTTTTGGCAAGACTGTGAAACTATTAAGTTTTGATATTCATTAAAAGTTGACCATGTACAGAATTCACCAAAATGTTCTTTTTCTTGTTTCCTTTCAAGAATCCCTTGGTGAGAATTGGGAAGTGATATTTGCGTCTGTTGCAGCTTAAGTTTGTGCAAGCGTGTTAACATTGCATGCTTTATATGTGTATTGTCCTTTTAGGTATGCCTTGGTACAATTGAACTGTTTATCAAAATAACATTTAAACAAATCACTCTTCTTTGTACCACCAGACAGTGCTTCAATAATTGTATTATTGGTAAGTGTAAGATTACATGTCACTCTTGTTTTTCCGACAGAACTGGGAAAAAAATTTAAAAAGAAAAGCAAATTGACTGGGCTACACTACTTGAAAACTTGTTCAGATAAGAATGATATTACTGAAACTAGTGCAAGAAAAGTGCAGCATGCTTGGAAATTTTCAACGCTGTCAAGTGCTGTAGCTATGTTGATATTAACATATTTCTCTCTTTCTCTTTTTCTCCCTCTTTACTCTCTCATCCCATAATTCCCACTAGAAATTCAATTATGAAGTCAAATTCTTGAATGAAAATGAAGTTCCCAAATTGGAGCTTTCTTTCAATTTCAAGATTTCTTGCAATGTCTTTTGATGTGTTCTTTGATAGCAATTTCTCTTTCAGATGAAAAATTGGGACAAACTGTCCTTCAAGCTCAATTTCAGTCATACCCCATGGCTGTTTTGGAATATTTATGCATTTGCCTCATGGAGAACATTCTTCAAAGAGAATCTAATAGTTACGCCAAGTACCCAAGAATTATTGAATCCGTGGAGAAAATCCAGTAAATCCTGCTGGAATTGTGATAAAGCCTTGTTTTGAAGGCTACCATTGGTGTGAAGGAAAGAATTAAGCCACGATTGGCTTCCAGAAAATGTGAGACCCCCATGATATCAATAGAGGTCTGGGATTAAACCTCCTTGTCATACTATACCCTTGAGTTACTCCAGATTCTGCCGACAGACAATTGGACTTCTTCAAGGTGACAACTGGCAGCATAACCAAGGATGAGTGGAAGAGACATATGCGCTGCTTGGAGATTATGATGATGAGCAAAGCAATGAGCGATTCTATTTAATATGAAGGGATACATTGTCCAGTTTGGACACCTGCACTGGCATCAAGCAAAGGATACATGATCACGATTTCCATTGGCCTCTCTACTGAGATTTCCCTTTTCAAATTATATTCTGCTGAACAAGTTCACAGAGCAAGATAAAATCGATTTCTTTGCAGTGTAACTCCTGTATTTGCAGAACAACCCCTGGGAAAGAAAGGAAGCTGCTGTTTGACAGACAAGAAAATTTATCACCCCAACAATAATATCGTCATGCTTTCCAAATTCTGCTCCAAACTAATGAGTCATACTGGGATGACAAGGTGATATTATCTGAGATGACAGCGGAATCATTTGCTTTCTGACCTTCTACAGTCATCAGTGGCAAGGATATTTTCAGTTGGCGCCGCCCTAGTCCTTTGTTCCCATCAAACCCCTCATCTACGCTAACCAGGATTCCTATCCAAAGTTAATGATTCAGCAGTGTACCTTCAACCAACAGTATGAAAAACCACCCAAATTGCTATGCTCTGACATGCACTTGTCTTTAAGCTGCGTGAATAATTGAGCCAGCTGTCTTCCCATCAGTTACTTTCACCGTCACCAAAGCACCACATACTAGTGATTTGCTAAAAGGTCTGGAAAATGAGAAAGCCAGGACTTTTTCTTTTCCCTAAAATTCAAGAACATGTTAGAAAAAAATGTCAAACCATGATTGGTCTGGAGACCTGTTCTATATTTTGGTGATTTCCCTTATATGAAAAAAAAAGAAAAGAAATAATGCTCAAATATCAAACCTCCTGACGTTTATATGCTACATGACTTAGGAGAGCAGAAGTTGGTCTACACCATCTTCTGTCAAAGCAAAGTGAAGTCCCACGGAATGTTCCTGAAATGTTCACAAACACATCAGTTAATAACAATTTGGATTCCAGTTTAATTGACCTGAAAGTAGACATTTCTCACCATTGTAAAGAATTGCCAACTTCTAAACTTTCAGTATTCATGAAAATATTACTGTTCTTGTACTATACAGGGTGGCCCAAAAAGAACGGAACACCTAAGATCTTGGATTTCAGCAAAATTCTTGCCAATATGTCATTATTTTGCATATAATTTGAAAGGTCGTTCTTTTTCCAATAGAAAGACACCAAGTTCTTTAATTTTGGTTAATGCATTATGATTTTAGGACCATTTTTGTCAACCTTTGCAATTTTCAAAATGTGATCATTTTGCACTCTCAGAGGTACCGAAACCAGCGACAATTCGGCTTGCCATAGAACCAGTAGTGTTCACAATGTGTGGAATGTGGGGCGGAAGGTGTGATTGTCATTGTCCGCTAGCATTGTGAATGAGACGACCTGTTGGGCTCATTGAGATGCTAAATTTAGCTGGAAAATAGCGAGGTTTATTCAAAGGCATGATCGGCAGTGATGTGAGTTCATGAGTGGTATAGGAATAAAGCCCGTACTTATAATTAAGTATACACTGATAAATACAGTAAGAAATGAGAATAATGCGGTGTCAGTTTATGAACGAATTAACGGGTGCTAATTATCCCACCGGGCTTGAAACTAGTTCGCCACTGTAGATTTTGCTAGTGGCAGAGATGTCTTCGCTATCCCACGATTCTGAGATGTCTATTGTGAAATTACAGTCTCTTCGGGGAGTCACAAGAAAATATAGACCGGATTTAACGGTGTGGCTGACCGAGTTTGAAAATTCCCAATCTGAGCTGTCTGAATTCTATGATTATGTTGTAAAAGATGGATGAAAACTACAAAGAAAAGCAAGCATAATGAAGATCATAAATTAATTTAATGATACACCAACACGCAATTTTCTCAGTTCTCAATGTATCAATGTACACTTAATTAAAAGTACGGGCTTTATTCCTTAACCACTCATGAACTCGCGTCACTGCTAACCATGCCTTTGGAAAAACCTCGCTATTTTCCAGCCAAATTTAGCATCTCGATGAGCCCAACAGGTCGTCTCATTCACAATGCTAACGGACAATGACAATCACACAGCCCGACCCACATTCCACACATTGTGAACGCTACTGGTTCTATGGCAAGCCGAATTGTCACTGGTTTCGGTATCTCTGAAAGTGCGAAATGATCACATTTTGAAAATTGCAAGGGTTGACAAAAATGGTCCGAAAATCACAACGCATTAACCAAAATTAAAGAACTTGGTGTCATTCTATTGGAAAAAGAATGGCCTTTCCATTAGTATGCAAAATAATGACATATTTGCAACGACATTGCTGAAATTCAAGATCTTAGATGTTCCGTTCTTTTTGGGCCACCCTGTATAATCTTTGAAGTTCTGAACAGTGCTTAGTTCATAAACCTATACCCCTTCTAATGGAACCTGTTGTTGCATGTCTGATATAATAATAGGTATAATTTTGTAAGAATAATGATACTAAATATCAAAATACAAAGACATAACTGTAAAAGTGGATATTTTTGTGCTAGTAATTTTTCGGGCTATGCAGAGAGAGATGAATTTCGTATGTACAGTATTTAATTCCATGGAATCCGGTCATTAACTACTGGAAATATGACATGGAAAAATATTTGCGTACTTTTATTTTTGTGCTAGTTTCTGGTTGTGCAAAATGCGCGAAAATTTCCACACCGCGACAATTTCCACTTTACAGTAAACCACAATTAGCTGAATTGATTACATGTACAGTGGTGTAGTTGCATTTACAAGATTATCATGCTGGAGCATTTAACAAAAATCACAGCACACAGTTCCAAAGTTATAGCTATCTTCAAATCGCAGGAAAACAAGATTTGCAGCAAACGTGATTGCTGGAAGGATTACTCCAGAATTAGCATAGACACTGGCTTTAGGCGATTAATTCATGTCACTAGGCTCTTTCAAAATTTTCTCTTTCAGATAGGGAAAAAAAAACTAGAAATGTCGCTATGGTGACTGGTATGCCTTCGCCATAATGCATGGTTCTCCGAATAGGTCTATAACACAATGTCTTGACAAAGTGTGACAACAGTTTTAAGTAACTGGCAAAAAATATTAACATGACAGGATTGTCACAAATGTATTGAATGTTCACTTTCCTTGAACTAGGTTTAATTGGATGAATATGGCTACACTGTCTATTGGGTGCAGGTATTTGGAGATTTGAGGATTTTTACCCAACTTTTGAGCCTTTTATAAGTTTGAAGAAGTGAAATTTAGCACTTCCACTTGACCTTTGACCTTATGGCAAGAAACTTCCAAGAGAAGCTGTATTGGGTAATACATGCATATACAGTACACTAAGTTTCAAGAAAAAATCCTGCAGACATTGCATAGACAAGAGGGAAATAATTACATTTTGATGAGTTGACCTTGACCCCCCGACCTTTGACTCATGCACCCTAAATTCCCCACATGATCACTGCCAGTCAGTACATGCATATACAGTCAAACTCGGATACCTCGAATTCGTCGGGACTGAAGAAAATGGTTCGAGGTATGCGAATTTCGAGGTACGCGTACGTCGAATTTTCTTCGACTTATCCGAAGTTTATCGTTGTTCAACATAGTATCTGTTATAGTGCCTACCGATTGTTTGCACGCTTGTCAATTGGAATTGAATCGACTTTTATATGACTGAATTGAATGAAAATCGGAATTGAAATCAAAATTTCAGAAATAAAGATTTTGGTGGCCCGATCGCGCCACCAAAAAAAATCGGATGTTTGCCTTTACTTTTGAAAATGAATAGCGGTAACAATCGGCTACGTAAGATGCTAAAATAAATGTCAGATGTTTGCTTTTAATTTTAGAAATGAATAACGGTAATATTCGACTCGGTATGATACTAAAATAAATGTCGGATGTTTGTTAATACTTTTGGAAATGAATAACGATAAGACTCAGCTCCGTATGGTGCTAAAACTAATGTCAGATATTTGATTTTGCGTTCGAAAATGAACAAGGATAACATTGGGCTCCGGAAGACGCTGGAATAAATGTCGAATACAGTAAACCTCGGATAAGTCGACGTCGAGTGAGTCGAAAATCACTTAACTCGAAGCAAAATGAAAAGTCCCGATTTTTCCCTATGTATTTTCTCTAAGAAATATTTGGATAAGCCGAAGTACGAGAGTCGAATTTCGGCTGTGTCGAAGTAAAACATTCAGTCCCTTTTGTACAAAATACACGTAGTTTACATCACTTGAGCCGAAGAAGATTTGACTGGCATTCTCATTACATTTAAGAGGAGAACAAAAAAAAAATCGGCATGTCGCAAACTCCGTCCCTGACCTGCTGCAGGTAAGCATGCACACTCACCGTACCGCTCCGCACGCATGTCGAATACATACACATGTATACATGTATACACACAGCACATCGATCCATACTTTATCCATACACACAGCACATCCATACTTTATCCATGTCAAGCCAGAACTCCTTGGTCAACCAATCGCTGCTTTAATATTCTAGTGACAGGCCAAGTGGGCGGAGCTTGTTTGTGCGTGCCCGGCCCCGGCTGTTCAATGGAGGTGGGATGGGCCTGGGAGAGTGTTTGTCTCAGGGTAGATTGACAGAGACGGCTACCTATGTTGCACCATTGCATAGACATAGCACATGCACATTACCACATCAGCGCAGACATTCTCAGAACTACGTTTAACTACTAGTATTGATACAAATTCCATGTTCAATTTAGAACAAAATAAGAACATTATCTTCAAGAACAGACAAATTTGAATGCAAACACATACCCGCACGCACACACACACACACACACACACACGCATGCATGCAAATATACTATAATACATGTACTAAACTGTGAGTCGAAAAAAAATCGACTCTCGCGAGAGTCGAAGTTCACTTAAGTCGACGCATTTTTCTCAGTCCCGAGAGCTTCGACTCATGCGAGGTTTACTGTATTTGCTTTGACGTTCGGAAATGAAAAACTAATATTCAACTCCACACGATGGTTTGATAAATGTCGGGTGTTTCCTTATATTTTCGAAAGGAAATAGCAATAACATTCGGCTCCGGAAGATGCAAAAATAGATGTCAGGTGATCGCTTTTGTGTTCGGAAGTGAATAGCAGTAATATTCTGCTCCATACAATGCTAAAATAACTTTCTGATGTTTGCTTTTAAATTTCGAAATGAATAACAGCAACATTCAACTGCGTTCAATGGTAAAATTAATGTTTGATGTTTGCTTGACGTTCGTAAATGAGTAACAATAATATTCAACTCCTAACAATGATAAAATAAATGCTGGATGTTTGTTTTTACATTTGAAAGTAAATTGCAATAACATTTAGCTCCGGAAGATGCTAAAATAAATGTCGAATGTTTGCTTTAGTATTCTGAAATGAATAACAATAACATCAAATTCCGTACGATGATAAGATAAATGCCGTATGTTTGCTTTTACGTTAGAAAGTAAATGGCAATACCATTCAGCTCCGGAAGTTATCAAAATACATGTCGAATGATTGCTTTTACGTTTGGCATGTTTGGAAATGAATGGCGGTAACATTCTGCCCCATATACGTTGTTAAAAAAAATATTGGATATTTGCTATTACATTTCGAAATGAATAACGGTAATTCAGCTACGTTTGATGGTAAAATAAATGTCTGATGTCTACCTTGACGTTCAAAAATGAAAAACAGTAATATTCGGCTCCGTACAATGATAAAATAAATGATTCATTTCACTCTCGGAAGTGGACAGCAGTACATTTCGGCTCCGGATACGATAATAAAATAAATGTCGGATGTTTAAAATGAATAACCGTAATATTCTGCTCCTATATACGATGCAAGAATAAATAACAGATTGTTGCTTTTACATTTGGAAATGATTAACGGTATTAACCCACTCAGTTATGCTAAAACATATAGGGGATGTTTGCTTTCACGTTTGGAAAAGGATAGCATTCAGCTCCGCCAAGATGCTAAAATGAATGTCGGTTGTTTGCTTTTACATTTAAAAATGATTAACGGTTATATTCGGCTCCATAAGGTGCTAACAATACATACTAATATATGTTGGATGATTGCTTTTACAATAAGAAAATAATTAATAACGGTAACTTTCGGATGCTAACAAATGTCAGCAAATGCTCCCACTTTCTCATTTCAAACGTAAGTTTTAACCTCCTAGTATAAGCATAAACTTTTATAATAATCTCTACGAATAATTGCTAAATCTCAAAACACAGAATAAGATGATTGAATTTCCTATTCATTTGTTTAAGACATGGGCATCTGTATCACTTCAATAATGCTTAATATTGATTTTTCTATGTTAAGTAGGACCGATTTAGTTTTTCTAATGTTCCCCCCCCCCTTTTTTTTGCGCCAGCAGATTTTACTTTCGACCACCAAAAAATAAAAATCAATGACATTCGTGACCCGATAAAGTCAGTGTGGAGCCCTGTCTATTCCATTCTTTATTATGCTCAGCCTATACTTCCAGATCATATACCACACTATTTTCATAATCGCATTGCTGGAAAAAAAATCCAGTGCTTGCGTTCTCGCGGAAATGAAACAAACTTCGTGAAAGGCCAAAAAAGTCAAAATATAGGCACTACGCAGGGAGATTGATGTTAGAACAGTGGACCGTGATTAATGCCAAAGATATAACTGTCAACACCTAAGCAGGTGCGCCACGACGGTTAAGAAATCTACGCGCACGGTATGACTACTCGGTATCACGATCAAAAATCAGAACGCAGTGGTTAAAGAAAAGAGCGTAGTGTTAACGTAAGCACTCAATTGGCACGGGTGCTATGTCCATAATCGTGTACGTGTGTAGTAGGTAGGTGTTGGGGGTTTTTCTTGTTAGCTGTGTAGGCCTACCGGGTATTTCTTTGGGCGCGCGATTGTTGAGAATATTTACAGTCGAGTGTGAAAAGATTTGTGACATGTCTCAGCTGTCCACGCGCGCTTAATCGGAGATGCTGAGTGATGTTGCAATTTCGATTCGAGCAACATGCTTGGAAAAACAATAAGTTAATTAAGATCGGGACATTAGAATTCACTTCGAGGTAACCGAACTTCGAGTTATTTTCTTCGAGCTACGCGAATTTTAATACACGGAAACTCCATAGGAACAATCGGGACTTTCATTTTGCACCCGAGGTAAGCGATATTCGGCTTATCCGAGTTCGAGGTATCCGAGTTTGACTGTATACAAAGTTCCATGAAGATACCTTGAAATATTTGTGAGATATGGAGAGAAAAAAGTGAAATCTTAACATATTCACTTGACCTTTGACTTCATGACCCAAAACTCTGGGGAATCTTTATTTGGTAGTTCATGTATATACCAAGTTTCAAGAAAATACCTCTAGGCATTGCATAGATATAGGGGAAATAGTGAAATTTCAAGCAGTTGACTTTGACCTTGAGCATGTGCGCCCAAAAGTTGATAGGCACAACTTCCCCCAACTCGTACATGTACATGCCAAGTTTCATTATGATACCTGTGACGTTTTTTTAGATACTCTGTCCACAAAATTGATAACGGACAGACGGACAACCCGAAAACATAATGCCTCCGGCATCACTTCGTGGCGGAGGCATAAAAATCAAATGAGGCATGTTTAGGGCTGTGCCCCTTTTTTAACTAATAACATAGGAACTTGCTCTGTAATTTTTTTGTTTCTTTTTGCCTCTGAAAGAATTGTCAATGACAAATTTATGCTTTTCACAAGGTTTGATTAAAGTTTCAGTTAGTGACACAGTCAAATTGGACAGACAGGTCAAATTATTTTGGAGGGTTTTTTTTTCTTCTTTTTTTTTTCATTTTGTTTGGTTTTGTCTTTATTTATTTATTTATTTATGTTTATTTTACTTTATTTTATTTTATTTTTTTTTTTATTTTTTTTTTTTTTGCTTTGTCACCTCAACGAACTCTAGAAATACATTTAGGCGACAGACCAAACAATGCATATTTGAATGTCCAGCTATGGCAAAGCATTTCTGTTGCCTGTTTCTTTTATTTCCTCTGCCAAGGAAGTTCAATTTCTTGCTGCCATTGCTTTGTGTGTTTGCAAATAAGTTATGAACAGATTTGGATATACATTTCAGAAGCATGAAAAATTCTGTTAGTTATTGGGATCGCCATTTGGGACCAGGATTTTTAGAATGTCGTAAGTTTATCACTTTTTGAAGGAGTCATCATTGGAAAATACAGTCATTTTCAGCTTTTAATTTAAGCCTACATTAAAGGGACTGTACAGTTCAGGTTGAGGTGAGGATTTAGCTTTAACATTTTGAAAGATCTTCAGAAACCACTAAATGAGATGGCAAAGAGCATGCAATTCTAAGGGGAATCAAAAATTTATTTGATGAAAATTGATTTTGAAATGGCCGGGATATCCAAAAACAAAGGAGTAGTGTACGTATTATTATCCCTTCTTCGAATATCTCAGCCATTTGAAAAACAATTTTCGTCAAATAAACGTTGAGTCCTTCTTAAAATTGCATGCTCTTTCATATTTCATAAGAGGATTCTCATCTCACTGAGGAATGTTAGGAATGTTATAAACCTGAATCCTCATCTCACCCAGTACTGTACAGTCCCTTTATTAGATTACTTAGCATCACCATCACTTTTCTGCACACAATATTTAGATGATGACCCTTAATTAAACTTCATTACATGATGGGAATGTAGAATTAAAATATGGGGTGGGATTGACAATGTGGGTGGAAATAGGCTGCTTGTTGAGGCATGCACTCTGCAAAATTTGTTTTTATTTTTTCCCCCTTTCCCCAGTTTTTGGGTAGATTAGTAGTTGAGGTCAAGATTAGACTTACTCTTCTTTTTTGTTATCTTATACATGTAAGACCATGATGTGAAGTAAAAGGCTAATCTTGAGAAAAATGCTATCACAAGATGGCACACATAAGAAAAATAATTCTATGTGAACATTGTTGATATACAGTTGCAATATTGCCAACCTGACCTTTCCTGTATTTGCATCCAGAGGGGATGGAGCTACATTGTAGTTAACATTTTTTTTATGTACATGTATCATGGGTTTTTTGCGCTTTTTGTTTTGTTTTGTTTTTTGTTTTTCAAGCGCTTTATTTTCAATTATTTTGGAGGGGGTGGTTTTGTTTGGGTCAGCTTCTAGGCTTCTCTTCTCCATAACCCCTGCCTAGCGTACTTAATGTTGGACCTCCCAATAATGAGGAATAAGCCAAGGTTTGCTTATGCAGTGTGTTTTACACCAATTTCGTAGTTTAATATGGTCTCATTAAGTGATGTCAACCCTCAAATAGTGTTTAATGTATGATGAATCGGGCTGATGTTGCTTCAGTATTTTGTGCCAGATCTTCCCAAGTATATTGGTTTCCATTTTTTATTTTAGCATCTTTATTATTACATGTATTTTTTTGGGGGGGGGGGTGGGGAGGAGGGAGTATTCGAGGTCATGTTTTTGATATCTCTTTTTTTTTTTAAATGGGGGGGGGGTGGTTTATTGCTGACATGTGTCTTGTTTCGTGAGTGTGTGGAGAGAGTGAAAGAGAGAGACCATTAGGGTAAGGGAGGGGATTAAGCTACAGTGCATTCCCATTATAAAGTCATGGGGACCAGTGGTTTTTCTTTCCTTATATTGAGGCCTGTTTTCAAAAATCTTCCCTAAAACCAGAAATGATAGAGCCAGGTTAGTGCTGTGTCAGAGTGCGAGTACATGTACATGAAGGGCTCTTCAAAACGCTTGGTCAAATCTTTCACCTAGCTTGGCAGGTAGTACACAAGTACTGCTAAGGTGATGTATATTATACAAGTGTAAAGCGTCATCACAGAAGCCAGACAATGTCGGGGGAAATTTTGTGTTTTTTTGGTTTGTGGCAAATACGGATTTGTGCAATGCTCAGCTTTGAATTGACCCATGATTTGCCCTGCTTCATCACCAAAAAATGTTTTAAAACTTTAAAAGTTATTTTGCCAAAGTTGGCTATATGCACAATTTTCTTCCATTTATGATCTCCAACTCTATCAACATGGGTAATGTGATGACACACTACAAATGGACACCATTACCCCCCCCCCCCCCAAAGTGGTTGCTGTTTTCTTCTTCATGTTCCTAAAAATGCGTGGAAGGTGAACTTGCAATACCCGAGAGATCACTAGACCTACTGGGGCCTCCCAGTTCTTCCAATCTCACCAGGAAGAATGTGACAGTATTCATTTACAGTATTCCTCTGGAAAGAACTCGGTTTGCCTGTGTGTTTTGATGTACTTTCATGTCAATCTTTCTTTTTCATGTGCGTTTGTCGTGTTGGTTTTTTTTTTTCTTTGTAATGTACGTATCCAGTTCTCTGTCCCACCCTATCCCATTTGGAGAGAAACAGTTCTATTGCTATTCTTGGTGTAATATTTACAATACATGTATTCTTTTCTTTTTTTTTAAGTAATGCCAGTGGTCTATCATTTGAATTGAAAAAAAAAAATATCAAAAACAAACTAAATGTCATTGTTGATTTTCTTAGATTATTGATTGAACTATCCCTGAATGTGATTACACCCCCCTTTAAAACAGTAAGTTATCTCAATGCACATGTTTGTGTGCTCTTTATTGGGAGAAAAAAAAAATGCACTTGCCATGGCATCCCATTGTTCAACATGGACAACAGAAATGTTTTACTCATTTTGGAATACTGGTCACGTGTGCCAAAACCCCCGAGTCCAGTGCTCAAAACTTTGGGGACTTGGCCCAATTCATATTGGCACTACTTTCAACTTTGACATTTACCCATTTACCCATGTGTATTGTAGTAGTCAAATCCTACAAAACTTGGGAGTTGGCTCAATCTGCAATATGTTTTAATGCTTCTTAAAAAATGGTTATTGTGACAATGCATTTTTTCACCATTAATGAAAGATATGCTTTGAACATCATTACATTGGTCTCGTGGGCCACAATGTTAAATATACCCAAAGGGAGTTGGCTCAATCCACAATACAATTTACATTAAAAGAATAAATATGTATACTATAAACATGTATATATGTGACCCTGCACCTCAAAACAAAAAGTCGCCAGACATGAATTTTTAGTTAAGACCATATTCTGAAAGAGCCGACTTTATAATGATGTATAACTCAAATCAAATGGACTCTCCTAACCTATCTAAATATTGGAAAGAAAGCACAAACTCGGAAAAAGTGAGAACTGAGAAAAGAGGCTCTGAAGTAGTCTATTCAAGCGCTTAATCTTTACCAAACCGTTGCTGGCTGTGTGATGAATGGGACAAAAAAAAACAGTAAGTAAACCACCAGAGTAACAACAATGAAGGGATTATCAGATTAAACTGAAATTAAGCATACCTCATTAATACATTCTGTCCATAATTAATGCCAACTTTCAAAGCAGTAGCACTATCCTTTCAAAAGTTATTAGAGTTGAAAGTGAAGAGTGTGGACAAGGTTTTTCAGAAATGCAAAAGGGATTCTATTCTATTCTACCAAAAATGTTCGAGATAAACTGCTTAAAAAACACACTTTCCTGCCCGTTTTATGATACCAAATTTCAGCATAATGTAAAAGAAGACCCGCTCTTTCAGAAAATATGAAAAAGTCAAGTTCAGCTAGGTTGACCCATTTCACTTATTTTCAGTCCTCGCGCAAAATCAGTGTGTGCGACTTAATATTCGTTTTGAGGTGCACGGTCACATATATATCTTACATTGTATATATACATGCGTATATACACACACCAGAACACACACACACACATCGGCTATATGCGCAAGAGTTCAAGTGCTTAACTAAGGGAGTTTGCCCAACCCATAATATTCTTGAACAATTTTATGCTTATCATTTTAAAAATAAAGTTACCATGGTAATGCATAGTTCAACATCGACCTTTGATGTCGTATGCACCTGATCTAGAGGGTATGGCAGTCCCATGTATGCCAAATTTCAATTCTAATCAAAAACTGGGGGAGTAAGCCCAATTCATCTTTTTTTTCCCATCATATTTGTCACATACATTTTTGTAGTTGTCTTCTCAATGGCAGCACTGAAACATTTGATTTTCCTCCAACCCTCACTATGTGTTCCATCAATTCTGCGTTCTCTCAATTTGTAGACAACGTATATGACAATGAACTTGTCCTTAAAGGGAGCTGGGTTACCCATTAATTATTTTTTTTATGGCTAGTATAAATGTGACAAAAATGTCGTACAGCTTTCATACTTTCTAACTTAAGACTCAAATGGCCGGAAATAGAGCTTGATCCATAACCTCTTGGTACACCGTTGTACATTAGTGTATGTGTTTAAAAACTGCTGTTGCCATGGCAACATTCTTTAACACTTGTGAAAAGGGCATCACCGGCAACTTCATGTACACGTTACATTGATTACAGCTGTACTTGTGCCAGATATCAAGTGAATTGCATTTCAAGAGATAATCATTCCACATTTTGTATGATTTCTATGCAGATGTTTCATTGAAATCGCATGCAAAGTAGGACAGCTTTGGAATTGGCAAAGGGTTATACATTGTATTCCATTGAAAAGTGACATTAGTTGCAACCAGAACTAATAAGCATGGTGTCCTCCCCATTTCCCACTGGTCTACACAAAAGAGAGCAAAAATCATGTTCTTAGTAGTTCAACAATACATATGAATCCCAATGCCCCCCCCCCCCCCCAAAAAAAAAAGGGAAAAAAGAAAGACCAAGGATGCAGACATCACTTAAAATTTTAAGGGAACCCAAACATAAAGAGCAATGTGGATTGAGTGAAAGCAGCAACATTAGTAGAACACATCAGTGAAAGTCTGAGGAAAATCGGACAATCAACGCAAAAGTTATGTATTTTTAAAGTAAAAAAAAAAAGTTATGAACATTCAAATGAGCGAGTTGATGCCATGCCCTCACAAATTTTCATACAAGTTGCAATGGATATACAAAATCCAGATTTTTTTTTCTTTAATACGATACGTACAGGCAAAACTTTCCATATTCCCACCCCAATAAACTACAAATTGTATACCCGGTATCATATTTAATACATGTACAATGTACTCCTTTTTTCTTTTCTTTTTTGTAATTTGGGTAGTTCTTATACTTCTACAGCTGAAATTTCAGATTTTTGTCATTTCTGTATTTGAAATGAATAAGCAATAATTGTGAAGCATGGCATCAACTTGCTGAATGAATATTCATGACTGAGCAAGAACCATTTTCAAAAATAAAAAATCAAACTGTCACAACTTCTTTGTTCATGTGCGATTTTGATCCTTGTTGCACTGTTCGCAGGCAATTTTTTCTAATTGATAAAATTTGGGGTGGATTCTTCACGATCAAATGAATGATCATAACGTCGCGTGCTAATCCGAGTGAAGTTCTAACCAACATGGCCTATTAACAGGGAACAAGCTTGCCATTTTAAAGTGCCTCGTCACTGCATATCTCCTACACGTACTTCAAGAAGATTACATGTAGCTGGAAATGTCGCATCAAAATCTGCACAAAATAAGACACAGTTCAGTGTATATTACAACTGCTAAATAAAGAGTCCATAAGAACTTAACTGTGATGCAAATTGACTACTTGCATTTGGACAAATTAAGAATTCTAAAACATGCATTTACAGTAGTTAACAAGAATACCAAAGGTCTTCAGTAAAGAGACAATTTTGAGCTTTACCTCATGAATGGTCAAAACATTAATAAGAGTATGGGAACAAATATATGAATTCATGTACAGTGTACTGCCTTTCAAGGTTGACAGGGTGAAATTTATTGTATCGAGCATGTTTCCACAATGATGTATAGTCGCACAAGTTGAAGAGAATTGTCATTGATATGCACCAGATGAGAACCAACACTTGAATAGAAAGAATTAGAATCGAGTATGGTCACAACAAAAAATTTGTGCTTACCTATACACGAAACACGAATTCAGCAGTAAAAATTGCATGTGCTCGAACAGCAACACCAGTAACGGTATCCTTTGTTGCCAGACATACTCGCGCAATTTCACCTTGGGCTAGGTACAATGTATATGCACACTGTTACACTGTGCGTGAACTTGGCCCTGGAACCTGGCCTTGATATACAGTGACTGTATATCGAGGAGAGATATGACTGCAGGGCTGTCAAAAATCTCTACAGAGGCTTATATCAACCAGGCTTATATCAACCAAGCTTGAAGTATCGGAATGAACACTGAACTGATTTTTGCTATTTTCACAACTCCTTGGGAAGGCTTGGCTTTTTTATGCCCTAATATACGTTTTCTTTGGATCTCAAACTCTATGGTTAACATGAATGAAAATTCAATTGTGGCTTTGATAAGTGAAAGGAATGCACTTCAGGAAGGGTCACTCAATTACATGTGAGCAGAAGATGGAAGCCAATTTATCTGACCAAGCATAATTGTTAGAAATTCTGCCTCAATCTCCACCCCTTCCCCCCCCCCCCCTCTCCAAATTGATTGTGTGTGTGTGTGTGGGGGGGGGGGGGGGGGGGTGAAAGCATAGGGAAGGGATTTTGAGGAGTGCAAGCAATACAAGGGTTGTAGATTAGGTTTACATGCAACTAAGCGTGGAAGATTGTCATTCAAGATGTATCAGAGACTTCCAAGTTGGTTTATTCCATTACCGCCAAATCAGAGTTGACTTGCCAGGGTTAATATAATCATTCAGCTTTCGGCATATATACACATGGGATACTTCTAGCTGCACACAATACTTTGTGATGAATCTTGTGTATTAGAGATTGGGGGGGGGGGGGGGCTTCAAACACATGCAGGCAGCACAAATTGAGAACATTTTAATAAAATGTCTTTGTTCTGTTTCACCTTTCAAAATGTGCAGCACATTCCTACCATGTCAAGAGACTGCATTACCAACAGCTCCAGAACCAGAACATCATACAAACTGTCACTTCTACAGAAAATCATATGGTCTTCATACATTGTATTCAGAGAAACCTGTAGCAAGAGAAATTAATGGAACACTTTACATATAACCTGACATTCCATGTACAATTCTAATACATATGCATTCCAGCATAAAATGATAGACAAAAAGTTACCTCCAACAGATCATTTTGCTCTTGGATTCTGCTGATGGCACAACTAGTTACCAGGTACGTACAGGAAGATAAGGGGCTAGCCTTCATAACTATACTTTATAAAATATAAAATGAAATCAAAAGTCCTCCAGCTAACATTTTACACTTAAATCCTCTTTAACATTAACATGATGTAAAACTGGGAAAAATAAATCTACAGTATGTTTCCACCCAGTTATATTGTATCATCACAGGTTGTTTGCACGTCGAGGTGGGGCAGCTTTGTTCACACATGTTTATGTAAGAGAGGGTTTTCATTCAAAATGAGGTTGACAATTGCTCTTTACATGAACCTCCCACCTCTACTTCAGCATTGTAACCATTGATGTAATGGCATAATATTTCAAATGAACCTGAAAATAAAAGCAATCATGGAGGTACATGCTCTATTACAAAAATTGCTCATGGGTGAACATTTTTTTTTTTACATCTTTAAAATAATAATTAAGCTGTTACTGTATATAATTTGACTCTTCCTAGTCAAAATGGCCTATGATACAAAATTGTGGCAAAAACTAACCAGGTCCTTGAGACTGGTGCAATTTACAAAGCTACAACGAAAAGGGAGTACATTGTATATAAAGCCATACAATTAAAACACGTAAGTTTTGCATATGTTCTGCTGTATCTCCCAGGCCCATCCCACCTCCACTGAACAAAACTACAGTCAGCCGGGCACGGACAAACAAGCTCCGCCCACTTGGCCTGTCACTAAAATATTAAAGCAGCGACTGGTTGACCAAGGAGTTCTGGCTTGACATGGATAAAGTATGGATGTGCTGTGTGTATGGATAAAGTATGGATCGATGTGCTGTGTGTATACATGTATACATGTGTATGTATTCGACATGCGTGCGGAGCGGTACGGTGAGTGTGCATGCTTACCTGCAGCAGGTCAGGGACGGGGTTCTGCGACATGCCGATTTTTTTTTTTTTTGTTCTCCTCTAAATGTAATGAGAATGCCAGAAAAATCTTCTTCGGCTCAAGTGATGTAAACTACGTGTATTTTGTACAAAAGGGACTGGATGTTTTACTTCGACACAGCCGAAATTCGACTCTCGTACTTCGGCTTATCCAAATATTTATTAGAGAAAATACATAGGGAAAAATTGGGACTTTTTATTTCTTTTATGCCCTTATCATAAAGGGAAAGCCTGTAGGACCATTTCCAAACATGCTGTTGCAGTGGAAATCTCTGAACACATACTCTTTCATAATTAAGCTTATGAGACAAATCTGTGTTTATTATTTTAGCTATCTTCCTCCACCAGTGACAGGGTGAATTCTCACCAACACAAAGTAAGCAACTTGGCACTAGTGTAAATTGTGTAAATGCAAAATGAAACAAAAACATCCACATACATCATCACTGCATATCCTCTACTACAGTATTTACATTATCATTTTGGAAAAGGATCAAGTTCCAATTATGACACCTCTAAGGAATCTTCACAACTAGTCCACAGACTGCCTCTTGTTCATTGACATCAGGGCGCGTTGTCTCAGCAGACGCTCTTTCTCCTCACCATCACTCTCTGAGTCCTGCAAGTCACAAAATGAAAAAAAAAAAAAAAAAAACATTTAAAGTAGTACTGTGGACCAACAGTTTTCCTTCATTATATTGAAATTTTGTTATAACCAAACAAACAATAAAAAACAGGGCGGATAATGTTGCAGCCTGAATTTTTACTTTGTTGTTACCGGAATTTAATTATAACGGGTTTGTAATATTGGGAGTGCATCGGACACAGCATTAACTTGTGAGCATGCGATATAAATCATGTAGATTTTATCACTGTCTAGACTTTTTCTACTTTTATCAAGATATCTTTTAATGACATACACAAAACATATTGTATATCCCCCCCCCCCCCAAAAAAAAGGAAATACCGCATAACTAAAATGACTTAAAACTGAAAAACGAAGAATGTTTACGTGCATTTGAATTTTGCAAATTTTGCGAGCGCCAAGATTTGCAAAATTAAAATGCATGCGAATTTCTTGTCTACACTATATGCATTGAACGCCAATGGCAATTCTAAAAAATTTCATGCCACGAAAAAGGCTGTCGGCTCCAATTTGCGAAAATTTCATGCTGCGAATATATCCTGTTTTACAGTATGTATTTCACTGCATTTAAATCGAAAAGCCATATTTAAACAGACATTATATAGATGTCGAGTTTTCTTGGGCGATGAAAGTACAGGAAAAAGCAAGAGGCATCATCTTGACAAGACATAAACCAATCCATAGAGACCTATCCATTCACTTCTCTTTGAAAAAAAAAAGCGTTCAAGAAAAACTAAAACAACTATAAAAAAAAAATCCCATAGTTTTATGATCACAAATTTTAGAATAATGGAATTGCTCTTTCAGAAAATCTGAAAACTCAAGATTGGCTAGGTTGACCCATTTCACCCACTTAGAATCCTCATATTAAATCAGGGGTTTGTCTGTTGGTTTTGTGAGGCACGGTCACATACACAGTATATCCTTTCATACTTTCCCGCATGAAGATTTTGATCTCATTCACAGGAATGGTGCCCTATAATTTCAAGGAGGATGCGTACACTGTATTTCTTACACACACTTGTCTTCACAACTTCATATCTACATGCTGGCCTTCACAAAACATACCAATTTGCAGTTACAGTAAAACACAAGGTATTCTTATCAATGTTCACACTGAATTTCATGGAATTTGAGATTGCTCACAACAGAGGTAGGGCGTCTGGTAGATCTTTGCAACTGGAGAAATACACGTCATTTCACACAAAAACATACATATTCATTATGTCCAAGTTAACATAATACATGTGCAAAATTTCTCACCATAATCATAAATAACGGAGAAGTTATGAGCAAATAAAAACAGGGTATTTTTCATCCTCGCACTGTTAAAACCTTGGCGAAAAAGTGGGTCGCGAGCGTAATGAAAAGTCACTGTCAAGCGCACTCCAGTGGGCGGTGCTATTCACTGCGTTTATCACATTCAAAGTGCGCGTGTTTCTAAGGCTAAACGCGCATCCTTGTCAGCTAGCACACACCTACTCAACTAGCTAGCTGCAATGCGAGGCCCGCTTCGATCCCGCGGCACGCACTTGCACTCGCACTGGTTTTCTCTGTGATATCATATCTGCATGCCAGCAATACATGCACGGTACTGCGCTAACTACCGTACTGCACTTACGGTTAAATACTAGCAGCTGGGCAAATACAACACGGAAAGTGAGCAACTGAGGTCGTATACGGAAAAATTTGTTGGTTTGGAGGAATTTTTACTCATTTTTGACATTCACGGTTCTCTTCCATGAGAGAGGATTCTGTGAAGCTAAACGTAATGTGTAGTCACTGCGGAACATATTCCCAGTCACAGACCGATTTACGGTCACTTACCACACGGGTTTACGAGAACGATGACCCAGTACGCAGTACGTATAGATGTCGGTCTATCCAGCGTGGCGGAGTAAAAACGCACGCAGTAGTGGTGCATGTGCATCGCTAGCTTTTGGTCTACAGATTGCATGGAGACGCGCACATGTACTCACATTACGTACCGGCAGTGCGCTATAATGTGCGAGGCTGAACATCGTACCTATGCATGCAAAACTGACTCGACTGTTCTGGAGCTTTGCGTAAGTGCGCGCCGTAACCATGAATCATGGCGTGTAACTACGTGTCTAAGACTTGTAGGCCCTGCCTCGCTTAGTTCGCTGATGCCGTGACTATGCTGACTGGGTATCTTAATCGCTATTTCGCGGGTTGATCCCGTTGAATAAGCAAAAAACCAATGCTATTTTGGGATTCAGCACCATTGAATCCTTCTACTCCAGCCTGGCGAGTTTCACAGTCGACGGAACAGCCAAGTTATAGCCATGTTTAGGCTTAACTCTGAATTTAGGTAGCAATACGTCTTGATATCTGAACTCGACATAGGACGAGAAGAATGAGACCACCACAAGCTTTCATATGATACCAAATATATGGGGATTTGTTCCTCCGATGAACCCGCGAAAATGCCTGAAAGGTGATTTTAAGCCAAAATTGTGGGTCCACTTTTCAACCAAACGCACGCCCTACGTTTGCCCATTGCCCAACACACACTGAACGCATCTGGCAGTCGTAAGTTTATTTGAAAATGCTAACACTTTTGCAACCAAAATGTGACTTCCGTGATATCATATGTATCGAAAATAATATGATAGATTTCTCTTATTGTAAACAAATGTTTTGAAGTAGTTTTATGCTCTGTAAATGCATAGAGACCTAGGTCAAAGATGACTTGTGAACTCGCGACTTGTGCGTGAATTTTGAAGGGGATGACAAAGCGCATTGCGCTACCAATGCCCTAACAGAGGTCCACGAACGATGAAAAAAAAAAAATATATATATATTGTAAGAGGTGGTCTTGCCTGAAAATGCACTCTTTTCTGGGAGCTTTCTTACCTGGGTGTCCTCCTTTTTCTGCTTCTTGTGCTTCTTGTGTTTTTTGTGTTTCTTATGCTTCTTGTGTTTTTTCTTCTCCTTCTTTTCTTTCTTCTTCACTGTCTTTTCCTCTTCATTCTCTGACCCCTGGAATAGCAAGCACAATATCCACAATCATCAATCAATGCACAGGGCATAACATAAAGAGTACTCTAAATGAAATCTATACAACAGCAGAGATGAGAAAAGACATGATAAACTGCAACTGAGAACAATTACATACACCATCCATAAAAACTCAACATAGCATGGTTCAAATACTGACAGCAGCAATACTACAACACCTAGTTTTCTTTGGCTATGTACAGAGACCAAGTATGGAATGCATGATTCTGAGTGTGTGTGAGTGTGTTCACTCCAAGAGATTGTGCAATGAATCTCCCATGCAATACACTGAACTTCATCAAATCATTAAAAAGCATGTTGCTCATTCATGTACTACAGGATGGACTGCCCACATTTGATTGACAGTAGTTTCAATGAGAAGTCTAATAGTTTTCTTGCTTGAAATTTTGTCATACTGCAATGCAACCACCCTAGAACATTCACATGATTGATGTCATTGCATCAGATTCTGGAATGTTTCAGACATAAAGCAGAAGTATCACAGGCACAACCACTCAAACACATGGAATGATAGTGTGAAGAAGATCCTGCATAATCGCACATTTTTGCAACCTCTGTACACAAACGTATCCGGGCAATTACCCCCCGGCTAAATACTGGTTAGTGGTAAGGTTAGAGTAAAGATTAGGGCTAGGATTAGGTTCAGGATTAGTATTAGGGCCAGGGGAAGGGTCTGGGGTAACTGCCCAGGGGGTAATAGCCCTAGACCCAATACATGTATTAATCTTGCTGTGCATATTCCTGAATTTTGTGTGTTTGTGTGTGAAATATCTCAGTACAAAAACACCCCCTCCCCATTTGCAACTCCATTTTTACAGACACAGTAGCAGGCAGCTTTGTCAAACATATAACTAGCAGATCCAAATGTGCGATATCATTGTACTAAATATGACGTTCAACCCAAGCAAGAGCATGGGAAAAAGGGGTAAAAGAATGGGTCAGAGAACAAGACACTTGCCTCAGATGAAACTTCAGCAGAAGTGCCCTTCTTGCTCTTCTTCACCTTTGGACTTGATTCCTTGTCCTTCCTATCATCATCACTCTCGTCGTCATCCTCCTCATCCCTTCTCTTCTTCTTCTTCTTCTTTTCTGTGGGCCTCTCCTGTTCTCTGTGCTGTGTAGGAGAGCTGTCCGGAGAGGGCTCCCTCTTCCTAGGAGAAGCAGGGGATCCAGACGACTCTCTGGCAGTCGCTTTCATCGGCCGCATCCTTTTCTCGGGAGATGCATCAGGAGACTCCTCGCGTGACAGGCCCCGCCTCCGTTTTTCAAGCTGTCTTGGAGGACTTGGACTCTCTGCCTCACTTTCGTCTTCACTCTGCTCCTGGACTCTAGACTCCTTAACTCTAGGGCTTGCTTGGCTTGGACTCTGACGCAAGGAGCTCCTGTCTTTTTTAGGTTGAGGCTCCCTCTCGGGACTACTTTCAGCTGAACTTTCATCAGAACTTGGAGGCTGACGTGCTTTTGTCTTCTGTTGGCGTCTATCATCATCGCCCTTTGTAGGAGTTTTTGGTCTGGGAGGAGTGTGCTTGCGCTTGTCATATTTCCCATCTTCTGGAGTTTCACTGCGGCGATATTTGGAGTCTTTCTTTCTTGCATCAGGTGATGTACGCCTGTGTTTCTCTGGACTTGGACTAGGTTTCCTCTTTTCAAGGGCTGAACGTCTTCTAAAGGCAGGACTTGGACTAATTCTCGTCCGCTCAGCAACTGGACTGCGCCTCTTTCGCTCAGGAGTTACACTACGTCGTCTGCGATCTGGGCTTGGGCTTCGACGTCTGCGTTCTTGACTTGGGGTTCTACGTCTACGCCCTGGACTTGGGCTACGACGTCTACGATCTGGGCTTGGGCTTCGGCGTCTACGTCCTGGGCTTGGGCTACGACGTCTGCGTTCTGGGCTTGGGCTTCTGCGTCTACGCTCTGGAGATGGACTACGACGTCTGCGTTCTGGTGTTAAGCTTCTTCGGCGTCTCTCTAGACTACGACGCCGCCGTTCTGGGGTTGGGCTGCGACGGCGTCTTTCCGGGGTAGGACTGCGCCGACGTCGTTCTATAGAGGGGCTTCGTCTTCTCCTAGGGCTAGGGCTACTTCTCCTTCGTCTAGGAGGTGAGCGTCGAGGAGATCTCCTGGGGGACCTGCGACGTCGTGGAGGGCTACGTCTTCTTGAGGGAGAGTATCGTCGTGGTGATGGAGATCGCCTACGCCTTATATCGACAAAACAAAGAAAGAGACATCATAACAAATTCACATATGTACCATCATTGACAAAAAAACACATTTACTGTAAATATCACTAATTCCTCAACATGACATTTCCCAGCATCTAACCAAGTAAAAGAAGTCCAAGTTTAACAGGACCAAGAAATACAGAATTGGACAAATGAAGAGAAATATAGGATACAAGAAAGCTCCAGGACACAGTAAACTTTTGCAAGATTAGTCAATACAATGTGCTGCTTTTTAGATATGTGCAGACTTCTGAATAGTCTATCATTCAATTCACAAATGCATCATGAGGTCACAATGAATGAAAAATAAGAGTTATTTCAATCAGCAGACCTCCTTCCTAATTGGTTTATAAGAACAAGAGAAAGTAGTTTCAATACACAGGTCTTATGTGCAAATAGCACATGTAAAGGCAAAAATGGGACAGAAATTACTTATAGACCAAAATATAGAAATTAAACAAGAAAAGAAGAATGAAATTTCATCCTTTTAACTCTAAAATTATCTAGATAGTAATATATATCACCTTCCAATATCCCTGTTGCTAGTGAGGGTGGGAAAGAGAATTATGCTGAACACAAATGGTACATCTGCTATGAGAAAAGTTTGTGTTTGCTGATTTGTTGCTGCTGCTACTGCACACCTACCTCGCCCGACCAGGTGGGGTTCTGCTCCTTCTACGCCTGCGGTCATCTGGTGAGCGGGAGCGAGTTCTAGACCTGGAATCACGCCGCTTTTTGTCTTTGGCCTTCTCCTCCTCCGACTCGGAATCAGATGAGTTTGAAAGAGATCTGCGGCGATACTGACGCTTTGGAAATCGACTCTGCTTGCGAGGCGATGGCCCACCCTTGGGCTCATTTTTTTCATCTTCACTTTCTCCTGAGCTCTTGTCAGCTGCTTTCTCCTGGAAAAACAAACAAACAGAAAAGACTATTAATAAAGCCACTTTACTGTGAAGGTGCACTCGACCGCCCAGATCTAAGGGGGCCAAATAAGCCCTCCCCCCCCCCCCCCCCACCTCAGTCTATACAATTTCAAAGTAGCCCAGGCTATGTAGGGCTAAGCAAACTTTAGTATGCTACATATTAACAGTGTCTGAACCTCAGCCATTGATGTGAAATTTCTATTCAGCATTATCAACCCTGTGTTCTCTAAATGTTTCCATGGTATTTGGCTCAGGACTCAATGACTTGTGGCACACTAGATTCAAAATTCTCTCTGGATTGAGCAGTGGTCTATGACAGGACTAACTCAGTAATATATTGATAACTTTCTTAATTATTTCCTTAGAAGAGAAAAAAAAAGAATAGTGATTATAATTTCATAAATGCTGAACCCAAATAACATCCCAGTCAGACAAGCAACCCTACACAATATGTTTTGAGGACTGATTTTTACCACTTTCTCCTCTGGCTCCTCCTTCTTGGAGGCTTCCTTAGCCTTGAAGTGAGTAGGTGGAGGAGATGCAGAGTCCTCTCTGGTTGCTATGGAGTCATCCACCTTGCTCTCCACTTTCTCCTCCTCCTCCTTCAGCTTGCTTTTATCTCTCTGTGGAGATGGTGATCTATGATATAGTGTAGTAAAAATGAATGTCTATTTAGTATTAAAATCTGTTTTACAATCTGGCCAATGTTTTCATACAATTTCTGAAAATTGTCTGACACATACCCAGAACAACATATACCATCACATAACATTAAATATCTACTCCTTCATTTCCAACAGGGAAACTGAATGAAAATAACTTTTTTGATGCATGCATGCCTGGATGTTGATCAAACATGGGTATTTTCACCCTCTAGAAATCATATGTGAATACATCTTTATCCAAGTTTCATGCTAGTCGCGTCATTCTTTTTAAGTCCACATGCAAACATTAATCATATATTTCAAATTACATTCTGTCAGCTGGGATCTCAAGGTGTCTTTCAATAATGTCTTATGTTTTACATTTACGAAAAGCAGGTGTGGCCTAGCTTGACTTTTTAGTGGGTATATACAACATAATTCATTATGTATCATTTCAAGAGTTTTGTGTGTTGATCGACAGACTACGGCGTTTGCAACACAAACGTTGCATGAGGGACATTTGCAATAAGTGGTTGTAATGGAGACTCAATTTGTTTCTGAACTCTCAGTATTACTAAACATGCTTAGAAAACAATGCTCTCCTGAAACCTAATTTCCAAGAAGTTCTTTAGTAAGTATGAAAACTTTGGTAGATTCACGCAAACTGACCTGGAGGAGTCACTGGAGGCAGAGGGAGTCCTCCTCTTAGATTTGTCAGGAGATGGGGATGGTTTTCTTTTCGAGCCAAGCCTGGACTTCCGAGGAGGGGAACGAGACCTGGAGCCACTGGACGAGCTCCCTGACGGAGAAGATGACCTTCTCTTAACATCTCTGAAAAGCATTAAAAAAACACACACAAAATAATTCAACTGTCAAGAATTCAAGGCACTGAAAAAGGGTCAACAAACTGTTGCTATAAAGTGGAATGGGTAACAAAAAAGGCCTGGAGAGTGGATGGTTTTTTGAGATGGGTTCGGATAACGAAAAAAGTCAACAAACCCTCAAAAATGGAAGTTTGAAAACAAGAGACTCTCTGTAAAGAGTAAAAGTTTATAGAATTGCTCTACAGAACATAAAAAAAAAGAAAACAGGCAAAGCTACTAAAGAGAAGACTGAGCATATCTGCTTTGAGGAAAGTTTAAAAAGTGGGTTTGTAACTTGCACATGTACATGTAGATTCAACAGATGGCATTACAGTGGGGTAAATATTGATGGCAGCAGCAGCTCAGAATGCCTAATTAATGCTCCCTCATAATAAAAGGGACTATTGCACATAAATTTTAAGCCTTTCTTTTTCTACTGACCTTTTAGGTGATCTGCGAGGTGACCTTCTTGGTGACCTACTCCTAACAGGTGACCTCCTTGACCTTCTAGCAGGCGACCTGTGCCGACGATCAGGTGACCGCCTTGGAGATCTGTGGCAAGAAAGGGAATCCAAGCACAAGGTCAATTTATGTATCTGGAGCAATCCAACATATATCAGTGACCACAGACTTTTTCTTAAACACCATGGCATGAATACACGAAGGTGGTACAAGCTTTGTCCATGGTTTAAACCATGGACAAATGTATGGAGCGCCAAGTAACGCATGGCCTACTTCGTTACGAAATCAGTCATTTCGTCAACGAAATGATCTGACGAAATGACTGATTTTGTGACGAAATGACTGATTTTGTAACGAAATAGGCCAAGCGAAACTTGGCGCCCAATACAAAACTACGGTCTTTGTAATGTTCCTTCAGTGTCAACCGATCACTGTTCAATACTGGTGAACATTTTAAATCTGAAAGGGAATCCGTGAATTAACAGCATCCGGAGGTCTCTAGTTTGAATCCCGATGGAATCCCATTTTCTTTAATCAATTTTCCACAAATAAATTATTTTCACTTCTGCTCAGTTTCCCTTTGTTTGCGTTTATTACATGAGAAAATTAAACAACTCTCCATCAAGTTCTACTCATTTGAATCAGGGATACCATGTAGCATGTATTTCTCAAAATCACAAAGAACATATATACATGTATATACCGAAGTGGTGAAATAGGATTGGAATGTTGGTCTTCCATAAAATATTTCAAACAAAAGCACACAAAATCCAGCCACATATGCAAATATGATTTTAGACCATTTTGAAGGACGCTGATGGCTCACCTACGGCGTGGACTCCTACGACGTGGGCTTGGGGACCTACGGCGGGGGGATCGGCGTCGTGACCTGTTAAGAGAATACAAAGCTTACCTTAATAATGTAAAATCTCTTTGTATCAAGTTTGCAATCACATGCAGCTGTAAATGATGACACTTGCTGTAATGTATTTGACATACCAATGACATCCCTAAAAATTAAAGCTATTGAATGTCTTTCAACATTGAGACAGGGAAATGCACGATAATCCTTGAAGAAATGTCCAGCTCACATCATACTCATCATACAACATAACATTACATCATAATCCCTTTAAAACTACTTTCTAATTCAGCAGATCAAAGTATTGATTTATCAGATGATTTATATCATGCTCTCCCACTGCACTCAAGCCAACAAGAGTACGAACCTTGATCTAGAGCGCCTCCTCTCCCTGCGCCGCTCTCTGTCCCTAGACCTGGACCGTGAGCGTGATCTTTTGTCACGGCGTCGTGGCGACGACCGCTGGCGTGACCTTGACCTGCTCCTTGACCTCCGCCTGCGATCTGAACTTCGCTTCCTTCTGTCTGGAGAAGGGGATCGTCGCTTCCTCCTCCTCTCCTCGTCACTAGCATCTTTGCTCTCCTCCTTGGGTCTGACAACACAGTAAGACACAGTGTGCTTATCACAGGTTGATTCACTACTGTACATACTGTCAAAGCTAGTACTGTATAGGCTGTTATTTTTGCATACAGATATTTTTGCAAATGAGGAGCTCACAGACATTTTCGTGAAATGTTGTTTTCGCAAATCGACACTGGCACTATCGTAATTGCACTATTACCCTAGCGCATTGCAACACTTTTGTGTGTTGTTAAATTCACAATGAAACTGTGATTTGTGAAAATAAGAGCTTCAGTATTCTCACAAACAGATACTTTCACCAATGGGGAAGTCACAGACATATTTGCGAGATGTTTTTTCTCAATTTGACACCAAGGTTATCATAAGTTAGTTAACTCTGCCACTTTATACGATCAAGATCAGCTGGCAATACTTAACAGAACTCAGTTATTACTGGAGCAAATATTGTGTGTATATGCAGTATGTAAGCTTCTCACATCATATACATCTACTTGCATATTTCTGAATGTAGTAATTTACCATCTGCTGTACTGCACTGAGTTGTTGCAGCTATTAACTGACAATACTGTGAAGACCGAATTTAATGATTCAAGCATGTGAACTCAATGAATATTCCAATCAACATATCAAAACAAGGCAATTTTGGTAAACTTATGAATTTCCTCTCATTCCTTCATGTGCACTTTTGAACATGGAACTTAAACAAGCAATTGGATTCAAGTAGCATGTGATTGCCAAGTTTGATGCTACACTACAGCTATAATAAGTACCTTGTCTTCCAAGAGCAAATACCGACAAGTACACATTCACAATTTAGACTTAATTATTGGTATTCGCTGACATTGCTATCAAACGTTAACTGTTTGGATAGGTGTCAAGTAAATATTGTCACATGACCATGCACCCTGATTGAGTAGAAATACCCTGTAGAATCAAAAGTGGTATTTCTTGATGGGTGGCAACTATAGACAAGTTGGTGAATATTTGGATTTTGCCACATGAATTCATGTATGGCATGCCGGTGAATGTAAACCATCAGTTACTTTAAGCATTAATAAAATTTTCATGCAAACAAAAATAAGCCATTATGAATTGAAGCAATTTCTGTTGTTATTGTTGAAATGTTTACTTTTTCCTGGCTGGCCCTGAAAAGGGATAGCAGCCACTTCACGCAATAAAACAGCAAAAGCAGGATACAAATTTTGTTGCCACTGGTTGCGTTCTACAGGTTACTGTCATGTGAAACAGAAAACCAAACAGCAACAAATTGAGCCATGTTCTTCATGATAACTTGCCTAATCTAAATTACTTCCACTTTAATGGACATAGAAGAGAGTGGCATACCTCTGCTTTACGGAAGGCTTGACAACGCCAACTGGTGGTGGGGAAGGTGATGATCCTTTGTCCTTGGGCTTGGGAGGAGGTGAATCAGACTCAGATCGAGATCGAGATCGCGATCGCGATCGAGATTTAGACCTAGACCTGGATCTGGATTTAGATCTAGATCTAGATCTAGATCTAGATGCAGACTTGGATCTGGAAGGCGACTTCTTCTCCACTTTGATCTCCTCAGCAACAGGAGGGGAAGAGGCGGGGAGAGGTGGCAGCGGTATTTTAGACGTGGCATCCTCTTTTTCCTCCTTGACTGGCTCGACCTTTTCAGGGCGTGGTTCCCAATCCCACTTGGCCGATCTTGGTGCAGGTCTAAGGGAAGTGAAATTGGCATTGTCTCTTAATGTTGGTCATTTAATGAGTCCAAGCTTTTAAAGCAACATCTACACTTTGGTCCAATTTGTAAATACATGACCAGATCTACCATGTCCTCCTTTGGCTATCTAGCACATGCTCATATGTTTTTAGAGATCATTACAATTCCTGCCCACTTTCAGGTTCAGGCAACTATATCAAAATTTCATTTCCTATGCAGTTGACTAAATTTCTTTCTGTGGTGTATTCTTATTTCAAATCATTCACTTTTTACCTACAATAAGTTAAATCTGCAGGTTACATGGCTTTTCAGTGACAGACAAAACCAATTTCCACCTATAGATGCAAAGCTGGCTCTAAACAACATATAACATGACAGTCCTAACCATAAACGAATTTCTCTGTGGAATGCACCTCGGTTGCATTCATTACCATTCCAGCGCACCTGAATATTGTATAAGGATACCTTGTACCTATGCTTACCTCACGTTGACAATCATTTGTTTGAGTGTTCATGTGTAAGGTTGTTTCACTTTTTTGGCAGTCAAACTATCAAACAAGGCACAGAGGCAAGTGAGAGTTCGGAATTTTCAGATTTGAGAAGGTAAACCCTGTCACTACAAGGACATATAAAAAAAAAAAAAGCTAAAGAGTGTTATCTCATCAGCTTCCTGCTAGCTGCAAGGCTCCTCATGCAGAGCAGGTGCTTCGGTACACGTATGCAAAACCTAAAATATGCGCAGCTTCAACTCTCAAGTTTATTGACCCCATGTGCCAAAACAATAATAATAATAATAATAATAAGTAAATACAAAATCTCCTTCAAAAATTCCTGGATCACTACCAAAATTTAATCATCAGTTCCTTCTGTCATTATTGACTTTTCCTTTAAAGTTTCATCCAAATGCGTTCACAACTTTTTTGAGTTATTTTGCACACAGACAAACGAATGCCGACAAAAACACAACCTCCTTCCTTGGCGGAGGTAATAAGAATGTCTTCTATTTTTCAGTGCCTCATATGCAACCAGCTTGCCCAGACATTTCACTTGCTGTATGATTCAAATTGGCTATAATCAAAAGTAAACCTGAACAACTGAAAAGTAGACATTTCATCAGAATGGGACATAACAAGAAAACAGTGAAGGAATTCAAATGGTTTCACAAGACTCTGGTAGAAGCGACCACATATAAATGGGCGATACCATTACCTCACACATCATTCTCTGACATTAATGTACATATATCTCCACTGAAATTGCACTTCAAAAGAGGTGCAACTGTGAACTTGCAGACAAACAAAGGAGCCAGAATCAAAAGGAAGAACTATTCTCAGTGGTAATACCAAAGTGATGTGGTCTGATTGTATTAATTGGCGACTGCGGTTACGATGGCAAGGGCTAGCAACAGGTGCTGCTTCAAAAGAAACTGGATAAACATGCAACGGGGGCCACCTCTTCCTATTCCATGTCCCTATCCAGGTGAATCTGCATGGAAACAGTTTGACACAAAATGACAACAACGAAAGGAAAGAGAGGAAAGTCAACTTACATGGCTTCCTCAGCTGTCCTCTTGTCCCCTCCACCATTGACATCCTCTGCTGCAGGTCTCGTCTCCTCTCTTTCTCTCTCTCTGTCTCCATCACCTTCCTGCTCATCTTTCAGTAGTCGTAGCTCTGTCTGGATACGTTCCTGCTCTTGCTGTAAAAGGAAACAGAACACAACTTTGTTAAATCTCTCAATAACCCTGGTGTATCAACTGTGATACAAGTACATCAATCTGAGTACCCGGTATATCATTTTGCAAAATTGCAAGAAGTGTCAATCAAATCTTATTAAAGGACAAGTTCACCTTCATAAACATAAGGATCGAGAACATGCAACAATATTAGTAGAACACATCAGTGAAAGTTTGAGGAAAATCGGACAATCGATGCAAAAGTTATGAATTTTTTAAATTTTTGTGTTGGAACGGCTGGATGAGGAGACTACTACAGCTTGTGAGTCATATGCGTACAACAGTATAAAGAAAATGTAAAAGAAAATTCAACATATTTTCACTTTTTTCGCATAATAAAAGAGCACTTGACTTGCCTCTTTCTAAGGGCAGGGGGAATAATATTACCCATAACATTTGTCGGTAACGATTCAGGGGAATGTGTACTTTTTTCAAAAGATGGAATTTTGTGAAATTCTCTTTATATTTTCCTTATATTGTTGTACGCATGTGACATCTAAGTTGTGCATACACTGCAGTAGTCTTCTCATCCAGCGGGTACTGTACAAAAACTTCAAAAATTCATAACTTTTGAACGGATTGTCTGATTTTCCTCAAACTTTCAATGATGCGTTCTACTAATATTGCTACATTCTCTCAATCCTTATGTTTATGAAGGTGAACTTGTCCTTTAAAGTCAAGACTGATTTCATATCACATGTTGCAAGCTAGAATGATGCGCTTCTTGCGCAGTCAACTGGAATACCTCTGCTTCTTACGCAGTTACTATATCTACAAATATAAGTAGTAATGATAAATACTAAATTATCTCTAGTGCCATTTTGTTTCACCAAGGCTGCAGGCCACGGTGAAATAAAACAACACGAGTGATAATTTAGTACTTGGAGATCATAGTCTAGTACTGGTGCTTCAATAGAACATGCACTAGTTGTTAAGGTAAATCGACCCTCACTATGAGAGTAGCATGGAGAGCAATGTTATACTTTCTGGCCACCTGCTGCCTATGCCCAAACATGGGATATCCACATTAGAAAACTAGAAGTGAGGCTGAAGTGGAGTCTAGGAAACCCTGTGTACCTGTCTCTTCTTGATCTCTTCCTTCTTCTGCTCCAAGAAGGCAGAGGGGATTCCAGCGATGTTCTCCTGTGCACTGGTGAGGTGCTCCCACAGCTCTGTCATGAAGGCCAGGGCATTCTTAGCATTCAGGAATCCTGTCAGGTTGATTTGCATGTCCTTTGGATCTGGGTGCTGCAAGATGAGAGAAGTGCATAACCTATTGGCACACAAATCATCCATCAGAAACATCTTTCTACACTGCTTTTGACTATAATAGCATAGTTCTTTGTTAACGTCTTTCTGACTTATCTCAGTATAGATGTATTTGTCTTCAGATAAATTCCCTACTTTCCACTAAAGCACAATACATTCTATAAAGCATACACTTCAAAATAGATTTAAAGGCAATTTCTTTTTCAGTTTTCTTTGGACCCCTGAACTTACCTTTTCCAAGAGATATCATAAACACCTGTATATCAAGCCAAGTGGTTCCACTCACATGACTGTGAATACCAAACAACTTGTCTTGAGGATAGATAAACCCGAGGTAGTTACTGAAGAAAATTCAACAATCAACTTGTCTAATTGATTTTATTTTAATGAGCAACATGAGTGCATGTATTCATTATTTGCTTGTAATATCTACCACACCTTTTGAAAAGCAGATCATTTCTTTTTGGGAGTGTTGTGTCTCTAATGTGTACATTAAAACATTGACTGAATTTGTGATCAATTTTTGCCACAACTAACAATTCAGTCACATTACAAGAAACTGTCACATTCTTCATAGAATGGAGTGTCAGTGTTTGGTTATCAGTCTTGGGCTTCTGCCTGGATTCATTACAAAATTTGAAAAAAGAAGAAGGAAATAACAAACATTGTTTCCATACTCAAATCCTAAAAGTGAACTGCTTTTGTAGACTAAACCTTCCTTTCCTATTTTCTAGCTCATCACTTACCTTGCTCTAGTTCCAATTCCCTAATCTAGGAATGGGAGATTCCAGACCTTTCTTTGTCTCTTTGTAGACTTATAATTACACTTCACACACAAATAGGACATTTATACTGTCAGTGCGATTTGTCAAGTTTAAAATATCATCTTGGGTAGGCATTGTATAAACAAAGGTTCAGATATTTCTCAGTGTGACTGCTTTGGTCTTGTGTAGAGATAAAGGAAAGTCTGGAATTCCCTGTAAAATTAATGGAGCAAACTTCTGTGATATCTTTCTACTGAAATATGCCTACATTAGCCACTTAGCATGGCAAACTATCAATACATAGCTAATCAACTGAAATGGCAACAGTCCACATGTTTTAAATTTTTTATGCTTTATACACTGTAGATCCCTGATTCATAACTCATACATGTACATACTAGTATGCTTAAACAACTGTGAGAGAAGTACAGCTGTATGTTCCCTTGGCTAGCACATTGTGTTCTTCAAATGATATCACATTTTCTAATTGGTGATAATTTATATTGTATGGGCTAGTCAAATGCCAGTCAGTGATCGGACAATCATGGTAACTTGATAGGGGACTAGCTGTAATGTTCTTCCTCAGACAAAACATTTTCAGGTAATAAAGAGGCAAGTAAAGTAAGCAGCACATAATAACATTGGGGCACCTTATTTACATTGTAGGTATGCACTGCATAAATGTCTGATGCACACACCAGTAGATACTTTAAGTTGAGCTGTGGGCACACTTGGTAATGTTACAAAAGTAGCTACCTTTAAAAAAAAAAAAACTCAAACTTCATGGTATATGTTGCTCTCTATGTACTGTGAATAATCTATACATCATATAACAGATGAGGATTTTGGTTATCAGGAGGATACAGAATGTTCTAACTCAAGGGTATGAAATGCTATTTCAGCCAAGGGTACACATCACCCGATTTCATCTTGGAATGTGCTATATCAATAACCTTTAAAACCCTTCAAACAGATAATTCTACATGTCATCAAAAAATGCTTCTATGACAATTGCTGTATGTTCTCATAGCCAACACCACATTTTTTTTTAATGGCTTGTACCTTGTATTCTGATGTCTCATAACTTCCACTATCACAAGTGATATCATGATATCAGGCCTTTATCACAAAAATCAATAAGGCTGAGTGACTCTGGAGTTTGGATTATTTGTTCAAATATGACTGTCTCGCATTAACTCATTAAGTAATATTACTCTTCTTTTTGCGCATATTTATATTCTTAAGGAATATAACATTAAATGGAAATTACTATTTTTGTAACCCCCCTTTTGGAATGCAAATAGAAAACATATTTTCTTTAGATGTGCCTTGCTGTTTAGCAACCCCCCCCCCCCAATACCCACCAAAAAAAAAAAAAAAAAAAGTTTAGTTTTACCCAAAGATGAGTGTAACTTTAAAGACTAGACATTTCCCTGTGTTACTGATTGGAATCAGCATCTTCATAAATTTCATTTGGACATGCAATGGGCAGAAGTTAACAGTGACAGTGAAATAATTTTCAGAGAATGTGGCTATTCAATACATACTTAACATACTTATTCAATGCCTTTTGTTTTTAAAGTGTTCTGTTCTTGACTGCACAGCAAAACAAATGTATCAAACTACTGTACCTTGACCTGGACCAATTTCACTGAATATCAACATGTATAAGACACAACCATGTATCAAACATGCATAGACTTCGGCATGTTGAAGTCACCATTAGCACAGTTTTCTCACACTAAAATTATTTACACACATAATAGACAAGACTAGGGTAGTCAAGTCAATATAAATTTACCACATCAAATTTTAGTCTGCTTCTTACTCATCATTAGTCCTGTAGAAGACTGTTGACTCAGATGTATTACTGTGTAGTGGTGGTGACTTCAGCATACCATTTTCACTGTCAATACATACATGAATTACACCAGATAAGTATTTAGGACAAACCAAAGCATTGGCCAGAGGCAATGCTGAATATATTCCTGTACCGTTTGAGAGAGAAATCCATGTCGCACGCATCTGATGTCTTTCTTTTACACTTTCTGTCGTTGCTAGGAAACCGCTATGAGAGAGGCGAATCCCTAGCAGCCCGAAATATAAGGGGGCGCTTGCACGGCATCGTGGGGGGTGTGTGAGCGCATATTATATCAAACAATCTGAACGTGAAAGATGAAAGTCAGCAATCAGCTTACCACAGAATGAACAGATTTAAACTACAAAAGCTGGTATACATATAGAGTAGCATGTTTTCAAATCATTACTACATCTATTTTACCCTCACTATACCATAATTTATGCAGCAGTGTGGTCCTTGATGACAGAAATAAATGTGTTCCAACTTTAAAATTCACAGAGAAACTTACAAATCATCTATCATAACAGGAATGTGGGTAATATGACTGGGATCTCTATGAGATGCATTTGACCAGCTGAGAAAGTATGAAAATATTTGTGAAAAGGATTTCATCATCAATGGCTTGCATTCCATTACTAGAAAGCAATTTAGTGCTGCTGAAAAATCTGAAATGAAACAATTCATTAATCACACAAATCCTAATAACCTGAGTTTACATGAGCAAGTAATCCATCTATGTTTGTTCAAATTAAAGTGGTTTTGTTACCAAATCTAATTTCCTTTGCCAAAGCTCAATTAAAAGAATAAATTTGCTCATGTGAAAGTGTGCAGTACAGTGATAAGACAAGAACCTCTGTTTCAAAACATGCTCAGACCTCCATACTCACCTGCATTGTAGCAAAACCCAAGCCAGGTAAACCCCTTTCAGACTAACTTTGCCAACTAGTTACCCATGGACACCTGGTAATTGAAACTAGAGAATTCAGAGTATTACCAGTCATAAATTTCTCAATCTTTGCCTTTCAAAACAAATGACAGCAAGGTTTCATTGGTGTTTAACAGTATTTTACTGTAAGAGCTTTCCAAACTAAGTATCATATCAAATCAATTTTAACAATCAGGATTTACTTCGGTGGAAGGAAGGAAAAGAAACATCTTCCGTCGGCGTTTACACAAGAGTGAAGTGAAAAGACTTTTAAGACCAAAAACCTTCAGTGGGTGCACTTAGTAAAAATGGTCTCATCTGAAAGGAGTACCTTTGTCACACACACAGCACATATTGACCACACACACATGCAATCATCTTAACACTGACAATTGCTGAAATATATCAAGCTGAATGACATGCAGTCCCACTAATCTTACCTTGTGTTGCAACATATTTTCATGCCGTGTCTTTGTCTGGGTCAAAAAAAGCTTTGGTCAAAGAAAATTACGACAACTGTATACTTTCAGAGCATACACCAGTAGTCTTACCTGTTTTCACACTTGAAAAAGGCAGTATTCTTCTGTAAATATTGTAATTTATACATTATATTATAATCTATATCAATGAAAGGACTGGCCTCGACTAGCCTGCACGCTATTGCCAGATTTTTTTTTGCTAAACTATATCTTAACTATTAATTGTTGTGACTTTGTTGATGATGTTTGTTTGTTTGGTAAATAAATCTCATTTCAAATTTCAAATCAAATTTCAAAGTATCCTATCCCTCTGTAGCCTTGTGCCAAGGCCCTTTTGCTGTATGGTGGTGAGGGAATGGGGGCAAACGAAGCGAGCCCAGCTGGGTGCGAAAACGGTAGGGCATTTTGAGATCTGGTTCACATCCATATGTTAGCCCCTAGAATTATAAATTTTTGCTCCCTGATTTTGGGATTAAAAATCTACCAATCTGCCTGTCTGTCTGCACTTACCCGATTTGCATGAGGTGAATGCATGCCACTGACCTCTAAGGATGGTCAGTGATGCATGCAAATGGGCCAGAATACCAAGACTGAGGATATCAGCAGCACGCCTTTCCATTGGTCCACCAGAAGTAGAACCCATCAATATGATTATTCAGAAGGGTGGTCATGAATAGTAATGTGCGAAGCAGATCTAAAAAGGCCATCGCACTGTCATGCTCAGCTGGGCTCACTTCACTGGACTGTTACAGCCATCATACAGCGAGAGTGCCTTGTCAAAAGGCCAGTCCCTCAACTGTTTTAATAGCAAATAGGGTATTTTGGTGTTTGGGATTAAAGGATTAATTACTGGCTACATTTACCTATCAGTACTTCATCCTTTTCCATTGATTGCATTTGTACTATTCACAACTGTCAATGAACTTTATGCTTTGACATGTGAGAACATGTTCAGTTCACACAATATCAAGTCTGTGTCACCAGGGCCCTGTTTTATGAAGAGTTAGAATTGATTATAGAGTTGATTTCTATGATAAGTCTATGGCAGCCTGTGTGTTAAGGAAATTTGAAATTGATTTTATCCTTTGATAAAACAGGGCCCTGATTTGAGCACGGTTTCATCCTATCATATCCAATCAAGTCTGACTGAATATGAGTTGTACTAGCATTGTACACCCAATGTGTTGACCACATAAGACTTTGTAACACTACAGAGAAAAAAAAAACCCCAGTTGATATCAAACAAGACAAGAGTTTCTTGTTGAACAGCAACTGAACAGATTTGGGGCTGAAGGCTATACACCTATCTTACCTGCTTTATGTCCTTGTCGTTCCAATGACTTACCTGTGAGGACAAGAGAGTGGTGAGACATTCCAACACTGGGTGGCACATCATTTCTTTAGAGAAATTCATGCACTACACGGTAATCTTACCTCTCACCTCTTTTCACTGCGCCCATTGATCACTGACAGCTTTTTGGCCGACTCAGACAGAATGATGCCTCTTGGATAACTGATGGCCCGCCAAAGTCATAGGGTGAAAGAGCTTGAAAACCATTTTATCTTTTAATCCATCATTATCAGTATTTTTTAATAATCATAGCAGTATTTTACATCTGCTCACGTAGGCCAACTCCTTGTTGAGGGTTTTAATGAGGTTTATTGATTTCGGCAGTTGCCATAAATCTTGTTGTTGTTGTTATTATTGTTGTTTATCTGAATAGTGTATTAAGTGTCATGAATGAATCTTGCAAGAATAAGTGAAATGCACATTGGATCAACAAAGCTTTTCACCTTTACTTTATTTTCTCCAGGAGTAAAAAGTGTTTTGTGATTATAAAACCCATCTATGCACTGACGCTACATGCAGTAGACTTGAAGTGTTTGATCAAACAAGATTCGTGTTAGCAAAGACATGGAATATCACTAGTGATGAAATGGTATTCAAATCACATCTTTCAGCTCAGTGGGTTGATTTTAACAACTAAATCTAAGAGTATACTATGACATGAGAGTTGGCATGAAAGCATGCCTTAATCAAACACTGCAGAGAGGTGAAAACACACACAATACCTAACCACATACTCATTTCGCAGTCACATCTACCACTCACTCAATTCAGAAGATCACATGAATGTTCTTGTAAACACCTTAATACCTGTCATTTCTTGTCCTTTCAACAACAAAAAAACACACAATTTCACCACAAAAAAAAATGAGGCCAGAGGTTCTTATCAAATATCACTGTACTTCAGACATAGAAAACAAAGCAACGAACACAAAATTGTGAAATGTCTGTTAATGACTAGATGGAAATGCAAGGAAAGGTATACGGACCTCCTCTTCCAACTGGTTAAAGATGAATTCTATGAGGACATCATCTTCCACTCCAAGCATATCTGTGACCTTGTTGGTGATCCATGGCTTCAGTGTGTCCAAGTTCACCTTACTCATGCTGACCTACAGAGTAACAAACATACACACTGTAAAGCATCCATTTCAGACAAATACGCAACTTGTACACAAAAGGAAGCATTGCCCTCCAGAAAGAACAGAACATTACTAAATTTCAGTTTCTTCTCAATTCCTTTAAGCAGAAGTATTTCCTAATGATGTGATACAAAATGGAAACATTTTACAAATCATTTTTTGTCTAGCTCTCGTACTATGAAAGATTAAATAATGTTGCTTCAATAATTCTGTCAACACAAAAATCCTTTAAAAGAAAAAACAAATTGCAGAATGCCATCTCAGTTTGACACAGCACCCCATTTGACAAGCATATCTACTAGAATTCAGGAACTACATGTACATATACATTGTACATGTACACGTAGTATGTCACTTTCGATTCAACTTTACAATGTATGTCACTTTCGATTCAACTCTATCTTATAAATAAATCATGTACCTTGGAACACTGACTTGCAATGTACGTAATTTATCACACTGAAATCGATAACACGATGTGAAATGCACATTTTACATCTCATGTCCAGTACACATACCTTTTTCTCAAGAATTGGATTGAACTTGAGTGATTTAAGGAGTTTCTTCTTCTTGTTGGTGAACCGATTATCCTGGTCGGCACTTGTGCCCTGAAGCAGGAAATAAAGACAATGTTCTGATTTTATACATCTCAACTGCACTGACTCCTTGTACGCTTCAAAGTGAACATACTGTATTTTCCCCTAAACAGAAACCTCTTTTAAAGGACAAGTCCACCGTCATCCGTATACATGTGGATTGAGTGAATGCAGCAATATTGATAGAATACATCAGTGAAAGTTTGGAAAAATCGGACAATCCGTTCAAAAGTACAGCTGTATCTGTCACTGCTGGATGAGAAGACTACTACAGTGTATGATGTCACATGAGTAGAACGATATAAGGAAAATATACAGAGAATATTATAACTATTAATTTTTTGAAAAAAGTGCAAATTTCGACAACTTGTGTGCTAACGTATGTTACGGGTAATACTATTCCCCCTGACTTCTGAAGGAGGCAAGTCAAGTATTCTTTTATTATGCAAGAAATGTGCAAATATGTTGAATTTTCTTTATAACGTTTTACACATGTGACATCACAAGCTGTGGTAGTCTTTTCATTCAGCAGTGACTGAACAGAAACTCAAAAAAAAAAAAAAAAAGAAGAGAAAGAAAACATGCATGCAGTAAAATTTATAAGGCATACTCGTGAAATAGGCCCCACTGCACTACTGCATGTCCGGACTGCCTGGCTTGCCTGTTAACACTCGCGAATTCAGCCCCATCGTGTGGCGTTCAGCAGTACCTAAGCATGGCGGCGGGGCTTTTTTCCACAGTAGACCCTTATAATTTTTTGTCATCGTGAATGCGGCCCCACCAAACCATGGCGGATTGGGGGGGGGGGGGGCACACTGCGCACACATGCCCCCTCTTTAGATCTACTCTTTGTTAAAACAAAAGAAATAAAAAGAAAAAAATGAAATGAAACTTAACCCGGAAGCAAAGTAGCACCAGAAAATTTTTTTGCGCCCCCATCCCCCTCAACCAAATTCCTGTATTCGCCCCTGCAATTAAAAAGGCATTTAGTTCACTCGCAATTGATACAGCAGCAGGATTGATTTCCCCCCAATCTTAGCAGGCATCTTTCGTCCTTCCTTTCTCCCATATTTTTCCTTCGTTCTTTTTCTTTCTCCCTTTTATTCTCAGAAAGACTTCCTAATGAATGTCCCTCGACTAATTAATCAAACTATAAATAGAGGGTCTACAACCTTAAATAACCTAACCCTATTTAACGTTATACCTATGGCTATAAATTCAATTAATGCTGGCTAGATAACTTGCCACGCACACCGCAGTGTGGGGCCGGGCCAATTTCATGATTTTGCAATTAACACATAACTGCGAACCTATGTATCCTAATGTATCTTCAATCTTAATGTATTCTAATGTATCCAAGATGACCATGATGACTGTGGAGAAAAATATAGAATTCTAATGGCTAAATTTTCAAAACGTGTAATCCACAGACAGCGCCGCCTGCAAAATACACGTGCTGAAGGATTAGCCCCATGCACACCCAATATACGCATGCCTTTAGCATGCACGCAGCTATGCACAATACGCTGGGACGCGGACCATACAGAATATTGTACTTGTACGATGTACAACGAACGCCGTATTGGTTAGTACTGGTTGGAATTAGCGTGCTTTTATTTCCGTGTTATTACTCTTATCTTACAAAGCACACCTCGATAAAAAAATATTAAAATGCAAAGCACAGGTATAAGATGAAAGGTAACAAAAACAACTGGGATCCATCTCATGCACATAAATGTGAAATCTTACGCGGAAAAATCCAGCGTCTGTCATGATTCCGTCCTTTCACCGCTTTCTTGACGTGACGTACTGAATGCGTCTGGCGCGCGTGCGTGTGTAACGTGTACGTGTGTGTGTCGTGGCGAGCGTGCGACGCGCGCGCGATGTGATAACGATGATCGATGGATAATAATTGCGATCGCCTGATGTGCGCTTCCTCCTGGTGGTCGCGAATGTAAATGACTCGGTACATACATTACTCAGGTCCCCAGTACTGTATCCCAAAAGAGGGCGTAAGATACGAAAGGTTGAGATAATATCCCAAAGAGTTTTTTGTTTTTTGTTTTTTTCCTTTTAAAGGGACTGTACAGTACTGGTTGAGGTAGGGATTCATGTTTTGAACATTCCTAAGTGAGATAATGAAAAGCCTCTTATGAAATATGAAAGAGCATGTAATTTTAAGAAGGATTCAACGTTTATTTGATGAAAATTGGTTTTCAAATGGCTGAGATATCCAAAAAAGTGCTAATAATAAAAGGCGACATGCCCCAACTTTATTAGTATCTCTTTGTTTCACCTTGTTTTTGGATATCTCAGCCATTTTAAAACCGATTTTCATCTCATAAACTTTTGATACCCCTTAGAACTGCATGCTCTTTGACATCTCATAGAGTGGTTTCTGAATATCTCGCAAAACGTTAAAAGCTAAATCTTCACGTCGACCAGAACTGTACACACCCTTTAATCATCCTCGAATGGAACTGTGAGAGGATAAGCTGCTTTACTATTTGAAATGACCCAAGAGCGTTCTGATATAAGCTGTCTCTGTCATTCTAAAACGTTGTAGTTCAATAACAACTTTACT